>NW_006798086.1:153961-180456 GCF_000442215.2 Lipotes vexillifer
TCAGCAGGACTTGACTGATGAGATGTGCGAGTCAGGGTGAGACTGAAGTCATGACAGACTCTCAGGCTTCCATCCTAAGTCTCTAAGTGGATGGTGGTGTCATTCATCAGTACAGCATGGATTAATGAAGAGAAAGTGGGGGTGGAGAAGAAATGGAAGGAAAAATACCCTGGTTTCCACTTTAGTTCACGAATACAGCCAGTCAGCTATTTTGAATATTGACCTGTAACTCTGTCCTTGTGCCATCTACAAATATGATTTACATCCACTTGGTGATTTTTTAAAAAATGGATAAAATTGTAAAAGAGAAGAGAGTCATCAGAATGCTTCAAGGAAGCACACTTCAATAGCCACTGTTAGGTCAATCTGAATTCGCTGTATAGTAACATTCAGCCAGCTTTGACTCTGTAGTATTAGCCAGATCATATTTCTCCACATATTTCAAAATATATCTTAAAATATTTGTCAAATGCCTTGCTCATACATTTAATAATTTAATATACTCTGTCTAAATTATGAAACAGTATTGGGATAGTTATTTATATTTAGTAGTGGTAAATGTTTAAGTGTTTGATTCACTTGCTCTTCCACTTCAATAAATACACTTATTCAGTGCACTCTGTGTGTAAGGTTCTGTGCAGAGCTTTTTGTGGAACATAAATATATATTCCATGCTTATAACTATGTAAGAAATAAAATGTAGTGACCACACAGGAGAATAAGGATTCATTCTTACAAGAAGAACAAAAGAAAGTTCCTGGAAGATATAGTAGTTGAACCGGAAGAGGTGAGGAATGAGGATAGACTTACTAGGGAACGGAGCACTTGGAAGAAAGAACAGCATGATCAGAAACATTGAAGCAGCATCATGCCAAGCATGACGTGATGTGATTAAAACGCAGATATGGCTAGATGGGAGATTTAGAATCAAGGAACTGGTAGCATTCTGGTCCAAAGCTACAGTTATTTTTAGTTGAATTTGAATGTGTAGGGCAGGGTGTGCACTCTCCATATTTCCAAAGTCTCTGTAACTCCCTATTGTGTGCCCTGAGCAGATTTACACATTGATATTTCTTACCCGGTGCCTTAGATATCTGGTTTATGACCTTACATTTAGAAGTTTACTTAGCAGTCAATATATTGCCAAAGAATGCGTGTGTGTGTGTGTGTGTGTGTGTGTGTGTGTGTGTGTGTATTGGGGGGGGAGTGCCAATTATCAGAGCCCTACTTTAGAAAGACATCTTAATGGCAGAGTGGGCTGCAAATTATAATGTTGAAGAAGGAAGGAATCATTAGAGGAAGGTAAATGAGTTAGGCATTTGTAAAAATGGTTCAGGTAACGGGTCCTGCATGATTATGATTATAATTGAGAACAGGAAGGAGGGATCAGATATGAAAAACTAGATTCAAAACTTCTTCAGGGCATAGGGACTTCAAGATAGCATTTCCTAAATGTCAAGACCTAGTATAAAGGGAGTGGGGCTACAAAAAAGCCTAGGCTGAAAGTCACTGGCTTTATTTTATTCTGAGTACTTTGGCCTGGGCACCCTGATTTGTTTCCTTTTTTGAGTCAAATTGCTATTATGAAACAAACTGTATTCTTCAGTTCTAAATTTCACAGAACTATATAAGGCCAATGGATTTCAGGTGATGCATTATGAAGTCTAAGGGTTCTGAGTAGGCACCTCAGGACCACCACTGAGGGTTAAGAGCACAGAGAGGGGAGGACATCAAAGCCTCTGCCCTGAATCCAGTAGGGTACCAAAGCCTTTTATCTGTTTTAATATTGAGCTTTCTTCAGGATTCTGTATAAAGAAAGAGTCTCTTATTTTAAAACGTTTGAAAACTACTACTAGAAGTTATTAATCTCAGGGCTATGGCCAGCATTTCAGATCTTTTCCTTTTGAGTTTGTGGATGACATTAAAACACTCCAAGTCCTCTTGCTTCAAAAGAATAGATCATACAAATTCAATTTTACCATAAAAGTACCATGGAGCAATCATTTAGCCCTGTGGTGAGCATCTCTGGCCTTTGCCAACATAGCTCCCTTATCCTAAGGCCACATTGAGAGGAAAGATTTTTAAGTTTTCACAACTAATTGTGAGACTTTCCACTGAGAGGAGATAGAAGAAAACTTGAGACATTAATTTTTACAAGCAATAAAACATGTTTTCATATATTTTTCTCCATTTCTATTTGTTTCTGTTGCTATTTGTGAACCAAGTTTTATTTTGTGTTATAATCCACAGAATAATTATTTAAAACATCCATAGAGTGTATTAGGAGGTACTATAACATAGTAGTATATTAAATGTCACCACAAATAAAAACACAAAATACTTCTATCTTTAAAAAAATGCAGTTGCCTCCAAGACAATCAACCCCATGGCAACAGTTATCACTCAAAGCTTTGTTTGAACCAGATTGATGTCTTTTTATAGTTAGATTGAATTCAACCTCTATATCGTTTAGGTTAAATAGTTGTCTTTGGTCAACAGTGCTAAAGTCAGAGATAGTTAAAATTTAGGTTGGAATCATCTGGGCGGTGAATCCCTAGAGAAGCGAGAAAAGAAAGAGAAAGAAGGGTCCCCAAACTCATTTCAATATCATATTTGTTTTAGTTTATGTTTTTTTTTTTAAGTTACAGCCCTGTCTAAATAAAAATAGCTTTATTCTTCTTATTTATCTTGTTCCTGTAAAATAATATATTCATACTGGGTGGGAATATATACTTAGTATATAAATAATATCATTATAATTTTCTATTTTTCTCAGCAGCCCCATCTTTTATTCATAAATACTTGCTTATGATTTGTAAAGTCACTTCTCCAACTTTACTGTCCTTATCCTCTTCAAATAATACCAGTAGTTCTGATTGAGGTGAAGTCATACATTAATACATTGAATCAGTACATTAATTTTCAACTTTTAAAACACTTCCTTATCTGTTATCTTATATACCTCTCTGAGTTCAAGGGACAACAATAGTTGGCAGATGAGAAAACATAACTGAGATGGTTACTTTCCTAAATTATAGGGTGATGGCTAAGTCAGAAATGGATAGTGATCCTGAAGTTTCCAGCCTAAGGCCAAGCTACACTGTTCATGGGCTTTGAGGATGGAGGAATACATGGCCAGCACTCCTGAATTATCCTGTGTCTCAGGAGATCAGAAGATATACTATTTCTCAATAAACCCAGTGATGTTCCGCAAATTTGTTAGAAAACAAAATTAACTGATACCGAACTGTTTTGCTGGCACTATTTTCCAAGCTGAGCTAAAATGAGTTCTGGTTTGGAGTCATGAAAATCTTTCTTTTATAATATGTGTGTGGGTCTAGTACTTAAACATTAATGTCCCATTCCCTTTTGTTCCTGAGAAACCTTGTTTTTGTTCTCATTCCGTTCTAAACTCAGAATATGATTCAGCATCCTTGTGTGTGTGTGTGTGTGTGTGTGTGTGTGTGTGTGTGTATGTGTCTATTTTTACTTCAGTGGTTCTTGTAAGCAAAATGGTTAAATGTTTTGGTATGAATATTGCTAAGAATAAACTCTTTTTCTTTGTCTTGCCCATCTGGTTGAAGAAAGTTTCTAGATACTGATGAATGAATTAATGATATTTAAGATTCGTCATGATCTAATAAAGTCTTCCATCTCAGTGGTCAGTTGAGGTTATGCTCTTCCACAGGAAAAAAAGAGCATATTCTTATACTTATTTCCTGAATCTAATGGCTCTAACCTGCTTTTTGAGAACCACAACATTTTCCAACTAAGTTCTAGGTTAGTATTGAAGTAAGGAATGCTCTATTCATGGATCTGGGAGTGACAGCATATGAGAGGTCGTTTAATCCCTTAGTGTCTTCTGTTTGCAATGCATATTGCAATGACAGATGAAAACCTTCTGTGAACAGTTTGAAATCCTGAAAGAAGACAGTTTGATGAATATAAATTAGCAATACTATTGCCATTATTCACATTTACTAGAGGATATGGGGACTATGGGAAATTTCTTTGGTTTGTTGTGTTATCTATTTTGGGTTACCTAGTTGTCCAAATTGCATTTTCTTTATAGTGTTCCACTGAACAGTTGTTGAACTTTCCTTTTAAGAACATAAAATTTATTCAGAGTTACTTAGTGAAATAGTTTCATGCATATTAATTTTCTACTAGAACCCCAGGTAAGGAACATGGAAAAACATAATTAATTCCTTCATCTTTGTTTTCTTTATTGCATATGAATTCATTCAAGACACTCAACTCAAAATTTATGAAACCCCCTCCTATGGGCTCAGGAGAACTGGAAAATAAGCAGAACAAGGTCATCGTAGTTACATTTTAATGGTGGGAAAAAGCATTAAAGAAATAAATAAAATACATAGTGTGTCATATGGTGACACATTTTATGGAGAAAAATAAAACAGTGAGTGGGACATGGGAGTACACAGATGAGAAACAGAACTGTAATTTTTATGGAAGTTTGTCAGAGAAGACCCTCATTTGTATGACATTTGAGAAGAGACCTGAAGGGGAAGGGATTCAATATGTGTTCAATCCTTTTGTTTCCTAGGAAAAAGGTCTCTTTCCTTTCTACCTCCAGAGGTCCTTCCTAATCCATCATCACATCATTCTTACACTATTTTATTCCTCCCAGCTGCTGTAGCTGGTTTCTCTTCTTATGGCTCCCCCTCTCTAGCTTATATGGTGTCATGGATGCCCTTGCTCAGAGATGTACAGTTGTTCCCTATTGCCTGTTATATGAATTCCCCCACATTATTGTAGTAATTTGTAAGAGCCTTATTTATCCAGTAATTTTATGCATAATCCTTTCTCCTAGCAAATAGGTTTCTTCACTGTGTCCTGAGTAAACCATGCTCGTTTCTAATTCTGTTCTCTTATACCCTCCTTCCCACCTGAAATGCCATCTCTTTTCTAAATATTTGTTTCCCTAAGCCTAGGGTTTGATTAATTGATAGTGACAAATACAGTTTATTATAAAACAAGTAAAACTATTTTAGATCTGGTATCCTCAACTGGAAGCTGATCCCAAGTACACAGTAGGCTTTTACAACTACTGTCCTAAAAGGATGAGTTCCCAGATATTTTCTCTCCCATTGGAGAGTTGGAGGGTGATGGGTTGGAATGAGGTGTGGTGAGGGTTGAGGATTTAGAGAATTGGGATCCATCACGCATTTGCAAATCCAACTTGTTCTTGTGAACACTAGTCCCTTAGGCTGACCCCTGTCACTCAGGGGGAAAACAAAAGCTCAGAAAGGTTGAGTTCCTTGTCAATGACCATGGAGACATGTTATTTTTTTAATTTGTATTGCCTAGTATTCCCTTTATAACATGCATTTTACTCTAGATTTCCTAATTCTCTGATCAAGTTATGATTAGGCACTTTGTTTGCAAAAAAAAATTCCCTGCGGGTAGCTTTCATGTCTCATCCTCTCAGTCATTATGTTTTTAAAATACCTCTGTGTGCCTAATATGAGAGTACATCTTCTGTATCTCGCATGACACCTCATACACTGCTATAGTGTGTGTTTAAAAACCCTTGCTGATTGCTTTGATGTGGAAGGCTTTAGAAAGCTGAGATTTATGCTTCTTAAACTGCAGTTCATATATTTGACTTAATTTGCCAGATATCAAAGCTTCAATAACATCACCTACATGGGGTTATGTCAAGCAAAAATGCTGTAAACAAGAACATAGAAGTGATTTGTGTGGTCTCCTGTCACCTTTTTTTCTCAGCCTTTCCACAGATTTCTTTAATGCATCCTGCAAAAGTTTAGAAAAAACAAGCTCAGCATATCTTCAAAGAGGACTTTGGTATATTTTCTACCTTTTTTCTTTTTTAAAGTTTTTTTTTGTATTTTTGTTTTTGTTTTCTTTCTTCTTTGGTAATATTTTTATTTTACAGGGCTAGCCTTACACAGAAATATAAACTCCGGGGAAGCAGGACCCACATCTAATACTGGCAGGGAAAGAAGGAAATAAGGCCTTGAAATGAGGCAGAGGGGAGCCTTGGGATTTAAAGAAACACTGTAGTATTGATACAAAGACACACCTTTTAAGACCCATCCCACCTTACTTTGTTTACCACTGTAAAAGCATTTAATGTTGTTGCTGGGATCAATTTTATCTAAGAAGAATTCTCAATTGTACTGCATCAGAGATTGCAGTGATGAGCACTTCTGAAATTACAGTGGAATCCTACTAATTCAGATTATTGATGTGGAGATTTGCTGCAGATGCTTGAATTTTGTGGGCTTAGAAGTATGTGAAAAATCAGGATTAAAAGTCAACCCACTGCTTCAGAATATGGTTCATTTGTTTTGGTGACTGTAGTTTAATTTTAATTATTTATGTCTCTGCTGAATAGTCCTTTGGCAAATGCTCCACAGAAAATACATCATCACCTTTTTTTTCAGGTGTGTCTGGTTACATTGAAAGCAGTAAGAAAGTGCTCTAAGTCTCTGTAAGGGCCAGTGTTCCAAGAGGAAATGAGCTCATATATAGCATAGAAAAATAAAAGAGAATAAGTTTAATGTGAAAGGATGTTCCAGTGAGAAATAGAAAGGCTGACATAAAGTTACTGAAACATTTGACTGGATGAGACCAAAACTAACCAACTTAACAGGAGGACTTTTTCTTCAAACTCAACAAGATTTCTAGACCTAAGGCAAATCAAGTAATATTTGGAAATTATTGTGTGATCTTTCAAATCTAAACTAAACATGTCCAGTAATTTTCTAGTCAAAAGCTGGTAAAAGGTACACTCTTGCCTGCGCATCCAACCCATTGTGATCACTTGTTATTGCAGTTGTTTTTGTTTTTGCTGGCATCAGTGTTACGAAGGAACAATTTATATATAATAAATGGCACCCATTTAAAGTATACAATTTGATGAATTTCGACAGTTGTACACTTATAAAACCATATTATCAAGATACACAGCATTTCCATTACTTCCATAAAGTTATTTGTGCTCCTTTGTATAGTTCATTCCTCTGTATCCTCCTGGACCCAGGAAACCACTTATCTACTTTTTGTCACTATAGATTAATATTCGTTTTACATAAATGGAATCACATAGCATGTGCTCTTTGTGTGAGGTTTCTTTTACTCTGCATAATGAATTTGATTCATTCATGTGTTTATCATATCAAGTTTACTACTTTTTATTGCTGAGTAGTAACAAACCTCATTTTATATGTATGTTTTATTTCTTTACCTAAATCATATTTTTATTAATATTAATGGCTGCATTTTAAATTCTGTATATCCTCTAAGTACCTAGAACAATCCTTTGCACATAGTTGAGATTGTTTGGTTGATTCATCTATCTGAAAATAGATGTTGGAAAGGAGTTTTAGAATGATCCTGGTATTAGTGGTATTCATTTTTGGAGAAAATGTTTGTGTTGGAAGTAGCAAAGTACGAGATAATTTATTCAGCAGTTACAACATGCTTGTTACAATACAAAGTTGTTTGGATGCATTGTCTCTTTTATCTTTATAGCCATTCCTATGTGGTGTTCACACTTGTATGCTGCTTTAGTAGATGAAACAGGGATTAAGGAACTTGACATTGAGTACACAAGCTGATAAGCCGTAGAGATGCTGGACTCCGAAGACACTGCTCTTAACCATGGTACCCCATTTCAATTAGAAAAAAGAAAAGTTGTTCCATCTTCCTCCTCTGCTCAAAACACAGCAATTTCTCCTCAGTTCTTTCTAATTTAAATTGAACACCCATACTATAGCTACAGGGCACATGTTATTTGTTTCCAAGTGAATTCTCAGGACTCCTGCTCTCTCTCTCCTGCACAGTGGCCTCTGTTGCTGTTCCTCGGGCACATGACCCATGCTGTCATCCCAAGGCCTTGACTTTAGCGCCCCTTTCACCAACCTCAGTACACTTGTTTAACTCACATCTTTCAAGTCTTTGCTCAGATTTTACCTCACTGAGGTCTACTCTGAGCCTTTCTATTAACTATTGCACCCCTCTACCCCTCACCTCCTGCCCTCCCAGTCCCTTCTACCCACCCTTATGTTTTCCCTTTATTTTCTCCATAGCACCTCCTATTTTCTCACATATACATGAATTACTCATTTTATTAAGTTTAATAATTGTTGCCTGTCTCTGCAGAATATAATCCCCACAAGAGCAGGTATCTTTGCTGGTGTTGTTACCTGATTTATCCCAAATGTCTGGAACAATGTTGTCTTAGTTCAGGCTGCTATAACGATTACCATAGACTGGGTGACTTAACAGACAAACATCTGTTTCTCACATTTCTGGAGTTGAGGTAGTCCAAGATCAAGGTGCTGACAGATTTGATGTCTGGTGAGGATCTACTTTCTGGTTTGTAGATGGTAATCTCTCATTGTTTCTTCACTGCAGGGAGAGAGCAAACTCTCTTGTCTCTTCTTATAAGGGCACTAATGCCATTCATGAGGATTCCACCTCATGATCTAATCACCTCCCGGAGGCCCCACCTCCTAATACATTGGGGGTTAGCATTCACATATATGGATTTTGAGAGGACGCAAACATTTGGTCCATAATAAGTGCCTTACACATAATGAGTTCCCAATAAAAGTGTTTATGATATGAGCTGGGATATTTTTGGTCTTCTCCTCCGACCAACTAATTCTTCTCAGAAGAAACGGCATTAAGCAATAGTTGGATGACTTAGGGACAAGGTGAAAGAATATAAACATTGATATCCAGCTCTATAAGAGGAGTCGGTGAAGAATAAGAAGTAGCTTCTCACTCTAATACCCTCTATAGTCTTTTATCTCCTTTATATCTTATTAGTTCATAGTACAGTGATTTCCTGGATTGCTTCTTAGAACTGGAAGGACCTGGGAGAGTTTTGCAATAACTTGGTCCAAAAGTCCCAACTTTTGGGACTTTGGAGAGTTGTGGACCAAATGCATTTCACATGGGTTTTGAATTTGAATGCCTTTAGATGAAACTTCCTATCAAAGCAGTCTTTTGTCTTAATCCACTCTGACTTATTCATTTTGGTGTCTGACCCAGAACATTGTCAACTAGATTGCCTCTAATACAACATCTTTATTTTAGGGAAGAGAAACTAGATAAATGAAGCATGTTGCCTACAATGAAATGATGATTTAGAGCCATTTCCCCTGAATGAAAAAAATTCAGTATGGTTGAAGCACTTACCAATCAATTAGAGAAAAGATTAAATAGAAAATATCATCATTCTGCCCTTTTAAATCACCTTTTTATTGAATTCCTTGCTTAACACCCATAAAATGGCTCATTGTTTGTGGTCATTTAGGCTCAGATAAGGTGTGCCTTCTTTCAGCATCATAAATTTCTCTTAAATGATCTGCGAGGGGAAGATCATTTAAGAGAAGCTTCCATTAAACATGGTGAAGGGAAAAGTGAATGAATCATTTGTTATTTACTCTTGCGGTAATTCATTTGTAGTGGGAACCCTATTCAAAGTCAAAATAATTTACTTACTGGCTTTTCATGTTATTTTCTTGAAAAGCAGTAGGGATTACATTTGATGTACATGTGGGGATAGGAATAACATGAAGGAATAATAGTATCGTTTCATATTTCTAGGAAGAATATAATCTTGGGGGAAGGCCAAGAAACTTTTGTTTCCTAGTCAGAAAAGTATCAGATTGCTATTTTGAGCCATATTGGCATATAATTTATCCCTTTAAACAAAACTTCCACTGCCAGATTTTATTTCAATGAATTTAAAAATGTAAAACAGCCTTTCTCAAATGATATCCTCTTCTAGTTGATTGAATAGGAGAAAATATCCTTTTTGGTAATATTTTAGTGCCGAGGTAATTGCTATCTGTTATATAACCACATAGGGAGTCCACCATTATATTAGCAGTTATTTTTCATCACTCTTTATGGACAGTGATGGTAGATATTTTTCATGTTCAACGAGCCTTAGAGACTATAAAATAAACTTATACAGTAAAATGTTGCCCATGTTATTCCAACCATTTCTGTGTGTACAGAAAATATTAATTAAATGTTTCTGCTTCTGTGGAAAATAGGAAGTTCCACATGAATAATCAGGGTGAAATCTTGAACTGCTCTTCCAATTGACTTTAATTCTCTCTGCTGAAAGTAGAGAACGATTACTGACAATCTCCCCAATTTCATTTGTCAAAACTCTGAGAATGAGTCAAGATTTTAATAAATTAAGTGTTGGAAAATCCCCAAGGATGTATAAAGTACCATGGAAATCCTCATTAATAAATTAAAGTACTTTTGTTTACTGAAAGTCATTCTGCTTTTGGGAATGTATACTCGGACTTATATTTATGTCACTCTAATTATAATGCTTTCCTACATAATCAAGAATGAGGCTATCAATTCAATAAAAATAAAAATTACATGGGAAAGATTTGTCCTACACTAACATTTTATTTATATGACATGGGGTCATCTCAGATGTAAGAAAAGCTTCTAAGAATTATCTTCTGGTCTTTTAATAATTAAACAATTTGGATGAGACAACTAAACTAAATCATATATCAATGCCTATAAAAAAGTGTTCTAGTGAGGTTGCCTTCTATACTGAGGGTCTCAAAAAATTTTTACACAAATGTCAAATGTTTTATTATGAGAAAGCCCTTTTTAGTATTCAAGTAGAACAGATTTAACTATAAAATGTTTGTCTTTTTGGCATTAGTCAAACTGTCAATACATGAAAGAGTTTCAATAATGCATTAATCTACTCTAAATTAATAGATATTTACATGTACATCTAT
Organism: Lipotes vexillifer; assembly: GCF_000442215.2. Classification (NCBI taxonomy): domain Eukaryota; kingdom Metazoa; phylum Chordata; class Mammalia; order Artiodactyla; family Lipotidae; genus Lipotes; species Lipotes vexillifer. The sequence goes on from NW_006798086.1 coordinate 164,743, forward strand.
AAGCATATGTGTGTCACTTGAGTCCTCCAGGGGACAGATGCTCAGATGTAGTTAGGGCTACAAAAAGCTGTTGAGGAGTAACAACTGTGAAAGATAAATTAGGAAAGGAACAGGATGAGTGGTAGGGGCCTCTAAACACAATACAGATCTGATTCTCAACCAACTCTGTGGAGTGCTCTGGAGCAAAGACGGCTCATTAGAGGAGTTCCTAGGTAGGTAGAAATGGCCAGGCCCCAATAGCCCATCGCCCTATGAATGCTTAGTCATTGGCTAGGGCCTGGCCAGGAGAGCATGGCCTCAGCAGATCCTGAAAGTGCTAATTGTTGGGGGTTGTCAGCTAACTGTACTTCTTGCAGCTGAAGAGTATGTTGTAGAAAGGGACACTGCGTGACATATGGTGACTGGCACACCTTCATAGCTGTTCCAATATGAAATAAGTTTACATGCATATGTTTATGATTAAATATATCTATGTATGCAATATGTCATATATGGTTAAATACAGAATGTTCATCTAATTCCCAGTAATATCTTAGATCCAATAGATCTTTAAAATACATAGATTTTCTCAATAATTTAAGAATTACATTTCAAGATAATTTTTTTAAAGATTTTATCTTTTAAAAAATTTATTTATTTATGTATTGATTTTTGTCTGCATTGGGTCTTTGGTGTTGTGAGCAGGCTTTCTCTAGTTGTGGTGAGCAGGGGCTACTCTTCACTGTGGTGCGCATGCTTCTCATTGCAGTGGCTTCTCTTGTTGCGGAGCACGGGCTCTAGGCGTGCGGGCTTCAGTAGTTGTGGTGCACGGGCTTAGTTGCTCCGCAGCATGTGGGATCCTCCAGAACCAGGGCTCAAACCCATGTCCGCTGCATTGGCAGGTGGATTCCTAACCACTGCACCACTAGGGAAGTCTTTCAAGATAATTTTGAAAGATAAAAAAATTGCAACTATCAAGCTAAGGCTGTATTATGGAAAGTTCAGACTGATTAGGTGGCTCTTTCTCTGGTTAACTATAAACACTATTGCCTTTGTAAAGTCACCAAGTAAATTCTGCACCAACGTATATTATTTTTGAATAGGAAAAAAATATCTTTAGTTGTGAGGGATTAATGAATTGGGATACATAATGCAAAGAACTTGATATTATCCAACCTTAGGAGATAGTGAACTCTCAGTTCCCAGTAACTGAGTGAAGACAGATTGCTATAAGAAGCAGTGCAACTTCTATCAATAATTATTCCTGATATTATATTTCCATTTTTAAGATTTCTTCACCTAGTGAAGTATGCCTAATTATTGCCATGTTCTGTGTCAAGGCCTTTTCACGTGCTCTTCTTTCTGCATTTTCTGCCCTCAGATATTGATGATACAAACTTCCATGCCTCACTGTAATCTCTGTTCCAATGTCATCTCTCCATCCAATCTGAAACAACAGCCCTTAATACTGTCTTCTCTGCTTTTTAAAAAAAAAAAGTTATCCCTATGTGGCATTATTAAATAGCTATTTATTTATTCTTTTGTTTATCCCAATAAAATTGCATGCTCTGTAAGGGCAGAGATCTTGTCAGTATTGTATGCTGTTAGTGTAAGGTATATATGGTAGGCAGTCAAAAAATATTCATTGAATGAATGAATAGATAGATGATGAATGATTGAGGAAACTAATGAATATGTTGAGTGGTCTTTGCCCACCCTCCCCCCCTCAAAAATACAATTGTGCCTGTGTAAAAGCAAGAGTTTACCCAGATCTGGCTTTATGGTGTATTCCCAGTTCAGGAGAAACTTTGCCATCATGTGGGAAAATGGAATTTTTTTCCCCAGTAATATACTTACTTTAGCGAGATATGTTAGAGAAAAAAATGTTTCATTAGCCTTGGTATGTAATTTTATGAAAGCAGCAATCTGTTTTAACTAGCCATTGCTTCAAATAATGACTAGTTAATTTTACAGAATTTTTTCCCTCTTCTTATAAGCATTTGAGAGTCTTTCAAACAGTGTAATTCTCCGTAAGGTCAACAAGAGTCTCACAGTCTTCTGTCAACTTGCATAATCAGATTTTTTTAATGTATTTATAAATAAACAGACTATTCCATTTATATCCACTAGGAAGTGAAGAAAGGACAGACAGATGTGGCCTTTGCCACTGACCTGCTGTCCTGTGCTTTATAGTCAGTCTGGTGATCAGGAAGCATCCCATCAATAAGGCTAAAATTAGTATTGATTTCAACTTGCCATCTTTCTCTTTCTTCTGCCTCTGCAGTAGCAATATAGGAGATACTCTTTTCTCCATGTCATCATATCATGGCCCACTTGGCCTAGTTCTTACTTCATGATTGAATGATAGAAGTATACATCCATCAGTACAGTAGTCACAGTCATACTCATGTAAACTGATGAAATGTTGGATATATTTGATCTCAACTTTGAGATATGGGTGTATTAAATACCATTAAAGAGTAGCTAAGGGGCTTCCCTGGTGGTGCAGTGGTTGAGAGTCCGCCTGCCGATGCGGGGGACGCGGGTTCGTGACCCGGTGCGGGAAGATCCCACATGCCGCGGAGCGGCTGGGCCCGTGAGCCATGACCGCTGAGGCTGCACGTCCGGAGCCTGTGCTCCCCAATGGGAGAGGCCACAACAGTGAGATGCCCGGGTACCGCAAAAAAAAAAGAGTAGCTAAACACAAGAATGGTCTGATGGATGTACTAACAATTCACATATTTTTCATCATCTAAGTTAAACTTTGAAATAAATAAGTTTCCTCAAATAGCCACCATTTAAATAAGAAAGTCAGTTTCAATCCTCCTGTTTCATCTTATTCTTTCACTATATGGCATAAATCATAGTCGTATATACTACATTATATCTAGTGTTTGGTTCCTAAATGGTAAAGGTAATGTCCCTTCCAAGTTCTATGAACTACAGTGGTACAAAATTTTTCTTTTAAGGCTAGAGATTCACTCACTTTACCACCTTTGCAATGGATTCAATTAGTGATATTATGATATTGCTGGCCTGCACATCTCTCTACATAACTAAAACAGAGAGCAAAAAAATCTCTTTAAAATTAGATAACACGTAAGTAAGCATTATATTTACAAGTTCAGGACCCTGTCCAGTGCAAACATTTGTGTTTGAATTAAAAATAGGTGCAGTAATAGGGCCCCTTGAAAAGAGTACACAGAAACAGAAATTATACTGAGTTTTGTGCGCTATTGGTTTTAGAGGACATTGGTGTGTTGAGAATGCTAGTCTGATTTGAGTATTTTAAGTAATTTGAATGATTTCTAATAATAGGACATTGTTAACTAAATTATAAAGCATATTAATGACTAACTTTGTAACCAGCTGTCCTCATGATCTGATTTATTGAATAGTCTGTAAATTGAAGTAAAAACTGTTCAGATCTTTTGAAATATATTTGGAAATATCTTAATTAGGGTACATGCTGGTCAGAATTTTGTTTTGCATATAATTTGCTTAGCCAAATCTGTGAAATGTGAGGTCAGTTTGAAGTTCTTGGTATTCTACGTTGGAGGGAAAGTCTAAATTCATGAAGTTTTGGGGTGCCAGGGGGAAATAGGAAAATAATTGTTATACTGAGTCCGACTTAAGTTTATAATCAAGAGCAAACATTAGTGTAGGAGGTCACATTGATTTATTCTTATCCATAGATGGCCTCATGTCCTTTAAAGAGAGGACAGTTACCCCTGTATTTTTTTCTTTTTTTCTTTATCAGCTTCTGAATTCTCACTTCCACCAAATGCACCCATATATGCTTAAAATATGTTCTTTATTTGAAGACAAATGGCCAAGACATAAGATAATTGTAGAGTATTTCATGTAGACAGTGAGGGTGTGATGATAAGATCCTTTGATCAATACCCTCATGAGCCTTAGACTTAATTATACAATTGCAATTAAAAGTACATCAGTTAATGGTTATCGAACAGTTTCAATCAAAACTGTCAACTAATGGCTACTGAGGTTTAAGAAATATAACCCAGTGCTTTATTTTGGCACTTGTTTGCAACATATGTTGTTTACTTTCTGTGTACCATGATGTCTCCTTATCTGGATGCTGAAGTCACAGGGAAATCAAAGAAATGCATACACATGTGCTAAATTGATTTCTGTCCTTTCCTTATTCATCCTAGTCTTAAAATAAGAATATTATTGAAAATTTACTGAGAACTGGGTTAATAGCTGGCACCTTGTTTTTATGTAAACAGTTTTCAGATAGACCAAAAATCATCTGGACTATTTTGTGGTTCCCTGCCTGCCTTTCTGATTATCCCTCTCTTAGTCAGCCTTTCTCTTCTAGAGATTTTCCTTTTCTTGTCTTCTCGTTAGGCTACTTTGACCTCTGACCTTTCAGTGACTTAGGTTACATTCCCCAGGATTTAGCCCTTAGTCCCTTTAAGGGCTATTTCAGTCTTAATTTCCAAAATTTGTCCTTAGAGTTTAGACCCTTTCTCCTGACTGCTAAACATGTATGCCCCGTTGTCCCCTGGCGGACATCTCCACCAGGGTGTCCTGCAGGCGTTCAGAGCGGACTCATCGTTCCAGCCTCAACAACAGCAAAAACAGGTCTTTTCTTCACTTTGCCACTCAGCAGATGCGTACGTGGCAGATTCTGTGCAGTTTCTAGGGAATATATGATTGAATAGGATGCTTCCTTTTCTGTTGAGGCCAATGCATATGATAATTTATTTTGATGTCATATGTAAGGCGTTCTGGCGTCGGAAAAGGACATTTCACAGTGCAGCCTGGCCATGGGTTAGAGAAGGCTATTCTGGAGGAGGTGAGTCCTGGGCTCTTGGAATAATTTCCTTCCTGCTCTTGCTTCCCAGTCCTGAGTTGACCCACTCACCAGTCCCTCTTTCCTGGGACCACTGGAGTGATCTTTTTGATCTCGTTGCTTCACTGAAAAATAACCTTTGTTTCCCTGTGGCCTCTAGGATGAAGTCAGAACCCAGCACGACATTGTAAGGCCCTTGTGATTTGATCTGACCTAGGGTCAGATATCTTAGCCATACTGTGTAATCTTTTGAATACCTTCATGCTCTTTTCTAAGCTTTTCCTTCTGCCTGTTCAGCCCTTCAGAATGATCTAACGTCTCCTCTGTGACAAAGCTTTCCTTCAGTCCTCCCTATTCTCTCCAGCCTCCCCTGAGCTGGGCGCCTGCTCTCCCCGTTTGCTTTGTTTCCATAGCTATCCCTTCCCATGGACTGGGGCTACGGTGGGGCAGGGGCCGTGTCTTGGAGCTTCTGGCTTTAACAGAACCTGGGATAGATGGGTCTGAGGCTTGTAGATCCCCAGGTGACTGCAGTGTGAGGAGGGTGAGGAGAATGGAGAACAGAGAGGGTGTATATTAGGAGTGCTGCAAAGTCAGCTCTTCACACTGAACACCTGAGACTTGGAGTGGGGCCTGAGGGTGATGTACCTTTAGAGCAGTTCTTTCAGTGTTTCCGTCACATCAGCATCCTGCTGAGGAGGGTCTCATTTAAAACTCACACTTCCCCTGGATTATTGCCATTTTTTTGATGAAGAAAGGCTTATTTGGCTAAAATAGACCAGGTCAGTAAATAGTAGAACAGATATTCCAGATCTTTCTGGCTCCCAAATTCAATACCTCTACATGTGTACATTTGGGGTTTCTTTCCTTCCCCGCCTTAGTAGGGCTGGCAGGTGGCGTGGGAAAGCTCTCTAGGCTTTTTTTTCTTCCCCAAAGACATCAGAATATACATAAGTTTGGTATTTCTTCCTGGGGTTTTTTTCCCCATAAGTAAATCTGGATAAGTAGGCTTGAAGATGAATGGCTTGTGACCTGTATTTCTGGTTTATTTTATTTTATTTTTTCCGGTATGCGGGCCTCTCACTGCTATGGCCTCTCCCGTTGCGGAGCACAGGCTCCGGACGCGCAGGCCCATGGGCCCAGCCGCTCTGCAGCATGTGGGATCCTCCCGGACCCGGGCATGAACCCGTGTCCCCTGCATCGGCAGGCGGACTCCCAACCACTGCGCCACCAGGGAAGCCCCTCTGGTTCATTTTAGCAGGAAGAGTATTTAGGCTTTATTACATAGGCTGCATTCCCAGATGACCTTGGGCAAGATGGCTAACCTCTCCAAGGCAGTCTCCTCTGTGAAAAGGAGATACATAAAGTGAGAAGCTAAGCAAAGTACCTACCCTTCAATGACGCTATGTAGTGTTCTTTGCCTTGAGAGAAGGAGGACTTCTGCTTAGTTCTAAGTCCTATGAGTGCCCTCCTTGCCTCTGGATGGCATTATTGCAAAAATAGACCTGGAGCTCAGGTGGCCTTTTGAGGGTACTTTTTCTCCCTTTTCAGTAAGGGTGGCTTTTTAAATTGCAGTTATCATTCCAGAGGAAGAGATAAGTTAAAACTTAGTGTTAACTACCTACTTCTATTACTTGCTAAGATCTTGAGCTTGTTTTATTTTGGTATAAACTGGTGAAGTTGGTGATGTTCTCTCTGTCTACTGGATGGAGAGATTCTGAGCTGACTTGCCTAAGCTAGTGCGTGTCTAGAAAGCCTTAGATTGAAATCTGGTCTCCTCATTTTGAATTCTGTTTGCCATCATGGGGGTTAGGTGAAAAGGGTCCAGAGCTAGAATGGGGCACATATGTGGAAGATAGAGACCTGGATGGGAGAGGAAGCCAGATGCCAAGTCAGACTTCACTCATTTGCTAACTTTATTAAAAACCTGCTCTCACTTAATCATTTCATAGGTGGTCTTTGTAGGTTTCTGGCCCTGGTTCAGACTGTTCCATAAAAATCGGAGATGTTTGGTTTTATCAGTAGTTCCAAAAGTCATTTTGATGGCATTTTTTGACTGCAGTACAGGGAACTAACCCCATTGGGCCTGGGTTGACCCTCTGTAAAATTCATCAGTTCACACAGGGTCTGGTGTTAGTCACTGGTTGGAGCCATTGCTGTCACTGGCATTTGGCTTTAAGATATCTCCTTGCTCAAGTTCAAGTTCCTTTCGTGTTTAAACAACATAAGTTTAAAAGAGACAGTGGGTTACTGCATTTGTAAGTACCGAAAGGGTCTTAGGCAAATGCAGGCAGTCTAGCCTTTAATATGGTATTGGAGAATTTCCCCCAAAAAAGGAAAGAAACAAAAGGAAAGGGTTTTGTTTTGTTTTGTTTGTTTGTTTTTGTGAAAACTGTTTGTGTGTTAAGAAAAGATAGGTTTTGAGTGAGGGTTGAAGTCTGAAGCATTTTTAGTCTGGAAACCCTCGTGTGTGTGTGTGTGTGTGTGTGTGTGTGTGTGTGTGTGTGTTTGGCTGGCTGTGGTGTTATGAGTTCTGATTTCTGCAATTAAAATCCTTCTGTGGAAGGTGTGGTCATTTAAAAATACAAACGTATATTGTCATTCTGCAGCCTTTCCTATTGCCCAACATTTACTGAACACAGTAAACAGCCAAGCATTCCATTTATTAGAGGCTACTGATGGGGACAGATGATACAAAGATGAATCACATAATCTCTCAGGGAGTTTCTAGCCTAATAGAATTGTATTATTAGACAGTTTGAAGCATGTAATCCCAGGTAATCAGATTGAGGCACAGTGCCATCGCCTTAGAAGTTAATAGGCTCCATATCTGGCTTTTCTTTTTTGTCTAACAAAGTCTTTTTCTGTCATATGTGGTGATCCTTACTCTTTTAAATCATTAAGTTGCTTGGCAAGATTCTTGGATCTGGAGAGACTGGGTATAGGGCCATATAAGAAAAATGCATTCATTTGATACCATAGTCAGGGGTGTAAGGTCAGGTAGGAACTTTTACCTGGAAAAAAATGTAAGGCAGATTCCTAATTTGTCATAAAATGGATCCCTTCTTCGCCTAGAGTTTTGGAAAGCTGTGATTTTAGACACCATGGACCAATGGGATTTTCTTTCTCCTTTGAGCACAGGTTTTGTCGCTTTTGTTATTTTGTCAGAACATTTTTTGGCCTGTGTGTACTAGAGAAGTTACCAAATTTTGGTGAGAACAGATCTTCCTGATAAAGTTGAGATCTGTATGTTTAAGAAGAAATTTGATTATTTATGCTTGGTTCTGTGTCTCTCCCCTTTTCTAGCACTCTTCATTCCTTCCATTGATAAAGCTAAATATATAGAAACAAACATTGACAGCCACACAAATACTTAGGTTAAGTGCTTTTAAACCGATAGTACAGTATGAAAGAAACTTCTTGGCAATTTTCTGTTTTACGGAATTAATTAGAACTGAACTGTGGGGGATTTATATCCAACCACCTTTCAGAATCCCTTTTCCTCCTCTTGTCCACACTCGTAGCACAAAGTGTGGAACACAGTAGATTCTTAATAAATGCTTGTTGAATGTTGCATTCTGCATCTTCCTGAAATAACAGAACTGTCAATAATTATTTAACAGTAAAATGTTTTAAAAACTTATTTGGAAATTAAGATATAAGAGATTAATGCACCAAAAGCAAATCTCGTCTCTTAATTGCTTAAAATTGATTATTTCAAGTAATCTTTAATCGAAACTTCTGAAGGCTGGAATTTTATTTATTTATTTATTTTTGCGGTACGCGGTCCTGTTACTGCTGTGGCCCCTCCCGTTGCGGGGCACAGGCTCCGGACGCGCAGGCTCAGCGGCCATGGCTCACGGGCCCAGCCGCTACGCGGCATGTGGGATCTTCCCGGACCGGGGCACGAACCCGTGCACCCTGCATCGGCAGGCGGACTCTCAACCACTGCGCCACCAGGGAAGCCCTGGAACTTTTAAATTATACCCTTTGTTCAGACCAGCCTGTGAGAATAAGAACAATTAAGGCAATTACGATAGCATTAAATTTTTGATGAAAAGTTGGCATTTTCTGTATATTAAGATTAGATGTTAGCTACTGAAGTTGCTGGGGGTAGGACTTAACTTAAGCTTCCAACATTAGTAATACAAAGCTGTTATGAATTTGCAATAAAATTTTCTTGGACATTTTTTTTCACTGAGGTGAAAGAGTCCATGTAGCCATGCCTCAAGGCCAGTTTACTCACCTAGTACTTCCTTAATAATCCATTGGTAGTTGTGAAGCAGTTTAACATTTAAGTTTAATTTTTTTCACTAGTTTTCTGATTTATAAATACTAATTGCTTGGAAAATTTGAAAATTTCCAAAAAGTAATAAATTCAATATCTTGTTTTCCCACTATACAGCACTAACTGCAGTTAAATGTTTGGTGCATTTTCTTCCAGTATTTTTTTTCAATGTATAAATATTAAAATTATTTCATAGTTGAGATCATGCTGCATATGTGGTACTGTATCTTGCTTTTTTCATTTTTTAACACCGTGAGCAGTTTTCCCATGGCATTAAAACTGTCTGAAAAATTGAAAGCATTTTGGTTCTCGGTGTGACACATGTATCTCTGTAATTGGTTTGATTTAGTGTAATTTACTTCAATAAAAGTTCAGTATTACAGTTAAAAAAAATAGATGGCCTCCTACTTTTTTTTTTGAAATAAGTTTATTTTTAATTTTTGTTTTATACAGTATTGGATTATAGTAGATTAACAATGTTGTGTTAGTTTCAGGTGTATAGCACAGTGATTCACTTATACATTTATCTATTCTTTTTCAAATTTTTTTCCCATTTAGATTATTACAGAATACTGAGCAGAGTTCCCTGTGCTATATAGTAGGTCCTTGTTGGTTATCTGTTTTAAATATAGCAGTGTCTACATGTCAATCCCAAACTCCCAGTCTATCCCTCCTCCCCACCCTTCCCCCTGGGGAACTTTTAAATTATACCCTTTGTTCAGACCAGCCTGTGAGAATAAGAACAATTAAGGCAATTACGATAGCATTAAATTTTTGATGAAAAGTTGGCATTTTCTGTATATTAAGATTAGATGTTAGCTACTGAAGTTGCTGGGGGTAGGACTTAACTTAAGCTTCCAACATTAGTAATACAAAGCTGTTATGAATTTGCAATAAAATTTTCTTGGACATTTTTTTTCACTGAGGTGAAAGAGTCCATGTAGCCATGCCTCAAGGCCAGTTTACTCACCTAGTACTTCCTTAATAATCCATTGGTAGTTGTGAAGCAGTTTAACATTTAAGTTTAATTTTTTTCACTAGTTTTCTGATTTATAAATACTAATTGCTTGGAAAATTTGAAAATTTCCAAAAAGTAATAAATTCAATATCTTGTTTTCCCACTATACAGCACTAACTGCAGTTAAATGTTTGGTGCATTTTCTTCCAGTATTTTTTTTCAATGTATAAATATTAAAATTATTTCATAGTTGAGATCATGCTGCATATGTGGTACTGTATCTTGCTTTTTTCATTTTTTAACACCGTGAGCAGTTTTCCCATGGCATTAAAACTGTCTGAAAAATTGAAAGCATTTTGGTTCTCGGTGTGACACATGTATCTCTGTAATTGGTTTGATTTAGTGTAATTTACTTCAATAAAAGTTCAGTATTACAGTTAAAAAAAATAGATGGCCTCCTACTTTTTTTTTTGAAATAAGTTTATTTTTAATTTTTGTTTTATACAGTATTGGATTATAGTAGATTAACAATGTTGTGTTAGTTTCAGGTGTATAGCACAGTGATTCACTTATACATTTATCTATTCTTTTTCAAATTTTTTTCCCATTTAGATTATTACAGAATACTGAGCAGAGTTCCCTGTGCTATATAGTAGGTCCTTGTTGGTTATCTGTTTTAAATATAGCAGTGTCTACATGTCAATCCCAAACTCCCAGTCTATCCCTCCTCCCCACCCTTCCCCCTGGTAACCATAAGTTCGTTCTCTAAGTCTGTAAGTCTGTTTCTGTTTTTTTTTTTTTTTTTTTTTTTTTTTTTTTGGTTTTTGCAGTCCGCGGGCCTCTCACTGTTGTTTTTTTCTTGCGTTATGCGGGCCTCTCACTGTCGTGGCCTCTCCCATTTGCGGAGCACAGGCTCCGGACGCGCAGGCTCAGTGGCCATGGCTCACGGGCCCAGCCGCTCCGCGGCATGTGGGATCTTCCCCAAACGGGGCATGAACCCGCGTCTCCTGCATCGGCAGGCGGACTCTCAAGCACTGCGCCACCAGGGAAGCCCTGTTTCTGTTTTGTAAATGAGTTCGTTTGTATCTTTTTTTTTTTTTGATTCCACATATGTGTGATATCACATAATATTTGTCTTTCTGTCTGACTTACTTCACTTAGTATGATAATCTCTAGGTCCATCCACATTGCTGCAAATGGTGTTATTTCATTCTTTTTAATGGCTGAGTAATATTCCATTGTATATATGTATCACATCTTCTTTATCCATTCCTCTGTCGATGACCATTAGGTTGCTTCCATGTCTTGGTTATCGTAAACAGTGATGCAGTGAACATTGGGGTGCATGTATCCTTTTGAACCATGTTTTTCTCCAGATATATGCCCAGGACTTGGATTGCTAGATCATATGGTAGCTCTATTTTTAGTATTCTAAGGAACATCCGTACTGTTCTCCATAATGGCTATACCAATTTACATTTCCACCAACAGTGTAGGAGGGCTGCCTTTTCCTCACACCCTCTCCAGCATTAATTGTTTATAGACTTTTTGATGATGGCCATTCTGACTGGTGTGAGGCAATAATATCTCATTGTAGTTTTGATTTGCTTTTCTCTAATAATTAGCGATGTTGAGCATCTTTTCATGTGCTTCTTGGCCATCTGTATGTCTTCTTTGGAGAAATGTTTATTTAAGTCTTCTGCCCATTTTTTGTTTTTTTTTGATATTGAGCTACATGTGCTGTTTGTAAATTTTGGAGATTAATCTCTTATCAGTCACATCATTTGCAGATATTTTAAACAGCCTCTTATATTAATGTGAAATCTTAAGGTGATAACACGAGCAAAGAAGTACTAAGAAGTTATTCATATGTAGTATTATAAATATATTTTAAATACTTACAAATTGGATTTATTCCAAAAATATTACATCTTTAGAAAAAGTGCCTTTTTATTAGTTATTGGAAAGCAGCTTATAGAAAAGACTTAAATGTTTAAGAAGGAATAACTTGGTATAATATTTAGTAAAATACTGTATTTTCCTAAGTGTGTATTATATATTGTATCCAGTTTTGTTTATGAACATTTTTTAAAGGTGATAAGTATAAAGTTTTTCACAGTATTTATATTTTCCACAATTTGCCTAAAATGTAATATTAGAACATAAATCAGTGATGCAACCAAAGTTTTATTCTATATTTAAGTGAAAAGTTGTTACCTGTAGGAAGGTTTTTAGCCCTATCATATAAATTATATTGTACTTAACTCAAATATATACAGCAACTACATAAATATATTTCACTGTTAAAATTACATTTCTTTATTTCTGAAAAGAATGCACAAGTTGCGTTACAGTCTTTTCTTATTTTGAATCTGAGGTTAAAAAAATAAAATTGGAAAGCAGCTACTGCCAGAAATTGTTTTTAATTTGTTTTAATGGAAGACTGCTTTTAATTTGCTTGAACTTAAGAAATATTTATTGAGCATTTGCTATGTGTGTAGAAGTCAGTGACAGGTGGAGTAGGAATCACTGAAGAAAGGAAAACATAGTTCCTGTATTTAAATAACTGAACATATTAATATAAAAGAGTGTATTAAAAAATACAGGAACACAGCGCTTTGGACGTTCTGAAGAGCTTAGAGAAAACTTTTATTCTCAGGGCCGTTCAAAAGACTTCTGAAAGAGGGCACATCTGATATGAGCCAATTTGAAATCTTGGTATGATTTTAAATACAGAGTAGTTGAAGAGACTTAGTGTACAACACTAAAATTCTGTATCAGTCTTCACATTTCCAGAGTGATCCTTTTTTACTAGAAGAGTGAAAAATGATCAAGTTTTGTCTAAATGCAATGAAAATCTTAGCTGCTGTGCTAAGATTAAACTTTGTTTTTTAGGCTATGATAGTCTGACTTGTCAAGTAGAATACTAATTAGGTATATTATAATCTGATATTTTCAAACAACAAGGAATTGTTTCCATGTTGTGACAATCCTAAAAAGATACTAAAACAGGAAAGCAAATTCTTAAAACAGGTGGTTATCAAATCCATCAGGTTAAGAAGAAGCCATTTCTTAATCAGAGATGGTATGTAAGTAGTGATTTGTGCTAATTATCATGTGAAAGTTAGAGTTAAGCCACAGAATTAAAATTGAGTACCTGTGTTATTGTTCTGATTGTGTGTGATTATTGAGAGTACATTGTTAGGGCAATTAGGAATCTGCTGTTGTCAAAACAGAATTTGTTATTAAATGCAAGGAATATTATACTTTTTTTGAAGCTGATAATGGATTACACTTATTGTACTTCAAGATTTCTGCAGAAAGAAAGAGGGAGGAGGAAGAGGGAGGGAGGAGGGAGAGAGAAAAGAAAGGAAGGAGAGAAGGAGGGAACTTATGTCTAATGTGTTAACTCTCCCAGTTACTTGATTAATTTTATAGCCTTCCCTCCCGCTTTGCGTTTCTTTCTGTTCTAATCCCTCCCACATCCACCCCTTTCTTTACCATTCTCAGTGCCATCAGAGCCCTGGGCAGGGCTATTCTTTCATCTCAGTACTGACTGGCATGAGACCTCTACCAAAGTAGAATCAGAAAAAGTCCTGAATTTCAGCCTCCTCTGACCAAATCTCATGGACTTCCTTTTCTTCCTATCCGTGCGTGTACTCTGTTTGGGTCTTGACCATCTCCCCTCTTTCAAAGGTTTTACTTTTTCAATGTTTGGGAGTAATATTCATACCATTTTCCTGGAAGTGCTATAATTCAATAAAAAGTTGAGTCAGTTTTGACTTTTGTGAGGGGTAAAGAAATAGAGGAGAGCATAAGGTAGTGTTTTGAGTGCCTTTCTAGATTCATTCTGACAATTTTTCAAGCGTGCTCTCTGTTTCCTCCCAGACACCTCTGCCATCATTCTTGTCTTGAAGGATTGAGAAAACAGATATTATTTCTCAGTGCAGGGATGGTTACCAATGGAAAACTTAGTGGCTGAATAAAAGTTTAAAACACACCAGTTACTTATTACTGGGCCTTTTCTACTTTTTTCCCTTAAAAGGGATGCTCTTGTTTTCTTTTGTTTTGTTTTCCCTACGGGAAAAATAAAAGAGTTAACTATTTTACAATTTGGTGTGAATTTTGGCAAGAACTAGAGTCCAAGTAAATAATTTGAGGTTAAAGTAAAAGCTGCGCTTTCTGAAAGAGCCCCTTGAGTCTATTCCTTAAACATGGAAACACCTTCATACGCATAGCAGTGACTAAGTTTCATCTTTCCCCTCACCATGAACATAGTGCATGAGCATGGATGAAACACAATGGCAAAATTAAATATATGGCAGCTATTGACAGTTATGAAGAAATGTATGTCAAATTGCAAGCTCAGTATATCAAAAGGTATATGTCTGAACAAAATTCTGGTATTTTAATTCATGGATATCAAGAGACTAAAGTCAAGCTGTCAAAAGCTTGCAACATTTTTCCAAATCTTCTTGTGTTTAAGACCTCTACCCCACTCGGAATTGTACCAGCAGTTATTGAGTTTTTAGGGCAGGAGAATATTTCTGAAGGTTTTAACTTCTGAGTATTTACAAATCCTGTTAGCTTTCTCAGTAAAATGGTATTCAGTAGCCTATTATATATCTGAAACTGATATTCTTGTAAAAATGTTTAAGTGCTTGGTTTTTATATAGAGCTAGGCAATCCAAGAGAATAAAAGTAGACCATAGTACTCTACTGAATCAATTAGAGGGGAGATGCAAGAATTTTCTGTTCCAACACCAGAACTCTAGTTAAATTGGAGTTGGTCAGATCTCTTTGGGATGCTAAAAAATATAAATTTGAAATAAATAAATAAATTTGAATAAAATGAGGCTTAGTCACATTTATTTTTAGATAATTTTATTAATTTTGCAAGAAAAATATATTATAACAAGTGATTATTAACACTAACTGTAATAAGTGTGCATTAAAAGCCCTGTTTTCTAGTGTATATCTGTCATAGTCCTCCTCCCAGTTTTAGCATATGCTGAAAATTCTTTTACGTTCACTTGACTAATTTTTTTTCCTTGGGAAAGACACATGAAGGCCAATGATGGCCATATTAGAGGAGCACATGTTTGTGAATTGATGACTGAGATAATGATGCTAATGTATTTCTTTGGGTACTTTAGAACTTAGGTTCTCCAAAGGACAATGTACCTATTCTTGGAGACCAAAAGAACAAAATAAAAACTGTGTCCTTAAAGGATGTTTAAAACTTGCCAGGCAGAATATGAGCAAATGTCTCATGACTGTTCAGTGAGTGGGCTTACTGTTTCTTAGATGGACATATTGTCTGTTTCACACAAACACTCCCACCCAACCACCCAAGTGACTATTGATAGAACATGGAGTTTAATAATGTAATTTGTTTCCAAGCAGAGATAACTTCGCTAGAGCCTTCAAAGTTCTATTTATAATTTTTCTTTTGTTTGTAATTTTCTGTATCTCAAGCCTTATGAGATTTTTGTCTGATTTTTCTCTGTATAATAATTGTGTGCATAATAATTTTTTCTTTTTTAAAATTAGAAGCATTTATTTAAATAGAAATTAGGGTATTATGGCAAATAATATAAAATATTTGGGTCTCAGAATTTTCCAGAGCTCTTTTTTTTTTTTTTTTTTTTTTTTTTTTTTTTTTTTTTT
>NW_006798086.1:180498-212294 GCF_000442215.2 Lipotes vexillifer
TGCTGTACGCAGGCCTCTCACTGTTGTGGCCTCTCCCGTTGTGGAGCACAGGCTCTGAATGCACAGGCTCAGCGGCCATGGCTCACAAGCCTAGCCGCTCCGCAGGGTGTGGGATCTTCCCGGACTGGGGCACAAACCTGTGTCCCCTGCATCGGCAGGCAGACTCTCAACCACTGCACCACCAGGGAAGCCCTCCAGAGCTCTTTTAAAACCACCATTTTATCGCCTTCTAAAAGAACCCATTAGATGAAAATTTGACACTATATGTTCAAGAATATTAAGGAAATGACTACCTTTATTTTCCTAACAACTCTCTCCCTTTTATTCTTCTCATTTATATGTGCTTTTCCCTTTATTCTGAGTACAAATTATCTAGCCATTCATAAAAATGTTTGGGTAAATACCTATATATGTGATTTCACATTAAGTCAGCAGTATATGTTTGTTACACTCCCCAGTAGACTACTTAAAAGGAAGCACAAAAATGGTTTTAGTAGTCTATAAAATGATCAAATAAAAATCTCTATATTAGTTAAAACCAAACCAGATCTTATTCCAAAACAAATTACAGAGTTCTTTATACTTAATATGTGGGTTAAATTCCATACTAAAATATTCCAGATATTTTATGTTTTATTTCCCCTCTCAAAGAGTTATTTGAGGAGAGACAATGATCTAAAATGCACTTATAACACCAATCAATCTCTTTGTGCTAAACTAAATGGTGTAGACAAAGGATACACACAGACACACAGACATACACACGAGTCAGACCTCTGTATCCATGGGTTCTGCATCCACAGATTCAATGAATTGGATCAAAAGTATTTGAAAAAAGTAAAATTCTAGAGTTTCAAAAAGCAGAACTTGAATTTGCTTCACACTGGCAACTGTTTACATAGCACTTACATTGCATTAGGTGTTATAAGTAATCAAGGTGATGTAAAATTTGTGGGATGATGTGTATATATTATATGCAAATACCATGCCATTTTATATAAAGAACTTGAACATCCACTGATTTTGATATCTGTGGGAGGGGTCCTGGAACCAATCCCTAGCAGATATTGAGGGATGACTGTATATATGTATATGTGTGTGCATGTGTGTGTGTATATCAATATACAGAATTATTTACAATTTATAATTTATACCTTATGGCCAAAAATATATTCATAAACTATTCCAAAAGTTCTTAATGTAGATTTTTTTTCCAATCTCATCATCAGAAATATCTAAATGGAATAAAATCTATTTGCTTTCACATTGAGGCCATTGTGGGAATTGTTAATGATACTGCTGGTTTCAGCAAGTATGTTCTTCAAGTCTCCTGGGAGAACTTCATTTTCATATTTTCACTCAGTTATGTCAGAGTTTTGTATGCTTTGAGACCAAGGAGATTATTTTTTTTTGGAAGGTTTCATTATGGGGTCATCATAGCACTTTGATTAGTTTTCTTTAGTCTAGCATAAAATTGTTGAAAATAAACATAAAGAATTGTTGATGTTTTTAATTATGTTTAAGAATATCGACAAAGTTGGCATCACTCGTATTATTTTTGGTAATTTATGGCTAGTAAGCTTAACTGTTTAAACACCTCATTTTAATTTTAAACGTGTGTATTTAAGAAATAACTTTACTTGACCGGTAATAAATGAGCCATTGACTATAGTTAATAATGTCTATGTATTAGGATGTCATAGCAGATCACAAAAGATAGTACATACTGTCACATCCAGGATGATAGATTTTATAAAACTGTGTTGCATAAAGATGAGCCCTTTTGTGCTACCTTGCAAGGTTGCTATAGTTACAGAGTGTTGATTTATGGGAATTTAACTTTTGGTAGTAATATTCGTTACTTAACCCAGTCTCATTTTATATTTTTCTTAAATCTCCTCTTTGAAAATAACCTTTGTAACAGGTTCTGAATATTTTTTTATGATCTTTCTCTTTCTTTTTTCCAATAAATTATTTGAAATAAAGCAGACAACAAAAACATTGAGCGTATGTTTTCCTTCCAGATACTTAATATTAGACAGACTTTTTGCTCCCCAACCAATTGTTGTTTTTCACTTTATAGAAAAAAACCTAGTATTAGTATTATATATATATCTTTTAAAAAGCAATATGTTCTCAGCTGGTAAACTCCATTTAATGGATACTATTAAAATCCATGGATTTCTGTTATTTGATTTAGTTTAAGTCAGGATTGTAAGTATCTGTGAACAGTGGGTTTCAGACTGTCATAGAGTTTCAAGTTTCCATGAGCTATTATTGCTACATTTTCATTGAAAGATAATGTGATTGTGAAAGACATAGTTCAGATTCATCTCCTACAAGGCTACAGTGCCAAATATTGGAGCTCCAAGGAATGAATACATATTCTCCAGCAATATGCCTAGTTCCTACTCTCCGTGTAAAAGGAAATAGGAAAGGTACTCCCCACATTCAAGGTATTTGTAGTTCTTCTGGGAGAGAAGAGCAAACTTCTGTCTTTTCTGGATACCTAACTGAATGGTGCTAGTAACCGTATCAGAATATTCATATATTTTACATAGTATTATAACTTCATGTTGTTACCTACAGCACAGTAAATTCCTCACTGGTAGGATTATGTTTTTCTCATCTTCATATCTTTTTGTTATGTCTGGCTAGGTCCCTTATATTTAGAAGTGTTCAAAAGAACTTCAACAAATAATGCAAAAACCAATGAACCTTATAAGAGATTGGGTGTCTACACATAACAAAATATTATAGTTACGACTGATAAATAGCTAACATACGTTGAGGGAAATACTCTATCTGCATAGATACTTTCAATAATTATGATATCAAATGTGATAAAAAGTAAAATAAAGAAGTGGCATAAGCAAAATGGAATAGGCAGCTTCAAGGTTTCATCACTCCACAAAAACATCAAAATGAGAATAAACTGTCAGAACTAAATTTTTCAGAACTCTGGAAAAGTCAGATGTTTACAGCAACCAAGTGAATGCTGAATTACAATGTAAGAACATCAATCTATGTAATATACCATGTTAAGAGAACCAAGGAATAAAACAAAACAAAACAAAGCATGGTCATCTTGATGCAGAAAACGCTTTTGACAAAACCCAACATTTTTTCATGACAAAAACATACCAAAAAAAAAAAAAAAAACTATGAAAAGAAGGGAACTTCAACATGATAAGAGGCATTTACAAAAATATCACCCTACATTATACTCAGTGGTGAAAAACTAAAATTTTTGCACCTAAGATCAGGAAAAGACAGGATGCCCGTTTTTCACTACGCTATTCATCACTGCACCAGAGAAATCAGACAGGAAAAAGAAAGGAAATCCAAATTGGAAAGAGAAAGTAAAATTATCTCTCTATATATATGACATGTATATATGCGTGTATATATATATGTATGTATGTATATATATGTGTGTGTGTGTGTGTGTGTGTGTATACATATAATCCCAAAGAATCCACAAGAAAGCTGCTAAAGCTAATAAATGAATTCACCGAAGTTGTAGGGTACAAGTTCAACACACAAAAATCAGTTTTGTTTCTATACACCTGCAATGAACAATCCAAAAATGAAATTACAAAAGCTATTCTATTTACAATAGCTTCTAAAAAAATAGAAATAAATTTAACCAAGGAGGTGAAATAACCAAGGAAAATGAAATTACAAAAGCTATTCTATTTACAATAGCTTCTAAAAAAATAGAAATAAATTTAACCAAGGAGGTGAAAGACTTGTACACTGAAAACAACAGAACATTGCTGAAAGAAATTAAAGACCTAAATAATTGGAAAGGTGTCTTGTATTCTTGGGTAGGAAGACTTAATCTCATAGATTCAACGGAATCTTTACCAAAATTCCAGTAGCCTTTTTGTTTTTGGCAGAAATGGAAAAGCCTATCCTCAAATTCCTATGGAATTTTATGAGACCATGAATGGCCAAAATAACCTTGGAAGAGAAGAACAAAATCAAGAAAACTCATGCATTTCAATTTAAAAACATTACAAATCTACAATAATTAAAGCAATATGATACTGGCATAAGTGTATACATATGTGTGGTACTGGCATAAGGATATACATATAAACTGATGAAATAGAATTGAAAATCTAGAAATAAACCTATACATTTCTAGTCAGTTGATTTTTGATAAGCATGCTGGGATCATTTGATGGGGAAAGAATAATTTCCTTGACAAATGGTGCTAAGACAATTGAATTTCCACATGCAAAAGAATGAAGTTAAATCCCGTTCTTACACTATATACAAAAATTAATCCAAGATAAATCAATGACCTAAATATAAGAACTAAAAACATAAACTTTTAGAAGAAAATATAGGGGTAAATTTTTATGACCTTGGAAAAGCACAAGCAACAGAAGAAAAATAGGTGAATTGGACTTTATCAATATTAAAAATTTTGTGCATCACAGGTCCTTATCAAGAAATTGACAGTAGTGGTTGCCAGAGTCTGGAATGGGGATGGGTACAATGGGTGAAGTTGGTCGAAAGGTACAAACTTCCAGTTATAAGATAAATAAGTTCTGGGGATGTATGTACAACATGGGGACTATCAAGACTATCATATATTTGAAAGTTGCTAAGAGAGTAGATTTTAAAAGTTCTTATCACACAAACCCAAAATTTTAACTAGGTGAGGTGATGTGTGCTAACCAAACTTGTAGTAATCATTTTGCAGTATATACATGTATCAAATCATTATGTTGTACACCTGAAACTAATACAATGCTATATGTCAATTATCCATCAATAAAACAAAAAAAAAGTGAAAAGACAACCTACAGGATGATAGAAAACATGTGCAAATCATGTATCTAAGAGTTTAATATACAGAATATATAAGGAACTCATAAAATAAAAAAACAAAAACCCAATGTGCAGAGGGCTTGACTAAACATTTCTCAGTAGAATATATAATACAAATGGCCAATAAGCTCATAAAAAGTCCCATATCATTAGTGATTAGGGAAATGCAAATCAAAACCACAATGATAGGGCTTCCCTGGTGGCGCAGTGGTTGAGAGTCCGCCTGCCGATGCAGGGGACACGGGTTCGTGCCCCGGTCCGGGAAGATCCCACATGCCGCGGAGCGGCTGGGCCCGTGAGCCATGACCGCTGAGCCTGCGTGTCTGGAGCCTGTGCTCCACAACGGGAGAGGCCACAACGGTGAGAGGCTCGTGTACAGCAAAAAAAAAAAAACAAAAAACCACAATGATATACCATTTCACATCTACTAGGATGACTACAGTCCAAAAAATGGAAAATAACAAATTTTGTAAAGGACATTGTGAAATTGGAACTCTTGTACATTTCTGGTGGGGATGTAAAATGGCACAGTTGCTGTAGAAAACAGTTTGCTAGTGGTGGAACAATTTGATGAAAACTCTATGAATCCACTTATATGAGTTACCTAGAATGGGCAAATTCATTGAAATAATGTAAATTAGAAATTATCAGGGACTCAGGTGGTTGGGGGTAATGTGAATTTATTGTTAATGGTTGCAGAGTTTGGGTAATAAAAAATGTTTTGGAAATAGATAGTTGCATGACATTGTGAATATGATTAATGCTATTGAATTATGCACTTAAAATAGTTAAAACGGCAAATTTTTAAGTATGTATTTTACCACAGAAATTTTTTTTTAATTGAAGTATATTGGATTTACAATATGGTGTTAGTTTCAGGTGTATGGCAAAGTTATTTGATTATACATATATATGCATTTATCTATATTCTTTTTCTTCCATTATTTTCCATTATAGTTTATTATAAGATATTGAATATAGTTTTCTGTGCTATATAGTAAATCCTTGTTGTTTATTTTATATATGGTAGTGTGAATCTGTTAACCCCACACTTTCAGTTTTTCCCCCTCTCCTCTTCCCCTCTGGTAACCATAAGTTTGTTTTCTCTGTCTGTGAGTCTGTTTCTGTTTTGTAAATAAATTCATTTGTGCTGTATTTTAGATTTCACATATAAATGATGTCATATAATATTTGTCTTCCTCTGACGTACTTCACTTAGTATGATAATCTCTAGGTCCATCCATGTTGCTGCAAACATTGGCATTATTTAATTCTTTTTTATGGTTAAGATGCCACCACATCATCTTTATTCATCTGTTGATGGACGTTTAGTTTTCTTTCATGTCTTGGCTATTGTAAAATAGCACTGCTATGAACATTGGGATGCATGTATATTTTCGAATTAGAGTTTTTGTCTTTTCTGGATATATACCCGGAAGTGGGATTGCTGGATCATACAGTAACTATATTTTTAGCTTTTTAAGGAACCTCTGTATTATTCTCCGTAGTGGGTGCACCAATTTCCGTTCCCACCAACAGTGTAGGAGGGTTCCTTTTTCTCCACACCCTCTCCAGCATTTATTATTTGTAGACTTTTTGATGATGGCCATTCTGACCAGTGTGAAATGATATCTCATTGTAATAGTTTGATTTGCATTTCTCTAATAATTAGCAATATTGAGCATCTTTTCACATGCCTTTTGGCCATCTGTATATCTTCTTTGGACCTAAAATATCTGTTTAGGTCTTTGCCCATGTTTGGATTGGGTTATTTGTGTTTTTGATATTGAGTTGTATGAGCTGTTCATGTATTTTGGAAATTAAGCCCTCGTTGATCACATGGTTAACAAATATTTTCTTGCATCCCATATGCTGTCTTGTCATTTTGTTGATGGTTTCCTTTCCTGTGCAAAAGCTTGTAAGTTTGATTAGGTCTCATTTATTTATTTTTGCTTTTATTTCTATTGCCTTGGGAGACTGACCTAGGAAAACATTGCTATGCTTTATCTCAGAGAATGTTTTGCCTGTGTTCTCTTCTAAGAGTTTTATGATGTCATGGCTTATATTTAAGCCTTTAAGCCATTTTGAATTTATTTTTGTGTGTGGTGTGAGGGAGTGTTCTAACTTCATTGATTTACATGTGGCTTTCCAGGTTTGGTAACACCACTTGCTGAAGTCACTGTCTTTTCTCCATTGTTTATTGTTGACTCTTTGTTGAAGATTAATTAATCAACCATAGGTGGGTGGGTTTATTTCTGGGCTCTCTAATCTGTTCCACTGATCCATATGTCTGTTTTGGTGCCAACACCGTGCTGTTTGATTACTATAGCTTTGTAGTAGTGTCACTATAGCTTTGTAGTAGTGTCTGAAGCCTGGAAGGGTTATGTTCTTTTTCCTTAGGAAGCTTTGTTCTTTTTCCTCAGGATTGCTTTGGCAGTTCTGGGTCATTTGTGCTTCCATATAAATTTTAGGGTTATTTATTCTAGTTCTGTGCAAATTGTCATGTGTAGTTGGATAGGGATCACATTAAATCTGTAGATTGCTTTAGGTAGTATGACCATCTTAACTATAGTAATTCTTCCAATCCAAGAGCATGAGATAGCTTTCCATTTTCTTGAATCATCTTTGATTTCCTTTATCAATGTTTTATAGTTCTCAGCATATACGTCTTTCACCTCCTTGGCTAGCTTTATTTCTAGGAATTTTATTTTTTGATGTGATTTTAAAAGGGATTAGTTTTTTACTTTCTCTTTCTGACATTTTATTGTTAGTGTAAAGAAATGCAACAGATTTCTGTACATTAATGATGTATCCTGCTACCTTGCTGAATTCATTTATCAGTTCTAATAGTTTTTATGTGGAGTCTTTAGGATTTTCCATAAAAATTATCATATCATCTGCATATAATGACAATTTCACCTCTTACATTCCAATTTGGATACCTTTTGTTTCTTTTGCTTTTCTGATTGCTGTGGCTAGGACTTAACTCTTGGCTTATTTTTTCTTGTTAAATTACATGGATAGATAGATAGATATGGACTTCTTTTAAAGGTATGTAAGCAACAGTCTTGCACTTTTTCTTAAGTCTCAGTAAGATACATAGTAAAAGGTAGTATACCTGAGATCCATATTTTCATCAGGGAAATCTTTCCTGGATTTCCCAGAGAACATATGTTTTCCCCCTAATCCTACATTACACACACACACACAAAAAATCACATAGGGAATCAGAACAACCAGAAAAAGTATTATCATTCTCCTTTGAGACTTAGAGATTAGTGATCAACATAGAGATGTTACTGGCATGAAGGAATTCACTGATATCACGTTGAAAGCAAGATCAGGAAATGCTGACACATGGGGTAGAAGGTTAAGGTTGACTTGTGAGGAACTGGACATGAGCACATGGAGAGTGGCCAATTCATAATCAGTCTGTCTTGCTTATAAATATTACCATGGTATGAATGTATGTTCATGGCCCCGTCTGTTGCTGGCAGTGAGTCATGCTTACAAATAAAATAATTGTTAGCACGTTTGTACAAGTAGTATACTTTTTACAAATCCTATGAATGATATTCTAAGAAAGAACAAGTTTTAGAAGCAAAATATATCCTTAAGTTGACAATTTTTACAATTGATTCTGTGCAGTGGTGTTAACTTTGCTGGAAGAACCAAATTTTATGTAATTTGAATAATACTCAATAATGTTCACCAGTGTTTTCCAGTGTTTGAATGTTTGCTGCAGTTGTTTGTAAATACTTTAACAAACAAAATGCAAAACAAAAGAAGATATGAATGTTGTTGTGGACTATGTAAACATGAAATCTGAAAATAATTTAAAACTCTAATTAGCAAAAGTAGTATAAATTTCAATGGCAAAACAAAACTCTGGGCAAGCCTATAAAATACTGTATTCTAAGAGGAAATTAAGTTATATGAAGCAGTGTATAACCTCATGTCCAACTTCAAGATTATTTTGGATTCCCTCTTAATAGTTTAGACTAACATCAATGAAAGATGAAAAAATTCTTTGTGTGACATATTTGTCACAAAACAGATAGGTGCTATAAGATAGAGTAGCTAAATTTGTGTGCTTTAAAATTTCTTTTTAAGAAGGATGACTTTAAAATATGAATAGCTGTTATATTAAATTACAATTTAAAAATAATTTTATGGGCATTCATTTTGTATTAATGTTCCTTTTAAAGTTTTATATGATATATCAGGTAAATATATTTTTATGTTATTGAAATATATAACTCTTCATAATATATTTTTTTCATAACAATGAAAGAACATGTGCATTTACTTATATCTTTTTTATAGAAATTCTCTGAAAATTTTGTATAATCCTATCACAGAAATATGATTTACTGGTTATGACTATGATCACATTATTATTTAAAAGTAAAATTTTACTAAAAATACAGAAAAACTTATGATTGCAGGGATTCCCATGAAGTCCTGTGAATTTGAATCTCTTGTTCCAAAATCTCAAAGACTGTTATTTGTCAGGAATTTAGAACACTATTCAAGGTGACAATAAAAATGCTGTGGTATATATGGGATTTTCTTTAACTTCATGGGCTTAATCCCCATGTGTAAGACCTAGTACCTGAAAGTCTTTTATGTTTTGCTTTTTCTCTCTGGGTGCCAAGGGAAGAAAACTGCACTAGAGCCTGATAAACATAGTTTCAACATTAGCTTTGTCATTCACCAGCTATGTCACCTTAGCTGTTGCTTAAATTCTCTGAAATTTATTTTCTTCTACAATACTGAAAGCAGTATTTTTAAGCAAGAGATAATACATGCAAAGTGCTTGACAAATAGTAGAAATATCATAAATGAAGTGATTGTATACTTTTTAAAATTTTATCAGAGCAACAGGACTAAAAACAAACATAGTAATGATGGTTTTAAATGTGATATATCTATGTCTGATGTTAGTGAGAAAATACCACCAGAAAGGAAATGTATAAGTGAATATCTACTTAAATATTAGGAAATTGATTTTTGATATGCTAGGTAGTATAAGCTAATTCAGAGTCTAGAAATTCATAAATTCCACTTTAAGTTTTCAAATCATTTTTCATGGAAATAGTGTATTCTTTTGAATGATATATACTTTGAATTTTTTTAAAAGGGGTATAAAATTCAAGAATTTGCTATACAGTTTGCATCACAATTTTCTGTTGAAAAGCATTACACTTTAGTGTAAATTTCATGTGTTTTTTTTTACATCTTTATTGGAGTATAATTGCTTTACAATGGTGTGTTAGTTTCTGCTTTATAACAAAGTGAATCAGTTATACATATACATATGTTCCCATATCTCTTCCCTCTTGTGTCTCCCTCCCTCCCACCCTCCTTATCCCACCCCTCTAGGTGGTCACAGAGCACCAAGCTGACCTCCCTGTGCTATGAGGCTGCTTCCCACTAGCTATTTATTTTACGTTTGGTAGTGTATATATGTCCATGCCACTCTCGCTTTGTCACAGCTTACCCTCCCCCTCCCCATATCCTCAAGTCCATTCTCTAGTAGATCTGTGTCTTTATTCCTGTTTTACCCCTAGGTTCTTCATGACATTTTTTTTTTTCTTGAATTCCATATATATGTGTTAGCATACGGTATTTTTCTTTCTCTTTCTGACTTACTTCACTCTGTATAACAGACTCTAGGTCCATCCACCTCATTACAAATAGCTCAATTTCTTTTCCTTTTATGGCTGAGTAATATTCCATTGTATATATGTGCCACATCTTCTTTATCCATTCATCCAATAATGGACACTTAGGTTGTTTCCATTTCCAGGCTATTGTAAATAGAGCTGCAATGAACACTTTGGTACATGACTCTTTCTGAATTATGGTTTTCTCAGGGTATATGCCCAGTAGTGGAATTGCTGGGTCATAGGGTAGTTTTGTTTGTAGTTTTTTAAGGAACCTCCATACTGTTCTCCATAGTGGCTGTATCAATTCACATTCCCACAAGTAGTGCAAGAGGGTTCCCTTTTCTCCACACTGTCTCCAGCATTTATTGTTTCTAGATTTTTTGATGATGGCCATTCTGACTGGTGTGAGATGATACCTTATTGTAGTTTTGATTTGCATTTCTCTAATGATTAATGATGTTGAACATCCTTTCAAGTGTTTGTTGGCAGTCTGTATATCGTTTTTGGAGAAATGTCTATTTAGGTCTTCTGCCCATTTTTGGATTGGGTTGTTTGTTTTTTTGTTATTGAGCTGCACGAGCTGCTTATAACTATTGGAGATTAATCCTTTGTCAGTTGCTTCATTTCCAAATATTTTCTCCCATTATGAAGGTTGTCTTTTGGTCTTCTTTATGGTTTCCTTTGCTGTGCAAAAGTTTTGAAGTTTCATTAGGTCCCACTTGTTTATTTTTGTTTTTATTTCCATTTCTCTAGGAGGAGGGTCAAAAAGGATCTTGCTGTGATTTATGTCATAGAGTGTTCTGCCTATGTTTTCCTCTAAGAGTTTGAAAGTTTCTGCCTTACATTTAGTTCTTTAATCCATTTTGAGCTTATTTTTGTGTATGGTGTTAGGGAGTGATCTAATCTCATACTTTTACATGTACCTGTCCAGTTTTCCCAGCACCACTTGTTGAAGAGGCTGTCCTTTCTCCACTGTACATTCCTGCCTCCTTTATCAAAGATAAGGTGACCATATGTGCGTGGGTTTATCTCTGGGCTTTCTATCCTGTTCCATTGATCTATCTTTCTGTTTTTGTGCCAGTACCATACTGTCTTGATTACTGTAGCTTTGTAGTATAGTCTGAAGTCAGGGAGCCTGATTCCTCCAGCTCCGTTTTTCGTTCTCAAGATTGCTTTGGCTATTCGGGGTCTTTTGTGTTTCCATACAAATTGTGAAATTTTTTGTTCTAGTTCTGTGAAAAATGCCAGTGGTAGTTTGATAGGGATTGCATTGAATCTATAGATTGCTTTGGGGAGTAGAGTCATTTTCACAATGTTGATTCTTCCAATCCAAGAACATGGTATATCTCTCCATCTGTTTGTATCATCTTTAATTTCTTTCATCAGTGTCTTATAATTTTCTGCATACAGGTCTTTTGTCTCCTTAGGTAGGTTTATTCCTAGATATTTTATTCTTTTTGTTGCAATGGTAAATGGGAGTGTTTTCTTGATTTCACTTTCAGATTTTTCATCGTTAGTATATAGGAATGCCAGAGATTTCTGTGCATTAATTTTGTATCCTGCTACTTTACCAAATTCATTGATTAGCTCTAGTAGTTTTCTGGTAGCATCTTTAGGATTCTCTATGTATAGTATCATGTCATCTGCAAACAGTGACAGCTTTACTTCTTCTTTTCCGATTTGGATTCCTTTTATTTCCTTTTCTTCTCTGATTGCTGTGGCTAAAACTTCCAAAACTATGTTGAATAAGAGTGGTGAGAGTGGGCAACCTTGTCTTGTTCCTGACCTTAGTGGAAATGCTTTCAGTTTTTCGCCATTGAGGATGATGTTGGCTGTGGGCTTGTCATATACGGCCTTTATTATATTGAGGAAAGTTCCCTCTACACCTACTTTCTGCAGGGTTTTTATCATAAATGGGTGTTGAATTTTGTCAAAAGCTTTCTCTGCATCTATTGAGATGATCATATGGTTTTTCTCCTTCAATTTGTTAATATGGTTAATCACATTGATAGATTTGCGTATATTGAAGAATCCTTGCATTCCTGGAATAAACCCCACTTGATCATGGTGTATGATCCTTTTAATGTGCTGTTGGATTCTGTTTGCTAGTATTTTGTTGAGGATTTTTGCATCTATGTTCATCAGTGATATTGGCCTGTAGTTTTCTTTCTTTGTGACATCCTTGTCTGGTTTTGGTATCAAGGTGATGGTGGCCTCGTAGAATGAGTTTGGGAGTGTTCCTCCCTCTGCTATATTTTGGAAGAGTTTGAGAAGAATAGGTGTTAGCTCTTCTCTAAATGTTTGATAGAATTCGCCTGTGAAGCCATCTGGTCCTGGGCTTTTGTTTGTTGGAAGATTTTTAATCACAGTTTCAATTTCAGTGTTTGTGATTGGTCTGTTCATATTTTCTATTTCTTCCTGATTCAGTCTTGGCAGTTTGTGCATTTCTAAGAATTTGTCCATTTCTTCCAGATTGTCCATTTTATTGGCATAGAGTTGCTTGTAGTAATCCCTCATGATTTTTTTTATTTCTGCAGTGTCAGTTGTTACTTCTCCTTTTTCATTTCTGATTCTATTGATTTGAGTCTTCTCCCTTTTTTTCTTGATGAGTCTGGCTAATGGTTTATCTATTTTGTTTATCTTCTCAAAGAACCAGCTTTTAGTTTTATTGATCTTTGCTATTGTTTCCTTCATTTCTTTTTCATTTATTTCTGATCTGATTTTTATGATTTCTTTCCTTCTGCTAACTCTGGGGTTTTTTTGTTCTTCTTTCTCT
Organism: Lipotes vexillifer; assembly: GCF_000442215.2. Lineage (NCBI taxonomy): Eukaryota > Metazoa > Chordata > Mammalia > Artiodactyla > Lipotidae > Lipotes > Lipotes vexillifer. Next base: position 193,792 of record NW_006798086.1, read on the forward strand.
AATTGCTTGAGGTGCAAGGTTAGGTTGTTTATTCGAGATGTTTCCTGCTTCTTAAGGTGGGCTTGTATTGCTATAAACTTCCCTCTTAGAACTGCTTTTGCTGCATCCCATAGGTTTTGGGTCGTTGTATCTCCATTGTCATTTGTTTCTAGGTATTTTTTAATTTCCTCTTTGATTTCTTCAGTGATCACTTCGTTATTAAGTAGTGTATTGTTTAGCCTCCATGTGTTTGTATTTTTTACAGCTCTTTTCCTATAATTGATATCTAGTCTCATGGCGTTGTGGTCGGAAAAGATACTTGATATAATTTCAATTTTCTTAAATTTACCAAGGCTTGATTTGTGACCCAAGATATGATCTATCCTGGAGAATGTTCCATGAGCACTTGAGAAAAATGTGTATTCTGTTGTTTTTGGATGGAGTGTCCTATAAATATCAATTAAGTCCATCCTGTTTAATGTATCATTTAAAGCTTGTGTTTCCTTATTTATTTTCATTTTGGATGATCTGTCCATTGGTGAAAGTGGGGTGTTGAAGTCCCCTACTATGAATGTGTTACTGTCGATTTCCCCTTTTATGGCTGTTAGTATTTGCCTTATGTACTGAGGTGCTCTATGTTGGGTGCATAAATATTTACAATTGTTATATCTTCTTCTTGGATCGATCCCTTAATCATTATGTAGTGTCCTTCTTTGTCTCTTCTGATAGTCCTTATTTTAAAGTCTATTTTGTCTGATATGAGAATTGCTACTCCAGCTTTCTTTTGATTTCTATTTGCATGAAATATCTTTTTCCATTGCCTTACTTTCAGTCTGTATGTGTCTCTAGGTCTGAAGTGGGTCTCTAATAGATAGCATATATATGGGTCTTGTTTTTGTATCCATTCAGCCAATCTGTGTCTTTTGGTGGGAGCATTTAGTCCATTTATATTTAAGGTAATTATTGATATGTATGTTCCTATTCCCATTTTTTTAATTGTTTTGGGTTCGTTATTGTAGGTCTTTTCCTTCTCTCGTGTTTCTTGCCTAGAGAAGTTCCTTTAGCATTTGTTGTAAAGCTGGTTTGGTGGTGCTGAACTCTCTCAGCTTTTGCTTGTCTGTAAAGGTTTTAATTTCTCCATCAAATCTGAATGAGATCCTTGCTGGGTAGAGTAATCTTGGTTGCAGGTTTTTCTCCTTCATCACTTTCAGTATGTCCTGCCACTCCCTTCTGGCTTGTAGAGTTTCTGCTGAGAGATCAGCTGTTAACCTTATGGGGATTCCCTTGTGTGTTATTTGTTGTTTTTCCCTTGCTGCTTTTAATATGCTTTCTTTGTATTTAGTTTTTGACAGTTTGATTAATATGTGTCTTGGCGTATTTCTCCTTGAATTTATCCTGTATGGGACTCTCTGTGCTTCCTGGACTTGATTAACTATTTCCTTTCCCATATTAGGGAAGTTTTCAACTATAATCTCTTCAAATATTTTCTCAGTCCCTTTCTTTTTTTCTTTCTCTTCTGGAACCCCTATAATTTGAATGTTGGTGCGTTTAATGTTGTCCCAGAGGTGTCTGAGACTGTCCTCAGTTCTTTTCATTCTTTTTTCTTTATTCTGCTCTGCTGTAGTTATTTGCACTATTTTATCCTCCAGGTCACTTATCCGTTCTTCTGCCTCAGTTATTCTGCTATTGATCCCATCTAGAGTATTTTTCATTTCATTTATTGTGTTGTTCATCATTGCTTGTTTCCTCTTTAGTTCTTCTAGGTCCTTGTTAAATGTTTCTTGTCTATTCTGTTTCCAAGATTTTGGATCATCTTTACTATCATTATTCCGAATTCTTTTTCAGGTAGACTGCCTATTTCCTCTTCATTTGTTAGGTCTGGTGGGTTTTTATCTTGCTCCTTCATCTGCTGTGTGTTTTTCTGTCTTCTCATTTTGCTTATCTTACTGTGTTTGGGGTCTCCTTTTTGCAGGCTGCAGGTTCGTAGTTCCCGTTGTTTTTGGTGTCTGTCCCCAGTGGCTAAAGTTGGTTCAGTGGGTTGTGTAGGCTTCCTGGTGGAGGGGACTAGTGCCTGTGTTCTGGTGGATGAGGCTGGATCTTGTCTTTCTGGTGGGCAGGTCCACGTCTGGTGGTGTGTTTTGGGGTGTCTGTGGACTTATTATGATTTTAGGCAGCCTCTCTGCTAATGGGTGGGGTTGTGTTCCTGTCTTGCTAGATGTTTGGCATAGGGTGTCCAGCACTGTAGCTTGCTGGTCGTTGAGTGAAGCTGGATGCTGGTGTTGAGATGGAGATCTCTGGGAGATTTTCGCCATTTGATATTATGTGGAGCTGGGAGGTCTCTTGTGGACCAGTGTCCTGAAGTTGCCTCTCCCACCTCAGAGGCACAGCGCTGACTCCTGGCTGCAGCACCGAGAGCCTTTCATCCACACGGCTCAGAGTAAAAGGGAGAGAAAGAAAGAAAGAAAGAGAGAAAGAGAGAGAGAGAGAGAGAGAGAGAGAGAGAGAAGGGAGGGAGGAGGGAAGGAAGGAGGGTAGAAGGAAGGAAGGAGGGAAGGAAGGAAAGAAAGAAGCTAATATAAAAGAAAAGAAGAAAATAAAATTATTAAAATAAAAATAATTATTAAGAAAAAATATTTTTTTAAAAGAAAAATAATGGACTGATAGAACCCTAGGACAAATGGTGGAAGCAATGCTATACGGACAAAATCTCACACAGAGGCATACACATACACACTCACAAAAAGAGGAAAAGGGGAAAAAATCATAAATTTTGCTCTCAAAGTCCACCTCAATTTGGGATGATTCACTGTCTATTCACGTATTCCACAGATGCAGGGTACATCAAGTTGATTGTGGAGCTTTAATCCACTGCTTCTGAGGCTGCTGGGAGGGATTTCCCTTTCTCTTCTTTGTTCTCACAGCTCCCAGGGTCTCAGCTTTGGATTTGGCCCCGCCTCTGCGTGTAGGTCGCTGGAGGCTGTCTGTTCTTCGCTCAGACAGGACAGCGTTAAAGGAGCAGCTGATTCGGGGGCTCAGGCTCACTCAGGCCGGGGGGAGGGAGGGGCACGGAGTGCGTGGCGGGCCTGCGGCGGCAGAGGCCGGCGTGACGTTGCAGCAGCATAAGACGCGCTGTGCGTTTTCCCGGGGAAGTTGCCCCTGGATCCCAGGACCCGGGCAGTGGCGGGCTGCACAGGCTCCCCAGAAGCGGGGTGTGGAGAGTGACCTGTGCTCGCACACAGGCTTCTTGGTGGCGTCAGCAGCAGCCTTAGCGTCTCATGCCCGTCTCTGGGGTCTGCGCTTTTAGCCGCGGCTCGCGCCCGTCTCCGGAGCTCCTTTAAGCAGCGCTCTTAATCCCCTCTCCTCGCGCACCAGGAAACAGGTAAGGAAAAGTCTCTTGCCTCTTCGGCAGGTCCAGACTTTTCCCCGACTCCCTCCCGGCTAGCCGTGGCGCACTAGCCCCCTTCAGGCTGTGTTCACGCAGCCAATCCCAGTCCTCTCGCTCTGCTCCGACTGAAGCCTGAGCCTCAGCTCCCAGCCCCCGCCCGCCCCGGCGGGTGAGCAGACAAGCCTCTCGGGCTGGTGAGTGCTGGTCGGCCCTGATCCTCTGTGCGGGAATCTCTCCGCTTTGCCTTCCGCTCCCCTGTTGCTGCGCTGTCCTCCGCGGCTCCGAAGCTCCCCGCTCCGCCTCCCGCAGTCTCAGCGAGGGGGCTTCCTCGCTGGTGGAAAGAAACCTTTCCTCCACAGCTCCCTCCCGCTGGTGCAGGTACCGTCCCTATCCTTTTGTCTCTGTTTATTCTTTATTCTTTTGCCCTACCCAGGTACGTGGGGAGGTACTTTTGGGAGGTTTGAGGTCTTCTGCCAGCATGCAGTAGGTGTTCTGTAGGAGTTGTTCCACGTGTAGATGTATTTCTGGTGTATCTGTGGGGAGGAAGGTGATCTCCGCGTCTTGCTCTCCCGCCATCTTCCCCCTGAGTTGTTGTGTATTTTTAATTACATAAATTTTCATAGTCATTATTATTTAACTTAGTACATAGATTTAAACTACTCCCAACTCAAACCAGAGTCCAACACTCTCCCAGTCCTGTTTGATATTGTCCATACCTCATTTTACCTTATTTAGAAGTCTTTTGGGGTGGGGAAAAAAACCCATATATCCATTCTTACAGAATTAGTGGCATTTCGCTAACTTTTTCAGTCCTATTTTCATCAGCATCATGAGAACAAAGACATTTTAATGTCCAATTACCATGGCAAAGGAAAAGTGGAAATGGCCAACCAAAATAAAGAAAAATGATATATTTTTTAAAACTTATAGGTGAGTAGTATTTACTTTGCTAGAAACATTCAATACTCTTTTCTATTTCTTTAGAAAAGCTGGAACAAGGGAGAGATGTGCATATTTTGCAATAGAATGCATTAGAGGCCAATATTCTTTGCTTTTATGGGTAAAGGGGGAATAGATTGCTAAAGAAAATAAGAAAATAAAACTTCCCAAAATATTTAAGATTAGATTACATACTTATTAGTCTAAGATTTTAATGGAATTATGCTTTTAAGCGGAGAGGACCCTCAAATTTCAAACATTTGTCTTAGAAAATCATCTTTTGTTTTATTCTCAGAGAACGTTAGATAAGTTCACCTGAATCATGTTTTGACTTGACTTAATGTATTTTATTCATCTGATGACAGGGTGTTGCTTAGTAATCCATAGTTAACCCTCAGATCTGGTCTACACCTCTTGCTTATCTGTTTCCTGGCACAGTTAGATCGTGCCTCAACTTGTGGGTTCTCAATCATAATTGTTCCCCAAGGCTTAGTACACGCATTGTTTAAAGCTTGTTATCTGTGGCAGCTAACTTTTGGTTGGTTCCAGTTAGTACTGTCCCATATTGATGTTTCTTGTGATTTATCCTCTTCCTTTAGCGATCTGCAGCATTATTTTTGGTATGTTTCTATAGGCCTAAGTTCCAAAATTGGTGCTCACTGTCAAATTCCATTTCTTTGTGTTTGGGAAGGAAAGCCTGTTATTCTGAAAACAAAACAAAACACCAATTCCTGATTCTGCTATCTATGACCCCTAAGGCAAATTATTGACCATTTAGAGCCAAAGTTTCTTATTTGAAATGTGAAGAACCTCAGAAACAATGACAATTAGATGAGAGCATGTTTTTAAAAAGCACTCACTTGTTCATGCAACAAATATTAGTGAGTGCCTTTCACGTCCTGTGGGTTGTTCTATCTGCGAGACACAATGGTTAATGGAGCTTATATTCTAATGCTTATGAGTTGTGAAGGTTTGAATGTAATATCGTCACTACTATAGCCAGTCTACATGGTAGATAGCTTTATTTTTCTTGAGTTAATTTTACTTGGTCAACAAAAAATGTAATGTCATCTTGGCCTTTAAGAATATACACTGCTGATTTCAAGTTGGTCATAGAAAAAATAAAGGGAGATCGCCTGGTATTGGGTGAGTAGAGTTAAATCTCCCAAGAACCCACATAGAAAGTTTTAAATACTCATAAAACATTCAAACTGTGATCTTGTACCTCTTGTTGATAACTTAAAAAAAAGGCAACTCCTTTGCTTTATGGATGTGTCGTAGCTCCAAAGCAAATGTTTCCGCTCTTCTCATATCTGACTGCAGAACTCTGGCAGAGAGCCATTTGTCTGTGTCATTGTTCTCCATGTCCCTGGAATTCATTTCTGTTGCTATCACAACATACTGGGAGGCATCTTTAAACCAGTGTTGAAAATGTATTTTTATTTCTCCAGTACCCCAATTTGTGTGTATTGCTGTATGGCAGGACTTAGAACAGACCGACGATCAGTCCCAAGTAAGAGAATGCCTCAGTACATCTTTGTCATGCTGTTCTCTATACCATTAAGACCATAATGATTTGGCACAATTCTTTTCCTGTAGCAGATACTTGGATCCACAGATGCCTATAGGCATATCCAGGCACTTCAGAATAGCAAGAAAAGCGAAGGTGGAAACAGAGAATTCTCATTATATATCTACCCCGTCACAGAATAGGCCACAGGCAAAACTAGGAAACAGTATCTTGACAAAGAAGTCCCACCTGCGCTCCTGGAACTTCTACCTTAGTGTTTTCCTTAATGTGCTGCATGTAACATCATATGGCTGATCCCAGATTATTAAACAAAGAGGTTTTTTTTTTTTTTTAAGAAAGTGGTTTCAACATTATGAGGGAAAATAAGAAATTTTATTGGAGAGAAAGGGTTGTTCAGAACTCCTGCAATTACATTGTATAGATTCATTCCCAGCCTCATGTACTAATGTAAAGAGAAAAATCATTAGTAATAACTATTGATACAAATAAACTACTAAATTGCCATGGCTTGCTTATAAGCAGAATCTTTGGGGCATTGGGTTTAGTGTTTATATTAATCAGAGTTTTCCAGAGAAACAGAACCAATATGATATACATATGAAAAGAGAGAGAGAGAGAGAAGGGATTTTAAGGAATTGGCTCACATACACGTGGAGGCTGTTAAGTCCAAAATCCAGCAAACTGGAGATTCCTCTAAGAGTTGATGTAGTCTTCAGTCTAAAGGCTGGAAACTCAGGCAGAATTTCTATGTACCAGTCAGGAAGCAGAAGTCCTTCTTTGGGAAACCTCAGTCTTTGCTTTTAAATCTTTAACTGATTGGATGAGGTCCACCCACATTATGCAGGGTGATCCACTTTACTTAAAGTCAAGTGATTGTAAGTGTTAATCACATTTACAGATTCCTTTGTAGCAATGTGTTTGACCAAATAACTGCTCACCACTGTCTAGTCAAGTTACACATAAACACAAACAATACTCATCTACTTTGTAAAAATGTTGTATTCATAGCATCGTTAAAATGTTTCTTTGTACCTTAAAATTTGGGGGGAAAGTAAAAATCTACCTGATGATTTTTCACATTTGGCACAGGTGGTGCTAAAGAGAGCTTTTCCCCCAGGTATATCTGATGAAAGATTCTCAGGGGCAATCTAGTAAGCCATACTGTTTATTGGATTCTGTGGGTGGCATAAAGGGAAACATCTACAAATGAATGCATAATTTCTTCTTCATCTTTAGATCCTTATAGCTCCATCAGTTTGAAGAACAGCTAGTCTCTCTGATCCCCGCAGCTGTAGACATACAGTGTTTATAAAAAGCCAGTACATCAAGCCCATGTATATTTCTTTGAAGGAAAAACAAACAAACAAAAACCAAAAAGCAAAACAGGAACTGGTGGCTGTTTCATATGTCTGGAGCTGTACGGCTAAGGGGAGGAGGAGTAGCTTCTGTGTGCCTGGCCCAGCTATTGATCGAAGAAACCGCTTGACAAAAAATCAAACTCACTAAGCCTTCCACAACTTCCAAAGCTTCTTCACAGGGTCCTCTACTCACAGGAGAAATTCAAAATGACACTCTGCCCCAGGTGGGTCCCAGGTTAGGGCCTGGTACTAAGGAAAGATTTGAAGCATCTAAAAGTGGGCTCTGGTAATGTAGAAATTAACAAAGCAGCATTAGTTTTTCCCATTTTAAATTCTTATTTGCAATAACTTTGTAATTCTCCTTGTTTTCAGGCACTTTTTTGAATTGCCTAGGTCAGAAATATTTAAAACTGTATTTATTCCTTTTCACATCCGTGGTACCTCCTTCCCTGAGAAACAGAATCCAGAGAAGCAGGAAAGGCAAACCCTGAAAACAGACTTACGGTCCTTTTGGAATTTAACACTGGAGGTGGAGGAGTGGCAGCTGGTTGGATGTGAATCACAATCAATTAACATTTATAGAATGTCTATATGGCTCCATCTCAGTAGGGTTGTTGCCAAGAAAGATAATTCTCCAATGCTTTTTGCATTCTTCCCACAGAGCATGGCTTTGCTAAGCTCCTCTGGCTTGCTGCTAACCCTGCAACAAGTTTCACTCATGGCTTTATAAGTATGACATTATAGTGAAGTCGTCATCAATATGTATTTAATAAAACGTTACATACGTATTTTCATTCAGACTCTAAATAAAATATAAACATCGCCTTGTTTTCAACAAAGTTACGGACTAAGGAGGGCAAAATATGAATTAAAAACAATGAAAGATCAGTAGACATATAGTATTTATATAGTGTGTATATATATAGTATATATATTTTTCCGTTAAATTGTCAAAGACTGAAAACATGTAGAGTTCAAACGAAGAAGGAATCACCAGAGTGCAGTGGTCCAGGGAAGGTGTGTGGGGATGGTGGAACTTGATCTGAGTGTGGAAAGAAGTTGAGTATTTGAACAGGAAGAAAAACAAGTTCACCTGTTAAGGTAGAATTTTCTACTCTCCCTACCATCCTTTAACTGGCCTGCTAAACACTGAGCCCAGAATGGAAAAGTGTCTTGATATGTTCACAGTCTAACTTTGGTCTAACTTGTTTAGAAGAATCAATAGAGAAAAATCACTGCAGCATGCTCCTGTGTATTTTGAGGCAGGGTTACACCCAGCAGGTCAACATTCAGCAAGGACACTATCCTGTGGATGAGTTCCTTAAGTTCTAATGGGAAAAAAAGAGAAATGAATTAAAGTGAACTCTGAATATTTCAATAAAAATGAAATATAAAAATTACTATTGTGAGGACTTCCCTGGCAGTGCAGTGGTTAAGAATCCGCCTGCTAATGCAGGAAACACGGGTTCGAGCCCTGGTCCGGGAAGATCCCACATGCCGTGGAGCAACTAAGCCCATGCGCCACAACTACTGAGCCTGTGCTCTAGAGCCCACGAGCCACAACTACTGAAGCCCGTGTGGCTAGAACCCATGCTCCGCAACAAGAGAAGCCACCTCAATGAGAAGCCCGCACACTGCAATGAAGACCCAACGGAGCCAAAAATAAATAAATATATTTATTTATTTAAAAAATACTACTGTGGATATGTGGAGAGAGAAAAGGGGAAGTAACTTACTATCTCTAAAGCATTCAAAGATTTTAACCAGGAACAAACATACTTCCTTTGACCAATGAAAGAATCACATTTGTTTTTTTTTGTTTTTTTTTTTTGCCGTATGCGGGCTTCTCACTGTTGTGGCCTCTCCCATTGCGGAGCACAGGCTCCGGACGCGCAGGCTCAGCGGCCATGGCTCACGGGCCCAGCTGCTCCACGACATGTGGGATCTTCCCAGACTGGGGCACGAACCAGCGTCCCCTGCATCGGCAGGCGGACTCTCAACCACTGCACCACCAGGGAAGCCCCACATTTGTTTTTAACTCAGTCTCCCGTATGAGACATATGAATCCTCAGGATTCATTCACCACACTAATATCTTCGATAATTGGGAATAAGCTTAATTGTCTCCTAAGAAAATTAAAAAATCAATGTCTCTTCTACCATGTTACTGCTTGAAAATATGAAAACTGAACAGTAGGCCAATGTTGAGATAGCTGGATATATATCGATTGCTGTGATAAACTGTTATATTTTATCTCATTACAATTGTAGATGCATACTATAATAAGTTAAGAAGATTTTGAAAGAAATGAACTCATGAGCAATATGCATTATAATATATATATCCAAAGAGAATAACAAATGTGGAGATTCCTATTTTTACATCAGACACTGAGATTTACCCACTTTTGTTCTCCTCGTGTTTGGTACCATGCTTGATATATAATAGATACTCAAAAAGCATTTGTTGGGTTTAGTTGCATTTCAGTTGGAAAGCACTTAGTTATAAAGCATATACTAAGTATTTGATATTGTCTCTATCAGTAGACCACAGTGTTTTTTGTGACTTCCTGAGTGGAATTTTTATTATAATAGTGTCACAGATATTTGGAAATGCTTTAAGATGGATAGGTAGATAAAATCCTTTGCTAAATTTTCATTAGGTAGAAAAATCTTGCTTGCAGTTTTTGTTTTGTTCTGTTTAAGTCTAGGCCCATTATCTAAGAGGAAGATGCACCATGTGCTTCTACATTTCAACAATTTTAATTTTAACTATGGATCTTTATTTGGGATCACGCTTTCCCATCTAATGATCACAATCCAGTAGGAGCAGGAGGAAGTCTTAGGAGAGTTTTACTCTGATCCTGCAAATACACACCACAGGACAGACTACCTCTTAGGAGTCAGGCTACATCAGACAGTGTAATAAACAATACAGAATTACAGGGTCCTTTCTACCTGCAAGGCCTTCTGCTTAGAACTTGAATCCTTTGGGATGCTTGGTTGGGCTGAGTCTAGTTGCATTGTCTGTTGCTAGATTCGGGAAGGGAAGGGTCTGTCACCTTTTAAACTTTGGGCTGTTAGTGAAAACTGCTAAGATGTGATAAGAATCTAAGATGATATCAGATTTGATTGAGGCAGAAAAACTGACTGGGGTGCTGTTTGCTTCTGCCACCCATTAGCTTAGCTTGACCATCTCTCAATTCAGAATCATCATTTCTGGAACTTTTGTGCCTAGCTATTAAGCTGTTGGTTCTGTTCGTTACTTGCTTACCTCTGCACAAATCCCACAGGAAGAATGTGACTGGGAAAAAGTAAAATATCATAACTGAGCAACTAAATTTTTAAGAGCTAACATAATTGATTGGCATGAGGTAGAAATCTTATCTTGTTTCCCAAGAGCAAACTTGCAAACCATAAAGAGGAAAGCATTGGAGGAAAGGTGCTGGGTTTTAGCAGAGGGATTTGATTATGCAGTAATAATAACAACAATAAAAGTAACAATACTTGTTAACATTTGTTGAGGCACTGTCATATGTCAAGCATGTGTCAGTTTTTCACAGGGACTGTCTCACTATTAGAGAGATCATATTAATAAAATCTTAGTATCTCCATATTTGGTGTACTAAGGTTTGGGGACAATTTAGTTTTACTTAATTCAAATTTTAGTATAATCATGCTAAAAAATTCTACCCCACTTAAGAAGTTGAGTTATAAATGTGTTCTACTCTTAAAACAAGAAAAGGTACTCTGAAAGTTTGTTTCAGGGAAGGACAGACTTGATATTACTAGAAGATTTTCTAGTTAAACAAAACTACCGTATGTAGAATGCTCTAGTAAAAATAATTCTATATTCTAACCTAAAATACCACTTTTTTTTTTTTTTTGGTATGGACAGCTGGAATGGCTTTTTAACGTATTATTTATTTGTGGTCCTGCTGCTTTTAGTCTCTAAATCCACCCATGTGACAGTTTTCTACAGATATATGCATTTGCATTTCTAAGATGCTTTTGACAGGACATCTTCTCCTTATTGCACACAAATTCTTACTCCTCAGCATAGTATTTGGAAATGTAAAAGATTTTCAGGTTGCCTACTGAAATGAAGAAAATCAAATGTAGCAATGTGTTGATGGTAGGTCTGGTGATTGGTGGAAAGAAAGGGCCCACAGGGAACTGAGTGAGATTCAACTTCGTCCTGGTAATGGTATTAAGGAATTTTTTTTTTTTTTTTTTGCTAAGCATAATTCTGTAAAAGTAAGATGAAGACCATCTCTTGCTAAAAAAAATATTAAGAGGGAATAAAATTCATTATTACTTTTATTACTACCATTTCATTTAGAGGAGGGGGATATAACATTTCTTTTAGAATTTGATTATACCATATTTCATCCAAACTTATTCTCAAAGCAAGACCCTAAAAAGGAAGATTATTTCAAAGCTAGTGTAGAACAGAATCCTAAAGATCCCCCTGTTCTCCCTGTGTGACCTGTGGCCACTTGGTACCTCAGGGTACCAAGAATTAAATCTAATGTGAACAGTGCACCTGACACAGAATTGATATTATGATATGTGTGTGTGTTTTGATATTCACTTTAAACTATTTAAGGTTCTGTCCTAGGAAAAAATTAATTAGAATTAACTATTTCTTAGAGATTTCTTAGAAATGTTGGATAAATTAAAGTCAGAAATAAGGATGACATCTGAGCTAAAAGAGGAGAGTCATTCTTTGCAAAACACTTGATGCCCCAGTATAACAGGCTTTGTTGACGATGCTTTTGTATTTATTTTAATTGACTTAACAAATACTTGTTAAACGTGTAATGTGCCAAAATACTATGTTGGGCTCTCGAAAACCATATAAGAGACAGTTTGTCTACACTCAGGGAGATGCTTTATTATAAATTGAATTAAGGAATTTGAAAAAATAAGGTCACAAACCAATATGGTGTGTCAGAGTCAACATTGGGAACTATACTTGATAAGAATTTATTTCATTCAGTGGGATCTGAAACCACTCACTCTCTGGAGGCACTGGCCAGGTCAGCATTATTTTGCATGTAACAGCATAAATCTCCATTGACCAGCCTTTGGATTTAAATACAAAAAACACTTCTGGAGTTTTTCTTCCATATACAATATAGAATTTCTAAAATAATTAATAATGGTTTAATAGCTGCAATGTGGATGTTTTGAAAAATTACTCAATCCTTTGCAGTTATTAAGCAATGTATATATATGCCCAAAATGTTCTAGAATGCAGCTATTGCTGAGCATTTCTGCAAGTTCTCTAAAGTGAGGTCTATGGTAATTCAGAGCATAGGTTCCCCCCATTTCAAAAATAACTCAGAACCTATGTACTCTGCTCCTCCCAAAATGCAAAAATTATCAGACCTGAAATGAGTTCAATTACAATCAACTTGATGCTTTACTTTTTTAATCCATCCATAGAAACAGTATTATTAGATTGATCCATCTTATAATTATGAAGTTATTTAGAAATAACTGTAATGAACCAGCTATTACCTCAAAGCACATGGGTTCTGATTTATAGCAGGGATTTTGGATATCAGCTTGTTTTCTTTGTTTGTTTGTTTATATTCTGATCCTCTGAGGATATTGATTTTATTTAGCAAATTTTATATAGTGTTATTATGTGCCAGGCACCATTCTTAGTGCTGTACAAATATAACCACATTTGATTCTTAGAACAACCTTAAGCATTAGATATTACTGTTATCTTCATTATGCAGATAGGTAAACTGAGGCACAGATAGGACAGTTTCCTCAAGGCCACATAACTGGTGGAACTAGAATTCTAAGCCAAGTAATCTAGCTCTAGAATCTGTGACCCTAACTACATCAAGCATCCTCTTAGCACCGGATCCTGACACTTTTGAGGTTATACTGGAGATAAAACATTGGTCGCCTTTAAAGTCTTTAATGCAGTAGGGGCTTAAAGTAGAGGTTGGCAGATTCTCATATTAAACATCAGAGTGGGAAGAGGGGGAGATTTTCAAGGGTATCAACAATGAGAGTGTAGCATTTCTTTTCCTTCTCATTCACTGTAATTTTTTTTTCATTGAGCATTGGCCTAGAGGAAAGATCCGGCACTACTTAGCATGACACAACCCCAGCGTCCTCTGCTTAGTCCCCTCTGTCCAACAGTACTGTACTCTTGTATTGCTAGTTTTTTTTTTTTTTTTTTAACATCTTTATTGGGGTATAATTGCTTTACAATGGTGTGTTAGTTTCTGCTTTATAACAGAGTGAGTCAGTTATACATATATATATGTTCCCATATCTCTTCCCTCTTTGGCTATTGACTTTTTTAAACCACATTTTACACGGGGTAGGGAAGTAGTGCATCTTGGTGAACACAGAACATACTTTTCGACTTAGACATATCTGGGTTAGACACCCCTTGCCATTCACTGACCTTGGGTTTATGTTTTCCTCTGTCAAGTGGAGATTTCACATATTGAAATCACATGCTTCACATATTCAAAATATGTGAATTTCACATATTCATAATATTCACATATTATGTAGGTTTGTAAGGGAAAAAAAATGACAAAATGTTAAGTATCTAGTCGAGGCCTCAGCCCAGAGTGGGGCACTATTATGGTCAATAACCTGGTAGAGGAAGGAGAGTCAGATGGTATGATTTGTCTCTAGCTCCCCCCAACCCCCCATGTCTCTTAAGATAGTCTTGAACTCCTTCAGACAGTGATTAAGACACAGAAGACTCCACTGGTGTTGAAAAGTTCTGGCAGCACAGCACAAAACAACTGAAGAACTCCCCCATGACTTAGCATAAGCTACTGTCTATTCCTTCCAGACAGGCACGCATGCAGACTCATACTCCACTTGTAGGCGCTTCCCCCGGCACAAAGGAGAGACAGGTCCCCGAGAGATTCTTATTCAAGTGCTTGAGCCTGGATTAGTGTTTTAGGAATAAGTAGACATTTTAATAACCTTGTAGACTCAGTGGAATAGGGCAACATACATTTGTTCAGTATCTAATTTGTAGACTGCTTATAGGAATTTGTGAAAAATAGCACCGGAGGATCTGAGAAACAATAAATCACTAAAACTCTTTTCATAATGGGAACCTCTGTGGGCCAAACATAAAGAGAGGTTGGTATATATTTGCTTGATATTCTAATAATTTAGATCCAAAACTTCTTAAGTGCCATAGTTAATATTTAATAAAGTACTTTCTTCTAAGCCAGGTGTGAATTAATGTCAAAGAGCAAAATAATATATCAGATAAATATTTATTAAAGCCGAAAAACTCTGTTACATAAAACCAAACAGATGGAAATATATTACTTTTGCTTAATTGAAGATAGATATGGGTCAATGACAACCAGCTCAAGATTGGAGACTGCACAGATTTTCTGATAAGACCCCCCCCAGCCTGCTTTCCTGGCCTTATATCCAACCCCTTTTCACCACCTCCTATGCACACATACTACCAGGTCTCTCTCCATTTCAAGGTCCTGGCCTAGACAGTGTCATTGCTTGAATTCCTCTGAATCGTTGCACATACCTGGATTTTCCTGTCCCCTTTTTCTTACATGTAAGCCCATCCTCCAAACCCAGCACAAACCCAGCACATAGGAAATTAATATGTGTTTAATTCATACATTTATTTGAGCTATAATGATTTCTATAGGCACAGTAGTAGGAGCTGTTGGATGCCATTCTTGTCTTAGGGAGCTTGAGGCTGATTCCTCCAAAAACTCATTTACAGTGTTGCATGAAAGAATGTTATGGCATCTTACACAAATTGTGTATGTCTGTCACAATGGGAGAAGGACTTTTACTTCCCCCAGGTGTTTAATAAGCTATGATTGAGTGTGTAAAAGTATCATTTGGGAAATTATTTTTCTCCCTTTGTGTCTCATATTTGATGGCTAAAGAATGTATTCTTATTTGTAAATGAGTAGCCTTGCTTCTGCTGTGACCCCCCTATTAGTTACTTGAATGAGAGATTTGAAATCCAATATTAAAGGCATTTTTGGTGATACTTTAATAATTATGAAATTCTTCTCAATGTTACCCCTACCCTCAAAAACTTAATCAATAATGATAATTCTGTAAATGAAACATTTATTGACTTTTCAACATTTCTCATTGCCTTGTATAGATTTATATCAGTATTTCAAATAAAAGCAAAAAAAAAAAAAGTAAACTGCTAACTTACCTCACATCATCTTTTCTGATAGAATCATAGAATCTCAGGTCTAGAGGGGGTTCTGAATGTGGTCCCTAGCTCTAGATCAAAATCATTTTGGACTGTAACATTCTAGTTCATTGCTTCTTGAACAGTAGTGTTCATATAAATCACTTGGGCATTGTGTTAAAATGCAGCTTCTGGAGTGAGAACCAGGCTCCAGTTTAGTCTTAATGACCCTCAGGGAAGATTCTTTTTCTTCAACTGGTTGGAAAGCAGACTGAAGGAAACAATGGGATAGGGTTGCCCGATTAAATACAAGATACCTAGGTAAATTGAATTTCAGACAAACAATAGATACTTTGTTGATATGTCCCAAATATTGCATGGCACATCCTTATACTAAAAAAAAATGTGTTGTTTAGCTGAAATTTGAATTTAACTGGGCATCCTGTATTTATATTTGCTAAATCTGATGACCCTAAATGGGCATAAAGAAAAAAAGTCTGGGCTTTGGCATTAAAATTGAGCTGACTTTAAGTCCTGGCTTGTCATTTACTAGCTGTGTAAACGAGGCAGTTTTATGACCCGAGAACCTCTGTTTCCTCATCTATAAAAAGAGAGATAAGAACACTTCTCATGTGGAGTTGCTGTGAAGATTAAATGAGTTGATGCATGTGAAGGGCTAGGCCCATAGTAGGCAATTAATCATAGGGCTAATAGCAGAGACATTGATGAGGTTTGCTCATCCTATCAAATTTGAAAAGAGAGCATTGGATCTATTAGGAAATAACATTTTTAATGTTGCATATTTTCATGTTGCCTCAATGTGGAAAACTATTGCCTGATTTTCGTGCAAACCTGGTTTTCTGTGAATAATCTTTATCAGTGGCTTTCACAGTTTAGTATGCAACAGAATCTCCTAGATGACTTGTTAAAACAGCACCCTCACCCCCAAAGATCATAATTAAATTGGGTGGGACACAGGAAAATCTGCATTTTTGACAAGTTCCCAGGTGTTGCTGATACTGCTGGTCTAGAGACCAAGATTTGAGAACCACTGATCTGTACGACAAGCGTTCTAGCCTTTTAACAGCTCTCTTGCTTTGTGTGGTTAAAGTGGTGCCAGGTACTGGACGTAACAGAAAAAAATCACAATAGAAGATTAAAGCATTTTAAAAAATGATCCTGTGGGTTCTGTCAAGATCTTATAAACCCTTGTGCTATTTGTGAATCGGAGGGAATAGACAAAGAATTTTTATCATGACACAAGAATAACATTTTGATTTTCGTGTTTCTTTTTTAAGTAAAGAAAACATTAAGGCCATTCTGTTTACAGCTAAGTGCCTAAGAGCTGTACTACAACTAATCAGCTGTACTGCTGCCAATTACTTGTTGATTTCTAGTCCCCTCAATTGCATTTCAGGAAGGAGTAAATCCTGGTACAAGAGACACACAAAAAACTCTCTTTGGGCCTCTATTTATTCATCTATAAAATGAGAGGATAATCTCAAAAAGCACTCTGTAATATTCTGTGATTCTACTCTAAAGATATTTTGCTCACTGTAGCCTCAGAAAGGAGAAAGAACCACCTTTAGAATAAAGGTATGTTCTCTGACATCATATAACCTTCCTGCTTGATAAAAACTAACCTAAATGTTTTTGGAACTCCCAAGTGCCTTTGCTTTTTCTTTCCAGGCCACGTTTTCTGTATCAGTAAAAATAATAATAATAATGCTATCAATTTCCCTTACAGAATTATTTTAAGGACATAACAGAAGTGGAAACAGTTGTATTAGTTTGCTAGGGCTGCCATAACAAAGTACCACAGACTGGGTGGTTTAAACAGCAGAAATTTATTTCCTCATAGTCCTGGAGGCTAGAAGTCTGAGATCAACGTATTGGCAGGGTTGATTTCTTCTGAGGCCTCTCTCCTTGACTTTTAGGTGGCTGCTTCGCTCTGTGTCTTCATGTGACCTTCCCTCTGTATCTGTCTGTGTTCAGATTTCCTCTTCTTAAAAGGACATCCGTCGTATTGGATTAGGGTCCACCCTAAAAACCTCATTGTAACAGAATTACCTTTTTAAAGACCCTCTGTCCAAATGTAGTCACATTCTGAGATATTGGGTATTATGGCTTCAAGATACAAATTTTGGGGAGATAATTCAGCCCATAAAAGTTGTGTTTAAAGCACTGTACAAATATTGTTTTAAAAAAGAATCTTAACTCCTTAAATTTCATTTTCCAGTTTGTAAAACAAAGAAGTTTTCCTGAGGGTGTTCTGAGTGACTTCAACTGTAATAGTCTATTGTGCTCTCATTTCTCTAACCCCTCACGGTCTACAGTGAAGGAGAAGCTTCTCCAGCGGCAACTGTGTCCAAGTCCTAGGACAGGAGACCATCTGCATTCAGATATAGTGGAAAGAGCATGGAGTCAGATGATTGGATTTGATTCCAACTCAGCAATTTCCATACTGAGAAACCTTGGATAAAATACCCAGTCTCTTTGTGTCTCAGTTTTCTCCTGTGTAAAATGGGGCTGTAGCATCTGCGTAGAGTTGCTGTGAAGGTAAAGGCGGTAACAGTCATAAAGCACCCAGCACAAAGATGGCTTACCACTGTGGCTCAGTAAATGGTAGTTACGCATTGCACAGTCGGCCTTTCCTGCCTCTCCTAAGGGGGAATGAATCTTGCAGGAACCCCTGATGGCCTGTTGGAGACTGTGTCACATCTTTCCGTAAGGGGACTGCTGCAGTAGGTTCTTTCTTGAGTCACACTGCAGATGTGGGGATCAAAGCAACCATCTCTCTTCCTACTGCAGAGCGACGACTCCCTCTGCAGTGGCCAGGGAGAAAAAGACTATTCCAACAGCTATCCATCATTACAACCTCCTGCGCTCTTGGTGCAAGCCCCGGAAATCCAACACCAGTATTTCACTTCAGAGTGGCCAGTTCTTAGAGCTCCCCCAGGAATGTAATGAATTCTGTGTCAGCTCCAACAGCAACTCTAAAGGGAAAGTTTAGGAAAACAAAACAAAAGAGGCTCTAAAGAATACAGTAGGTAAAATTTCCCAATGTCAGACCACCAGGCAGAGCTCTGGGGAGCCTTAAGCTACTTTAACCCTCTTTCCC
>NW_006798086.1:213618-214834 GCF_000442215.2 Lipotes vexillifer
GCGGGCTGCACAGGCTCCCCGGAAGAGGGGTGGGGGCCGTGACCTGTGCTCGCACACAGGCCCCTTGGTGGCAGCAGCAGCAGCCTTAGCGTCTCCTGCCCGTCTCTGGTTTCCGAGCTTTTAGCCGCGGCTCCCGCCCGTTTCTGGAGCTCCTTTAGGCAGCGCTTTTAAAACCCCTCTCCTCGCGCCCCAGGAAACACAGAGGCAAGAAAAGGTCTCTTGCCTCTTGGGTAGGTCCAGACTTTCCCCCGGACTCCCTCCCGGCTATCCGTGGCGCACTAACCCCTTCGGGCTGTGTTCAAGCCGCCAACCCCAGTCCTCTCCCTGCGCTCCGACCGAAACCGAAACCGAGCCTCAGCTCGCAGCCCCGCCCGCCCCCGGCGGGTGAGCACACGAGCCTCTCGGGCTGGTGAGCGCCGGTCGGCGCCGATCCTCTGTGCGGGAATCTCTCCGCTTTGCCCTCCGCGCCCCTGTTGCTGTGCTGTCCTCCGCGGCTCCGAAGCTCCCCGCTCCGCCTCCCGCAATCTCTGCCCGCGAAGGGGCTCCTAGTGTGTGGAGACCTTTCCTCCTTCACGGCTCCCTCCCACTGGTGCAGGTACCGTCCTTATCCTTTTGTCTCTGTTTATTCTTTTTTCTCTTGCCCTACCCAGGTACGTGGGGAGTTTCTTGCCTTTTGGGAGGTCTGAGGTCTCCTGCCAGCGTTCAGTAGGTGTTCTGTAGGAGTTGCTCCACGTGTAGATGTATTTCTGGTGTATCTGTGGGGAGGAAGGTGATCTCTGCGTCTTACTCCTCCGCCATCTTGGAAAGAGTCCCGTATTGCTAGTTTTATAGCCCTTCTAAGGTATCCCTTAGACCCAAAATGCCTAGTACCTCTAATGCCTTTCCCACCCTACAACCCCCTCAGAAGTCTTTTGGCAACTGCTGCATACTCTTCAACCCTCAGCTCAAGCATTTATATCTTCACATCACCAGACTGATGGATGGACCTTTCTGTACTTGTACATTATACTGTATATAATCTCTGTTATTACACATTACATTTTAGCTAATCTTTTGGTCTCACGTCTGTCTCTCCCACTAAATAGTAAATTCCTTGACTGTTCCTTGAGGAAAAGACTCACATTGTAAAGAAAAAATGCAAAAAAATGTCATGTAGAATAATAACTCACTTATGCCACACACATACACATGTACAGGGGAAACAAAATGTAGGGAA
>NW_006798086.1:214844-231226 GCF_000442215.2 Lipotes vexillifer
GAAATACATGAAAGAGTTAAGGGTAGGTGTCTCTGAGTAGTGGTTATGAGAGATACTTTTCTTACGCTTTTCCTAAATTTTTCAAATTCTCTACAATGAAAATGAGTTGCTTTCATTAAATTAAAATATATAAGCATGTCCTAGGTCTATTAGAAATAAAAATGGAGTTCTTTACTGAATAAGAACACTGTATATAAGGTCTTTTAAAAATAGTATAATTCCTAATGTGTGGAATATAGTGAGTGTTTAATATATTTGGATCAGTGGATGAATAAAGGAATTGAATGTGACATCTGCTTAAACTGAGGAAATCCTTATACTTGGAAATCATTCTACACTATATACATCTTGAGAATTTTGAAGATTCCCCAATATGTTTTAGAGACCCTATACATGTTGAGCATTTTTCTTTTCTCCCAATTCTCTATAGCAAAAATAAAAAGGTCAATTTAAAGAAATGTGGAATTAGAAAAAATATCATATCAGAGATGTCCTTAAGCATATCTAGATCTAACAACATGACATATGCCTACATCTTTCTCTTAAACTGAATTAACAGTTATTTTATTTACTCGGCATAATTTATTATTCACGTAAGTATTGCTTGAAGGGATACCTCACTATTTTAGAACGTTATATAATTCTAAGCCTGTTTTAGAACCTGCTTATCTGAATAAGCTGAAAGAAAGTCATATTAAAAGTGATATATTATAGTCCGTTTATTAGAGAGTATAGGATTTTTTTAAACTTTTTGCTTTATAAAATTTCAGACATATAAGATTAAGGCATTTTAAGTGGTAAATTGATAAATATGTAAAAATAAAGTCAGAATAGGAGAGCATTCCTATTTAGAATTAAAGTGAGCATATATACTTGAGATAATTTCAGTAGATTTCTATTTTATATTGTTTCTGAATAATTAGAAAATGAAAGGGTCTAATTAATAAAGTTTTCTAATTAATAGGAATTTATTATATACTAGTGATAAATGTTTAATTTTAAATAAGTATATTTCAATAAAATATATAATTAACACTATATTTGCAATGTACATATATTCAGAATGCACTTTAAAAATTTAGTATCTCAAAAAATAATCATTTACATATCATTTAACAAAATAGATTGACTTTATTCACAGCAGTGTACTAACTTCTGGGATGATACACAGAGGTCTAAGACATAGGTCCTACCCACAGACAGCTTGCAATATTGGTGACTAAATAAAATATGCCAAATAGATTGCACATGCCCCTGTGCAAGATGTGATGAGTCAAAAATGAAGCTTCTCTTCGAAGGTCAGAGAAAGGAGAAAACATCTTCAAAATCCAAGTAAGATTTAGATCGTTGGAGGGAAAGGAGGAAGAAGATGATAGGCCAAAAGATAGGTTACATGGCCAAAAGTGTGGTGGTAGGAAATTGTTTTCTGGAGATTGAGACAAGAAAAGCCCAAACTGGGAAATGTATGCCACAGAATAGTATCTTACTCTATAGTAATATAGAGCTGTAATTAGGACTAGGTCAAAAACCAAGGTGAATCTGTGGCTACAAAATGAGACTCAGTGGTTGAATGAATTCTATTCAATGTGGAAGCATTGATAGAATGGGCAAGTGAAAGCCAACTGTGTAATTTCAAGCTTGGGTAAGTGAAGTTTAAAAGATAAAACCTATAGGTACTTGGATTCAGCATAAATGAAAGTTTACTAGGAAATTTGAGAATTTTGAGAGCAGTTCATTATTTCTATATTATTTTCCCCAAATTTCACACAGATTTGATATGCCAGCACATATTTCCCGGAATAGAAAATGTTATTGACCTATTAGTAACATTTTTATAATATTCAAGATTCAATTGTGATGTAATTTCAGGTACCTACAATTATGTAGAAATGGCAACTTAAAATAACTTTTGTTAGGTTATTTTAAAAGCCAAAGAGCCTTTAAATGTCTTATTCACTTTTGCTTTTCCAAAATTTATCATAGTACCTAGTCCAGAGCAGGGACTCACCAACTGTTTATTAAACCAATGAATAATAATATATTTAATTTATTAGAGTCCTTCAACTTTAACGCCTTGTCAATTTGCTAGAAATTTCAAATCAACTCACATGTGCTGAGTTCCTAAAAAGGGCTAAGAATGTGTTGGGTTTTGGTGGATACAAAGGATATAGTCCATTGCACCTGACTTTATTGAATTCAAAACTAGTGATACAACTACCTTTTAATTAGATAAATTAAGTAATTACAGTAGATTTTCATTATGATTCATTAATATAGGACCTCTAGGCTGTGTGCCATTAGTACCTGTCCATCTAACTATACCACTAATTAAACTGGTCATATCAAGTTCCATATCAAAGTCCTTTAAAATTTAATTTAACTTGTACTTGTAACTTGAGAAAGAATTCTTATGTGTGGTATTTCCCTTCCTCTCTTCTCAATTAAAGCATTAATACCTACCTAATTTTCATTTCTTTTCTGGTTTGCTTTTAAATCAGGATACCTTACTTAAACACCTTAAGTATATTCTGTTAAACTGTTTTTAGGAAAGTTTTTTTTTTCTTTATTTTAAATTACAGTAGTAGTGGTAATGCTAGTAGTAGTAACATTATTAATCTTATTATTGTTATTCTGTCATTATGAAGATATTGCCTGTTAATTCTTATCCTTTTAGTACATAAATAGTAATTTCAACCCTTTAGCCTTGAAGAAGATAATCATAATGAATTAGTGTTTTTCTGAAAGGATTGATAAGTCATCTAAATTCTTTGATACTGTTATTAATTTTTTCATCATTGAACTTTAAGAATTTTTTTTTTTTTTTTATTACAAGTATCACATGTCAGCAAGAAAAACTGGTGGATGCAGGGAGTATAATGCATTGTACCTGACTTTATGGAAGTCAAAATCTAGTGACACAATTACCTTTTAATTAATTTAATTAATATCAAGTCAATTTTAAAAGGAAAGACAGTATGCTGAAGTTGCGTCTGAGGGACCTAAAGAAGATTGGACTATGAATATGAAGGCATTTCTACATTGTAGAATATTAACTCATTTTATATCTTTGATTACATCATTTTGCCTTAAAAACTAGTTTAAAATCTCCAAATTAGTATTTAGGAAATTTTTTTCCAAGATGATAAGTTTTTTGTACTTCTTAGTTGTGACTGTACTTTGAATTTTAAGGCACTCTTTAGGCAAAAGTGTATACAGAAGGGTGGGGAGGAGATAAACTGATGTTTCCTTAACTGAGCATCACGAAAGGATCACTTTGCCAAAATGTAAATAAAACGTTGTCAGTGAGTCTCCCCTAATTTTGACCTGCACTTATAAAATCAGTAAGAAAAAAAGAGCACAGACGTTATTACTTGTCTACAACAATTGTAATTCCTCAACAATAAATTCTGATAAAATTCCTATAAGTAGAGCTTTCAAGATTTTGTTTCTGTAATTCTTGTTAAAGCTGAACAATAACTGTAAATTATCTTTGGTTTGGAGAAAATGCAGTTAAATTACCTTGTTAAAAGAAATTGTAAAGAAGCAATTTAATTATATTTCTTCTACAGTTCATATCATTATAAACTTTAGTGGAAGAATTCTTTAAAAAGGGCATCTTGTTATGTAGTTAAAAAATTTTTTTTCCTGGGATTTAGAAATAAATAAGTCCCTTATAAAGTTAATTGCTGTCAAAAATCTTTCAGAAAATTATTCTTTTTAACTCTACCCATTCTTGTGAATCTTGCCCAAGAGAAATAACTTTCGTCTGTTGGAGTGTTTAGACTTAAAAATGTAGCCAAAGTACTTTTCAAAATACGCTGGAGACATTTGACTTGTATAATTCACATGTTCTTTCTTACTTACATATAACCTTTATGTGGCAATTACTTGATAGATAATTCTCATTAAAATAATCATATAAAGGCACATCTCTCCAGCAGACCAGAAAAAAACTGGTAAAGTCATTCTAGTCCATTGAATTTGGGAGCTTGAGAATACTTTTAAGCAAATCTAGCTAAATAAATGTGCACCCTGGAGAGCAGAATGGCTTTTTGTTTTAATCCATTAAAGGTCCTTTAATTTCTTCACAGTTCTCCGTCTGTCCCCTCTCAGCCATTTCCCTTCAGTGAACGAACATGTGAATTGGCCTCATTCTCTGAGTTCCATAAATTCTAATACTGACCCAGTTTTGTTTTAACTATAACCATTTCATTGTTAACCAATGTTGTCTCTTTCCTGGTACTGACCAGTCCTGGCATTGTACTTGACCTTAAGGAGGTAGGTGAATTGTAAATATATTGCTTATGCTGTTAAATGATATTAGGGGAAGGTAAATAGCTTGAAAACTTTAACATATACTGTAATGATAGCTGTGCATACTGCAAGAAAATGACCTTTAGCTTAAAACAATTCATCTTGTGTCAGAGTGGATTGCTATTGGTTTTCTTAGGAAATTTTAACTCCATTGCCTGGTCAGTTACCTCAAGAAAATGATTTCTTCATTGGATAATAACATTTAATTAATCAATTTAACTGCAAAAAAGCTGTCATTAGAAAGTACACAATTCATAGTAATTTATTCAGGTTCTTTTCAATTTGAGAGTGGAGAAAAAAAAACTAAGGATACATTTTATTTCTCATTAACTGAAACTCTAATATAGATATAAATCATCCCTAATGCAGCCATTAGCCACAGTTTCAATGTGGTGAAATTCTTCCTACCTTTCTATAATAATTGATATTTAACAGCAGAAATCTTTATGTTCTTGACTATTTAATTTACATATTAAATTTGATTCTGAGGACCTAATTCTGTAGAAACATAATTAGAAATAAGGAGTGAGAGACCAGATTGGAGGAATGGTGTGAGGTGACTAGTATTAGGGAAGAAAAACATCTAAAGTTGCTACCTCTGAAGTAAAATTGATTTGAAGTTCATTTTCTTTCTGACATTAGTTCTGCAAGGTCTGACAAGTTACTTAATCTTCAGTTGCCTTATCTATATATTTGGGATTCTATGATACCCCTTCTCAGGATTGTTTTTAAGATTAATGAGTTAACATAAATATGGTAAGTACCTGGTGCATAATAAGCTCCCAATAAGCATTTGATGGTAATTTTTTTGGCGGTATGTGGGCCTCCCACTGTTGTGGCCTCTCCCATTGCGGAGCACAGGCTCCTGACGTGCAGGCTCAGCGGCCATGGCTCACGGGCCCAGCCACTCCACAGCATGTGGGATCTTCCTGGACTGGGGCACGAACCCGTGTCCCCTGCATCGGCAGGTGGACTCTCAACCACTGCGCCACCAGGGAAGCCCTGATGGTAATTTTTGAAAAAAAAATTAAGGCCACATATAGTGGGCAGGGAGAGAATAATACAAATGACTAAATACGTGGTCTCTGGAGCCAGATAGACCTGGATCAAATCCAGGTGGGCTCTTTGCTTCCTTGCCTTGTGACCATGGGCGTGCTGCATAACTTCTCCAAGCCTCAATTTTCTCATTTATAAAACTGAGGTGATATAATAGTCCACGAGTTTTAGGAAGTTCCAGAATTTGTGCTGATTTTCTCTCTCTGGATAAGACTGTATTTTTATTCTTTAGTAATGAAATAGAAATTGCAGAATACTCAGAGACGAAGACTAGTCAAAGGACTTCTTTCGCTTTATCCCCTAATAATCACTCTGACAGATAATGCCTGAATATTCCTTGTTGTGCTTCTAGCTGTCTTCTGTGGTTTCACCTGTCCCTGGACCCTGCAGTTGCAGTCACTCACTCTGGGATGGAGGTGAACCACAGAGAGCTTTGCTTACAGCTTTCAGCCAGGCTCTGCAACTACAAGCAAGGGACAATGATGTGGAGGACAATTGTTCCCACTCCTTCTATTTTTTCTTCTAGGGATGAAATTAAATATCTTTAGTATTTTTTCACTATTTTCTCTTTGTTTTATTTTTCTTTTACTTTGTCTGGGAGAGTGAGGGACCAACTTTCCCCTAATCATTTATATTCATTCTTTCTCTCTCCCTCTCTTCAAAAGAACAAGCAAGCATAAGTTCTTAGAGCCTTTCTCCATAAGTAGTTCTCAATGCCAGTCACTGGACTGAGCAGTAATCACCTGTGAATTTGTTAGAAATGTAACATTTAATTTATCAATTTAATATCCAGCCTCACCCAAGACTTAACTGAATCAGAAACTGCAGAGGCATGGCCCTGGATATGAGTTATAACATTCCCTGCAGTTTCTTTGATACTAAAAGTTTAAAAATCATGCCTTTCACTACAGATAACTTTCAGATGTCTTTCAGATGTGGCACCATTTCTCTTTCCTGACACAGGTAGATGTTTGGAAGATGACCAAAGATCTTGGCATCTGTTCATCTCATCAGTTTCCCATGAGATAAAGTATTGTTACATGCGGTATCGGGAATCTGCAGATTCCATGTGGGAGATTTTTTTTTTTAGTGTCTTCTGTCATTTTATTTCAAAAGATTGTTTTAAGCAATCAGTGTTTGGCACACAGTATAATGATAATAATTATTATTACTTTGAAACTAATCTTATTTAAAAACCCTTTATTTAACTTCTGTTTCCTTTATATGTACTAGGTACCTATTATTTATAAGTTGCTCTGCTAGTTTATAATGAAAAGATAAATGAGATATACCCCTAATTCAAGGAGCTTGAAATCCAGCTGAAGTTCAGCTTTTGTCTGACCCACAGGTTTTTAAAAATTTCATGATGGCCACAGACATATCATTTTGTTCACCACTGTTTTGTTCACCTAACCATGTTCTAGCAGATTTTTATTGCACATAGACCCGATGTCTCAAAAGGATTTAATAAATCAATCAGCAGGATTCTACCATTTCTAAGTCTGACTAGGCTTTGTGTAATAAATTAGGCCATTATGCAGCCTGATAAGCAATCAACCCAGTGCTATTTGTTTGGAAATCACAGCAATAGGGAAGGTAGGGCTGGGAGGAGAGGGAAGCTGTAGTTCTGTGCTTCAGCTTCAAGAAAACATCAAAATTATTTTCAGATATTTTTAGGAAAAACCCTATGTCAAAAGCTTTTGTATTAAAGTCTCAAAAAGTATGGCCATTTGGAGCTTAATCTTTAGAGTAGTGCGCTGATGTTTACTGAGGCTGTGGGGTGTGAAAGGGCAGACTGGGCTTGTTCCTCACACTTAAACTCAGATCAAGCTATGGTTTTATTCCCCCAGATGACTCTGAAGTAGATTGACTCTGAAATGCAATATAGTTTAAAACACAGACAAACCCATTCAGCTAATTAGCGTATTTGGAAGTGTTTTGAAGACCTTTATTTGGGGCTACATTCAGGAAGCAGCTCTGACCTGAAATTGCTGTGGTGGGGTAATTATTTATCTTAGACATTTCAAAGACTAGAGGTCTTTTTGATAGCCATTTCAGAACAGTCATCTGAAAAACCACATTATTCTCCTCAAAGTTAGCTCATTGTTCTTCCTTTGAATACCTTAGAAGGAAAAATATCATTGAAAGTCCTATGCTCTTATTATAATATTATAAACCCTTTTATAAAGTATCTTCCCTCATATAAGATTCTGTGATGTTGAAGATCAGCTCCTGCACAAGAGAAGGAGCTCAGGAAATGGTTAGTGGAGGTGGAATGAATGAGTGATTTGTCTGTACATCAAAACTAAACTCCTCTATCTGGCTTTCTAGGCTATGTCAACGTGACTCTACCTAGCCTCTATCACCTGCCTCCTTTCTATCCGGGCATGCTAATATTCTCTCCCCCAAATGCCTGCATGCCCCACACAAATTCCAGGTCTAAGCCTGTGCATGTGCTGCTTTACTGGTCATAAATGAGCTTTCACTTATCTTTTCACCCAAATCTTCCCACCTTTCAAGGATCTTTTTAAACCTCACCTCAAACCACAAAGGCTTTTTCTGATTTTCCCTTCCCTAAAATCCTGTTTAGCTTCTGATTTCCATAAATAGAATACAAACATTAGGCTGCGATTGTTAGTATAGGTTTCTGAAAAACTCAAGCAAATAACCAGAAAGATAAGTGACTTACCTCACAGTTTTTTGTTTTTTTTTTTTTTTTTTTTTCCTGATGTTGTAATCTTGTTTTTGGTGTCAGTGATTTTTGGTCCTCTGCTCACCAAAGCAATTGGCACAACGCTGTTCCTACCATGGATGACCACTAAGTAATTGTTGACAGATTGAAAGTTATAATCATAGGTCTTAGATCTCTTTCATCAAAACAACAGTAACAATACTGTGATATAATGAAGGAGGACCTTAGAAAGAACAAAAATGAGGATAATTTCCATGCCAAACTGGATCCCAAGAGGGAAAAGACTGCCATATTAGTGTCTATGGTTTATAAGGGAATATATATTAATCCATAAATATTTAGCTCTAAATTTTTAATTGATAAATCTGTATCCAATACATCAGAAACATTTATACAGATATCAACTTTTTAGAGGGAAAGGACATTCTGAGTATTAAAAATGGAAATAAAATTAGTTGTTGATATAGTTACTGGAGAGGGAGAGCTGCACATACCGTATTATCTGCATCTTGTCCACATTATTAGTGACAAGCATTTTGTCCACACCTTTCCCGTAGGACCCTTCCAATTTATTCATCTGTCACTAAAAAAAAAGATACCTATAACCAACCTCTATATATTTCTATTAGACTTTAACTTCCTCTCCCCCTACAAAAAAGTCTTTGAAGCCTTTCTCTTTTTTTTCTTGCATCCCTTCTGTTTCTCTGAATAATCATTTTGTCCCTATTTTGTCTTATATGTTTTCATACAAAACATACCCACCACCCTTAGAAATAACCCTTACTTGAGCTGAGTAAGATGATGCAGTGTGACATTCCCTGGCCACTTAGTTACTCTTCTTTTGTCTTTTGACAACTCTAGCTTCTCAGCATTGCCCCCCACCATTGCCAAACGTGGTGGTTTGGTGAGTGATGGGTCTGGTGGGTTGTTGGAAGGCACAGAATGAATGTATTTTGGAAATGGGACTAAGGACTTCACTGGAACCACAACCAAGTGTAACTGCACATGTGAAGTGAGCCCTGAGGGGAAAAAAGAAGGGGAAAGAATTCACTTTTTAAATATTCTTAGGTCTTTTAGGTTGAAGCACTGACTCAGAACAGGATGGTAAGGGCTTCAGCATAATGAAAGAATGATGCCATTTGCTTTAAGATCTCATTGGAGATAAGATTTATCTGCCAGGCTGTTAATGAATCCAGCAGAAGTTTATCTTTGAGTTGTGCTTCCTATCAAGGAGGGAGTGCACTTCATTCAATATTTTCATCTCAGAAAAATTGAATCTCTACTGATAGCCACTTTCTGGGCCCCCAAACAAATCATTATTGCTTTGAGAGTTTGCCAGGTGGGTTTTATTCTAGAAAAAATCGTACAATTTTATATTGAAAGCCTGTAATGCAATATCATATTTACAAGCCTGATTTCAACCATCTTGATTTCTGATTTAAAAACCTGAAATTTTCAGGTGTCAAAAGGCTCGAGCTTAAGTACTCTGCATAGTATGTCTAAAATTGTAACAGAATGATTTGCAAATACATAACATGGCTCCAGTGCCTTAGCAAAGGACTACTTTTTCTTTTAAGTAGGCTTTAAATATGTGGTATTTTTCTTCGAGACTTCTGTATTTCCAAGCCAGTCATTGCTGTTAATCTCACACTGTAAAGTAAGTTGCATTTCGTGTTTGAGTGGAGAAAGCTGTTTCTCAACTTAAATGGAAATCTCAAAATTCAGAGTTTTTTCCAACAAAAGAGTCTGGGTTTGGGCTTCCCTGGTGGCGCAGTGGTTGGGAGTCCGCCTGCCGATGCAGGGGACACGGGTTCGTGCCCCGGTCCGGGAGGATCCCACATGCTGTGGAGCGGCTGGGCCCCTGAGCCATGGCCGCTGGGCCTGCGCGTCCAGAGCCTGTGCTCCACAATGGGAGAGGCCACAACAGTGAGAGGCCCACGATACCCCAAAAAAAAAAAAAAAAAAAAAAGTCTGGGTTTTATTCAGATAGCAGCCTTCCAAGCTTGAAAAGGAGTCAGCACAGATGTCCTTGAAAATAATTGTGCCCAAACACTGAGACAGTGGTGCTGCTTTGTTTTTTGGGTTTTTTCTTAAGTTAACCATTTAAAAAATTTATTTATTTTTGCTGCGTTGGGTCTTTGTTGCTACACCGGGCTGTCTCTAGTTGCGTTGAGTGGGCTTCTCATTGCGGTGGCTTCTCTTGTTGCAGAGCATGGGCTCTAGGCGTGTGGGCTTCAGTAGTTGTGTCACAAGGGCTCAGTAGTTGTGGCTCATGGGCTCAGTAGTGTGGCTTGCGGGCTGGCGCACGGGCTTAGTTGCTCCGTGGGATGTGGGATCTTCCCAGACCAGGGATCAAACCCGTGTCCCCTGCATTGACAGGCGAATTCTTAACCACCACGCCACCAGGGAAGTCCTGGTGCTGCTTTTTATGTTGATGTTTTGTTCATCACAACCACATAGAAATTTTTTGAAGACACAGAGTTTAAAAATATATATATTAATTTGCTTTATTTGTGTCTTTATTAGCAATGCCTGTTGACGAATATGTAGAGCTTAATTCAACCATCCAGTTGAGTTCTAACCTCAGTGAAGCATTTGGCTCCAAAGTTTGTCTTAATCCATTCTGAAAAAAAATCTATGTGAATAAAACATGCTGAGCTTCGCACCTGCTAATTTTAGGTGTTGAGAAAAAGAAAACATTTGCCCATCAATAAAATGTTGATATTTAGCTCTGTAACCAAAGCACCCAGAAGCACATGGAAAGGTATAACAGAAAAAGATCCATGCATCAGATTGCATCATGTTAAAGCAAGTTATGTAAGCCCTCATCATCCAGTGTTGGGTTGAATGAGTAACATGGTTGCTAGGCTTTGGTCTGAATTCCATGCTGTTGTCCATTTCCATCTATTTATATTAAGTCTTTTATGAGACAATAGCATTATACACTAAATTAAAAGCCACAGAGGTAAGAATTGTATGAGTTCAAAAGGGAGGAAGATCACTGAAGAGGGGATAATCAGAAGTGGCTTCCTAGAGAAAATAGACCTTGACCTAGATCTTGAAGAATTGTAGACTCATGGGGAATGATGAATCACTCCCCAGATAAATTGATGTCTTCGTGTATCTTTTTTACAAAGATGTTAGTCTCTGAGCACATACTTCTAAAACCTCCATGTTAACTGTCTCTTCATTTTTCTCTTTAAGCCCTCCAAACAGAATCTACTTCAACAAAAGCATCAGTGAGCCGCATAGAGTTCACCAGCCATCATCCTTTAGAATGGGAAAGGAAGGCCATTTTTCACACCCCAAATTGACTCATAAAAAATACTGCTAGATTTATCTATTCACCAAAGTTCTTTCTCAGCCATGTAACTGCCAAGGGCTTTTTCACTGACTTTTCCCCCTCAGCCAAGTTCCTTCCTCCCTCCTGAATTTATTCTGGCAATGTCAAATTCCCTTTCCTTCCCTTTCTTAAAATTGACTCAGAGGGCACACAGGCTCAACTTTTACCCTGAAGTGAATCTATAAGTAATCCCTCAACAAAACACCTAGCTAATTAAAATATTATCCTTACCATTCAATGCATATGGAACTAAAAAAGAAGGTAATACTTAAAAAGTCCGTGTTCGCATCTAGATTTGCGCATGAGTTTTGCCAGGTTGATCTACAAGTAATTTTAGAAGATTGGGCCCATGATAGGAATGTGAAAGGGCATTGTCCCCTGTGGTGTCTGGTACACTGAATGTGGCAATTACTGTGAGAATGGGTTGGGCCACAGCTAGTTCTCTGATAATTATTCATGAATCAAAATCTATTGAATATCTAAATCAGTCATGCCCATAGGAATTCCTATAAGGGAATGTGATATTATAGTGGAATATAATATGGAAATTATATGGAAACAGTGGAAATCACTGTTCTGAAAGATCAGAGAATACTGACACCGTCAGAGAAAAATTAAATGAATTAAAACACAAAAGTAGTTAATTTAAACATCACTAATTCCTCTGGTTATGACACTTGCCTAAGATAACATATTTCTATACAATTAAAATTAAATACCTCTCTTTATACATATTTGACTTGATACAAAATTGGGGGGGGAATTGTTGATAATATATTGATACTAGATTTGTTCTGAATTAAAAACCTAGAACAAATCTTTTTTTTTTTTTTCACTGAATATATTATTCTTTATCTCAGCTTTTCTCTTGGAAAAGTTTTTCTGTTGGAGTTTCTCTAATAGAATACACTCAATAAGAAAAACAAGTAAAACCTCTGTAGGTTGAAAGAGAAATGTGTTTTCTGAAGTTGTTTTAAAAGTGTTACCCATAAATTTACAGGGCTGTAAATAGCCTAAGTCAGTTCCTTAGTCTGTCTCTTGCCTTCTAGCTAGGAGAGGTGTGCATGAGTAGTATTAGTCAGGTGAGAAGCTCTGTTTTTTAAGGTGATCATTTCTGCAAAGCCCTCTTCCACGGTTGAATCTAAAAGCACTTGTTATCAGACTGTTCTTCCCAGTACTTCTGCAGGTTGCTTCCCAGTAATCTAAATGTCACCTGTATGGTTGAAGCTTATTATCTCTCATTCTGTCCTCAGGGAAAACAGAGAACCACCAACTGTCCTCTGCATAATTACATGGTCCCTAATGAAATGCATTCTTAGAGACTATGGCTTCCTACAAGGTTGAAAGAAATGACTACTCCTGCTCTGTTGCTCATTGTGCGTGATGTTGCTTGTTTTCCATTCAGGCACTGCATGAAATCATAGAGCTTACATGCAGAGCAAGTGAGAAGGGGACTGTAGGTATCATTAGGACATAAAAATAAGAAAACATTAAATAACAAATCCTTGTGAACATTTATCTGCAGCATTCTTTATGCAGCTCAAGTAAATACCCAGTCTTCCTTTCTTCTGCTGAAATGATGCTTAAAATAGAAAATGCACATAATATGGAATAGTAGAAAGGTACAAAATTGTGGAGTAAGAATATCTAAGTAGGAATATCTTCTACACACACACTTTTCTTCCCAATCAGACACTATTGGTTTTCTGGTAAACTTCTAATCCCTACTTCAGTGTGTTCAAAGAGGGTACTTGAACTTGAGGATCTTTTTCAAAACACAGGTTTCCTGGCCCAAACCCCAGACACGTTGAATTCAGGTCTCTGGAGGGAGGACCCTCTAATCTGTCTTTTGTTATTTATTTATTTATTTATTTATCTTTTATTATTATTATTTTTTAATCTGTCTTTTAAATAGCTTTGGGGTGCTTTTGCCAAATTTGAGAAAACTATCCTGGTCCATCGCTTTCTTCCACTCCTGTACTTCATTCACATCACATAAAAGTTGGAAAGCCAAATAAAAATACTTTTATAGTTGTAAAAATATTATATTTTCAACTCCCTGTGCTGTCTGCATTAGCTGTAGAGCAGAATCCCAAGTGGAAGAAAACTGCAGGTATCACACCACATGCAGAAGCCACTTAAAGTTGTCAGGAAGAATGACTGTCAAGTTGGGTCAAGTAAGATTTGAACGGTAGTCAGCAAAGCAAAAGGCCTTTGGCTATTCTGCCAAGGCACCAAGTCTCATTTTCCTCGAACTATAAGTTTTCA
Source organism: Lipotes vexillifer (assembly GCF_000442215.2). NCBI lineage: Eukaryota > Metazoa > Chordata > Mammalia > Artiodactyla > Lipotidae > Lipotes > Lipotes vexillifer. The sequence continues at coordinate 228,518 of NW_006798086.1, forward strand.
GTGAGACATCTTAGAAATCACCAGCCTATTTTCTCAAATAAAGCGTGGCTTGAAATATGTAAGCCTATATGGCTTAAAGTTAGGCTATTCCTGTTCAGAATTTTCTCTATTGAATGTACTCTAGTGTAGTGCAAACAAGATGAATATACTCTGTTTCTGATGGTAGGTTTCCATTCAATTTTATTATTATGTTTCTTCCCTTGCACTTTTCTGTTGATTTTAGCATTTGGATATACTTAGATACTGGAACAGATCTTATAGGAAGATGCATTAATGCATTAATATAGAAGAGAGGTTACAGTCTGTATTTTTAGTCAGTTAAGTGAAATATAATTTTAACTTATGATAGGAAAAAAAAAACACGCGCATGTGTGTGTGTTTTCTTGCCTGTCCATGTTTTTTTCCTTTCTGAAGTCTACTTTAATGCTTTATTAAATGACAATATTGAAATAGGAGATGAATAGTAATAAATTTCATAGCTATTTAAGTAATAAGCTCCCAAGTCTCTAGGTTTAAAAGAAAGGGAAGTATCCCAATGACACACTGGTTGACAGGTCTTATAACAGCAAAACACTAAACTTACAATTTTAATTATTTGGGGTTGAGATCATTCAATGTTAAAGATCAACATTCATTAAATAAAGACCCTAAAACAGTGCCTGACATATATTAAATGGCAATAAATATTAACTATTACAATTAAAAATAAAAAGGAAAGTATCTATTGCTATATCTGCCATGCTGATCACACAATTTCCTGAAAATGGAAGTGATTTCAAGTTTGTCTTTTACCAACAAGAATTTTACAGACGTTTCATATTCAAAATGTAGTTATCATTTAAAGAAAGAAAATTGTAGTCAATGGGAAATTTTCATTAAAAACATTATTTTGGGAAAACTTACATTCTGAATAAAACAGAAATTAGAAAAAGCCCATAAAACGTGTGTTACAAAATTAACAGTTTATGTTGGCAGGAAGTTCCTGTACTCTTTTCAGTTATGAGAATATTTTCTCACTATGCTGCCCTATTTAAAGCTTGCTATAATTGACTTACATATTAAAGAAGATAACAGTGACAAAAACAGATTGGGGTGCCTGTGTTTATTGATAACAATTTGTATAGAGAACCTCTTTGAGCAATTTATCCAGTAAGGGATATGTTTAATTGCAGGGAAATATCTGAGTTTATCACAGGTGTAAAAGAGGTTTCTTCTTAAGCTCAAAGTCCTAATCATGTGAATGTCTGATGTGGATTCCAGCTCTATTCTCCGGTCCTGTTTCTTGAAAGAAGCTAAGACATGAATAAAGGAGCTACAAACCATTATCTCACATATAACTTTTAATACCATCTCTCCTATGAGCCTCATTCCACTTTGCCAGTTCCGAATTTAAAACACACAGCCTGAATGATACTCGTGACACTGAGGCAGAAAAATGTAACTCACCGGTTCCACTGCAAATAATAAAAGAGTGAGCCCCTGGAGAACCTGTGTGAAGGATTCTTCCTCTCTGAGCAGTGATAGCATGTAATAAACAGTGCTTTCATGCAGATTCCCCTTATAAAATCCTCACTTGTATCCTACTGTGAAATTGTTTTGTTCAGTAATAGGCTGAAGAAATGGGAGCATGCAGAATGTCTAAAAGTTCCTTTCTGCAAGTAGTCAAGACAATAGAGAATAAATTATTACAAAATATTTTTTCTGCAAAGGGCCACTCCTCTTGCATGCGTAACAGTATTTTTCTGGTTCTAGGCTCTTTTCAATAGTGAATACAAATAGTGAATTGAGGTGGGTTTACCAGAACAAACCAAATCAAACCAATGGGATTTCCTTTCTGGGAGAAGAGTTTGGGGATTAACAGATGCCTGCTCGTTAGCACAGCATTTCACAAAGCTTTTTTATGATATTCTTGTTGGATGGCAGAAGGAATGGACAATAAGTCAGCTAAGACAGTGAATAATATGCAAATGGAAGTTGATTCTGGGTCGTATTAAGATGAATATTTGAATATTTTCTCAAATGAATGCTTTGTATTTGTGACATATGCTACTGGTTTCCTATTTATATTAAGGATACCGATTTTCTTTTAAAATACTATTAAAATGTAAAAAGTGAGTTTGTTTAAATAAAAATATCAAGCAAATCCTGACACAGGTAGTATGCATAATGAATGAGACATGAAACTTGATAGCCTCTGAGGTTTTTACCCACTCTGAAATTGTGTGAAAGGCAAATAGAACCATCCTCCTTAAGCAAAGACAGAATTCAAAAGTAGTAAGTGGCACAGGGAGATGAGCTCGGTGCTTTGCAACGACCTAGAGGCATGTGATAGGGAGGGTGGGAGGGAGGCTCAAGAGGGAGGGGATATGGGAATATATGTATGCATATAGCTGATTCACTTTGTTGTACAACAGAAACTAACACAGTGTTGTGAAGCAGTTATACTCCGATAAAGATCTATTTAAAAAAAAAAGTATAAGTTGCTAAACATCTTGAACCAGAACTTAAGTTTTTTGACAATTAAAGGACTGGCAGAAATATGGCTCTCCATTGGAGTCTGGGCAAATAGGCAAACATATATTTTAATCATAAAAATTATCTTTTAATTCTCTATTGTGATATAGCAACAAAAGAAAATGGAATCAGAAGCTCATCAAAAGCTCTTCAAAGTTCAAGTGACCAGAGAAAAGAAAGAACCACTCCCATTCC
>NW_006798086.1:231236-245194 GCF_000442215.2 Lipotes vexillifer
TTCCTGCTTAGAATCCCTTCCCTCTTGCCTTCTTTGTCTGGAGGGGACAAAAATGGAGGAGTGAGTGTTTCCCTTCTGTAGAATATTCTGGAATCTATTCAGGAAGCCATTTCAAATGTCATATTGTAAGGCTACCATATGGGAGAGTAGGTCCTGTTGCCTGGTCAAGTCCCATGGGGCCAGTTGTCTCTCCTGGCCAGCATTCCATTCACCTTCCATCTCTATATCCCATGGGTACCAAGAACTTGGCCCATTTTCTCCCCTCTGGCTACAACCATCTGCCCTTCCACCTGGGTTCCTTGCCTTTCAGACCATCACTAACACAGCTTACCAATTTCTCCTTCAGTTTTCTATTGTTGGAAAGATCTTTAAACTCATTGAAATGTTTTCTGTTAATACTGACAGTAAAAACAAAGGCACAGTTAGGAGTGTCTTAGTGTCTCTTTTCTTTTCAATTAGGGAAATAATTTAAGCCACCATTAGCAGAAATTGTGAATTATGAGGACACAGTCGTATCTTACAGAACTCAAGGGTTCTTACAGAGGCCTGGAAGAAAGCAGTAAAAAGCAGATGAAAACTCAAGCAGCCATGTTTTTGTTCTCTCTATCTTTCTCTCCTCTTGGTCTCTCCTCTGTGTTTTATCTTTTTCCTCTGGAAAATCTTTTGTTGCTTAGGAATTATCTCACTTTATTTAAAGCTAATAAGCCGTACTCGTTGTAAATGAACTATACTTCAATAAAAAAGAAAAGAAGAAACATACTCAGTTCTAAATTCCCTGAAAATCATATTGGTCATCTTGTGTCAAGTATGTACCCTGATGTACAAGAGTGAGATGGGTCTCAGGATACAAACATGGCAAATGAGTGGGTCCATCATGTGGTTGAGAAGAGGGTTCATCATGTGTTTGGGAGCAATTTTCGGGGAAAGGAGGTCACTGCAGCTTGACAGTCCCCACTACAGGGATTGGTTGATCTGTGGATGTGGAACCTGGGAACATGGAGGACTGACTGTACTATACTATTTTATATCAGGGAGTTTGGTACCTGCAAGGCAGAAAGGTCCTGGAACCAATCCCCCACAGATACCAAGGGATGACTGTACTATTAGAAAAGATAACATCCTACCCCTGCTCCATTCCCTGAAAAATAGTAATGACTATTTTTAGAAGGAAAGCAGTGGAAATTTTCCAGGCAATCACAGTCAGAAAGTTTATTTTCCAAGGAAGATATAGTGACTGGGAAAGTTCTTCTCTCTCAAGAAAACAAAATCTGGTGTTTTTGAGTGAATTTTTGGTCTATTTCATTTTAGATGCCCTCTGCCAGTGATTTTTACAATTCAGATGTATGGAAAAAAAACCAGTTTGTTCTTTGGTATTGATTTTTTTAAGAATTTGAAATAGTTTACTTACCAAAGAATAAACAGCCCTTTAAACATGGAGGTGATGAATGTTGCCAAAAGACAGAGTTTAAAATCAAATATTCTTTAGGTTAAAAGGACTTCTTGTAGTCTAAGAAAGGCACATAGGTTCCAATTTGCGTATGGAATGAGATAGAATAGAACGAGCTGCCTGGAATGCGATGTTGAGAAGGATTCTGAGCCCACTCTGACTAATGTGGGAGAGTCAAAATAGTCATGAGGGGTAATAACTGTGGGCACATTTCTCATGAATTTTTCATCTATAATCTGTTTTCTGAGATTGAGAGAAGGAAAATCACGTGACCACCAAGGAAGCTCATACTGACTGCATGCTAGTTCCTTGTTAAGAACAAATGAGGGGGCTTCCCTGGTGGCGCAGTGGTTGGGAGTCCGCCTGCCGATGCAGGGGACACGGGTTCGTTCCCCGGTCCGGGAGGATCCCACATGCCACGGAGCGGCTGGGCCCTTGAGCCATGGCTGCTGAGCCTGCGTGTCCGGAGCCTGTGCTCAGCAACGGGAGAGGCCATGGCAGTGAGAGGCCCCTGTACCGAAGGAAAAAAAAAGAAAAGAACAAATGAGGGAGGGAGTCCAAATATGTACTTTGTCAAAGATTAGAATTCAGATATCTAGTGTAGAAGTGGCGTGTGTGTCTGTTGGAGAAGGTAGAAGTTGTAAATAGAGAAAGAGATGGAATATTTAAACCAAGGACTTTCCAGAAAAACCCAGATCATTTAATTAAAGTAGTTCCAGGATCTTACATTCTGGGTCAAGAAAATTAACACACAGGAAGCAATTGTTAAATTTATAAGACAGTATGTCAAAGAAAAATTGTACCATACAAGTTAAACAGATAAGGAAGACTTTATTCAAGATTATTGCAATAGGGGTCAAGACAGTTTCAACAGGAGAAAAGAGTTCAACTCAACTTCACTGAAACAAAAGACACACTGGAGGATATTGGTGGGAGAGGTCCATGTAACTAGGCCCCCTTGTCTTGGTGTTCATTAAATTTAGGCTCCTCCCATCCCACAGAGTGGGACTGTATTTTTCTTGATGATTACATGTCAAAGGGACGACTCCCAAGTCCTTGAGAAAGACATTCCTGGGTTGTAAAACTGGTAGGAGTTTAGAAGATTTATTATCTCAAAGGGGCAGAGAAAGGGACTTCCCTGGTGGTCCAGTGGGTAAGACACTGTGCTCCCAATGTGGGGGGACCCGGGTTCGATCCCTGGTTGGGGAACTGGATCCTGCATGCTGCAACTAAGACCTGGTGCAGCCAAAATAAATAGATAAATATTACAAAAAAGGGGGCAGAGAAATAACATGATTGCAAGTTTCTAAAGTAAATGCTCTAAGTATTGGTAAAAGGAGGTAAGGAGCCTTTAGATAGGAAGAAACCTGTTAAAAGTTTAGTTAAGTTGAAGGGAATGTTAAAGCCTTTTTGGCCAAGTGTCAAATTTAATTCTGAGCTATGTAGTTCAAGATACACATAGAGTAGCATTTCAGAGAGGCTGGAAATCAGAGAGAGATCAACAGAGTTTTCTGGTGGTGGAAAGATTTGAGTTGCCCTTTTTTTTCTTCTGATGAAAAATTTATTCTCACATTATAGCTTAACAAAATCATGTTTTTCAGACCATACAATAGCAAGCTCATAACAGTCAATTAGTAAGGGTTTTCAGAGCTAAAGACTGGTTCTTTTTATTTTTCCACTCATTTAATTTATTTCACTTGAGTTGCTCTTTGACAAATCTTGTAAAGTAACTGGAAAGAAAGACATTTCCATCAAGCGCAGCACAGTGAGTGATGACAGGTAGGACACAGTAAGTGCTATATGTGGAGAACCAACTGGGACTTACTTTTTTTATGGGCCTCTCACTGTTGTGGCCTCTCCCGTTGCGGAGCACAGGCTCCGGACTTGCAGGCTCAGCGGCCATGGCTCACGGGCCCAGCCGCTCCGCGGCCTGTGGGATCTTCCCGGACCGGGGCACAAGTCCGTGTCCCCTGAATCGGCAGGCGGACTCTCAACCACTGCGCCACCAGGGAAGCCCGGGACTTACTTTTAAGACAAGGCTATTCCTCAGTTTTAGATCAACTTAAACAATCTCCTCTTCTCCCTTCCTGTAAGCCCCAGGGTGCCATTGTTTTGTTGTCCTCAAAGCTGCCAGCTCATGCACTAACCAGTGGAGTTCTTTCCCTCCAAGAGTGTGCAGTGGGACCCAGCGTCCCCTGCCCCTTTTGCTGCCTGCGAAGACAAGCCTTGGTAGATTTGTTCTATTAGTTGTTTCCTCCTACTCACTGTCAGGTCTGAGAGACATACCAGATATGGGGAAATTAAAAACAAGATAAATCATATACACCTCTCCAGTCTTCTAAGCCTGAATCCTTTCTGGCATGTTAATTGGAAACCCCACAGGATTTTTCCTTCAGGCTTTTGTTTCAAAGCTCATTAGCCCTCACCTTTTCTTCAGACTTTCTCCTACGTCTAAAATTGTAGGTGAAAAGCAAGCCAACTGCTTGCCCACCAAGCCAAGGCAAAGCAGTATGGGCCAGCTCTTCTCAAACACTAATTAGCATTATTGTAGATCTGCACACAAGGTGACAACCCTGACCCATTGGAGGATAACTTTTGCAGGGAATGCTAGTATTGGGAGGACAAATGGCAGAGTGCCAGCGGCTTGGATCCTTGAGTCTAGAGTCAGGCCTGGCTTTCAATCCAACTTCTTTCAGCTACTTACCCTGTGACCTTGATAGATAATACATTCTCTCTAAATTCCAGTTTCCTGATTTATTAATAAAAATGAGGGAATCATAAATGAAACCATATTTTCATCTTAAATTGTTATTTTGTCTTGAATTGTTGCTTTCACAGTAAAAGCCATGTGAAGAATTCAGTGGCACCATGGCTGCTGGAAAAAAAAAGTTTTTTTAACTTTTATTGTTGACTTATGCTATTTTTTAGAATTTTTTTAGGGTGTAAGATCTATTCTCAGCATATTTCTGAAAATATATATGAGTCTTTTAAAGGGTACAGAGATTTCTAAGGGATATTAAGACAAATACAGTAGTAGCATGAGCTAAATATACCACACAATTCACATCTTAAAAGCAAGAAAAAAGAATTTGTTGCTTGCAGATCAGGAGTCATTAACTAGCTAGTGCAGTAGATTGATTTGAGTGAGAAAATTGGTTTGAGTGAGGAGCCTTCATTCTTTTCACAGGCCTCATGCCTGACATTTTGAGAATTCCAATTCAGGACACATCTGTGACAGCTTCAGTTGCTGAGAATTCAGTAAGACCCTGTATGTTTTACTGATACTTGAAAAAAACAAAACATACAAAAACAACCTGGTGGTTGTATATAGAGATCACCTGTGGTTCTGAAAAAATGTGTGGAATTGCCAACCAAATCAATGGAAATTTTTATTTAAGTCATCTCTACAGATCTCCTTTACTCCTATGTCCCACCCCTCACAGCTAGTCACCCACTATTTGATGCTAGAAAAGAAATTTTACTGTGAAAAACAACACTGAACCAGTAATCTCTAAAAACCCGTCAGCAATATTGAAATATGCTATTGGCAGTAGATTGTAAGCTAACAAATTCATGGGCTGTTCTGTTGCAAAAGAATCATCAGTTTTTTCAGTCAATCAAAGTGAGCGTTCACGTGAATTTTCCACTTCTTTCCTCTAAAATACAAAAAGCCTTTCTTTTCCTTTCAGTTGCTGTCAGAGTAGATATTTATACCAGAGACATGCCCATGAAAGGGACAGGGGTGTGCATATCAGAATTACTTAAGGGATTTTTTCAAACGCGTATTTCAGTCATCATCTTTTTGTAATCTGCTACTGCATTCATTTAATATTTATTAAGCATCTACTATTTCTTAGGGGCCATTCTTGGTAATAATATTTATATAGAGGTAACTAGGTGGCAAGGTCCCTAATCTCCTGAAGTTTAGATTTGTGATGGGGGACAGATAGTTAACAAGTAATCAGATGAGCAAGATAATTTAAGATGGTGAAAAGTGCCATGAAGAAGGTAAACCATCACGTTTCAATAGAGGGTGACTGGGATGGAATTTTTGACTGGGTGGTCAAGGAGGATTCCTTAATCTATCTGAATCACTTTCTTCTTTGGAAAATTATAACATCTACTAGATGAAACTAATGTGAAGATTAAGAGTGATAGTATCTTTTAGATTGCCTGGCTCATAGTAAGCACTCAAAACTAGTAAGTATTCAGTAAATGGTAGTTAGTGTTATAATGGTTTTATGGCTTGGTCCCTCTAGGGATAAGGATATTATCTAAAATGATTCCTTGGATGCATCCAAACTACAGGACTCTCTCTTGTTTTTTTCAAAGGCAATTGTTTCAATTCAGGGATTAGTCAAAGATGACTAAACCATGCTGTGCAATGAATATGTTTACTAGGTAGCTCTCTTATCATTCCCCATCCCATGATTCTTCCTCTGACCCAGAGCAGTCTGTTCACCACTTTTCTCATATGAAGAGTGACACATCAGCTCTTCTGGGAACCAGGAGAATATGGAGGAATTAAAATCAAAGTTTAAATTATCTTAAAGAGGAATTCTAATGATATGATTTCTACCTTTTAGTACAACAGTCTTTCCCCATTTATCTGTACACTCTTCTCTTTTGTATAAGAAATGGTTGATGTCAAATGCCTGCTCCCAAATACCACCAACGCAAGCTGTTCATAAGACAAATTTGAATATACATCGATTACCGAGGTAAGAGAGACCACCTAGACCGGGCTGTTGGCAGGATCTCAGAGGAGTAAAGACAAGGTCAGAATAAACTGAGAATTGGAAGTTTGGTTTAAGGTGGGTCTTTCAATCTAGGGATTTGACTGAAAGTGGGTAAAGATCATAACGTAACAGTTTAGTCTTGGTAGAAATAGCACAGGCAGGATTTTGAGTGAAGGGGTTCAGAAGAGTCTTAGGGCATTAACTATGCATGAATACTTCGTTTCAAAGTCTGGATGAGGCTTTTGGGAATTTCCTGTGTTTCACAACCAAGTTATTTGCTGGGGCATGAGTTTCATAGAATAGTTAAGTTATGCTAATGAGGATAATGGAATAGTAACGACAGGTTAATGTAAGCAGTAAACTGGGTAGAGAACAGGTAGTTTCAGTTTTCAGTGGGAATTACCACTGCATGGGCTCCACCCATGATCAATGAAATGAAATTAAAAGGCAAGTGGGGCAGTTCTACAACAAAGGGTGCATATTCAGCTAATAGGGGAGAAGTCTAAAGTCCTCATGAAGGAGGGAAGTCCCTCCATCTTTAGTTCAAAACTGAAACAACTTTTTTCAATTATTTTCTCATATTTTGTGATCCAGTTGTTTTCTTCTGTGAGATGGGAAAACTAGACTTAAATACAGGAGCAGGAATTTACTACGTTGAAAAATACTGTGTCTCATATTAAGGTTTCAATTTATGTGATATTTTAATCATTTTGATAGGCCTCGATTGGGGGAAACATGTTTTAATTAAAGGAGTTAATGGTTTTTTGAAGAAGCGTCATGCTGATACACCTTCCAGGGAGACAGGAGCTTGGTTTCCTGGCCCTTGGGTCCAGGGCCCCAGCATGCATCTTACATCTGAGCTAACTGGTACCCTCCACAGAGCTCCCAGCCTTCTGGGTCCCTGATCTGTTTCCTTTTCTTTAGAGATAATGAGTGCTATACACACAGACTTCACCTTTACTGCTTCCAGACTTGTGTAAATGATTTGATATCTCTTAATAAATGCCAAACGGACTAGGATGAGCATAAAGTTCTTATAAGGGAAATAATCTGTATAATCCTAAGAACTGAACAATCACAACTTCCAAAGACCTACTTTGCTAACAGCAGTAGCAAAGTCATAGTTACTGAGGTGAAAGTTTGTAATGAAAAAATGAGTCTTCATAAAAGCAACATGATACTTGAAGGGGTTCCATGGAAGTTATTCCTTGAACATTTAGAGATTGACTGTTCTGGGGGTCATCTTCATAAATTTTTTTTTTTTTTTTTTTTGCGGTACGCGGGCCTCTCACTGTTGTGGCCTCTCCGGTTGCGGAGCACAGGCTCCGGATGCGCAGGCTCAGCGGCCATGGCTCACGGGCCCAGCCGCTACGCGGCATATGGGATCTTCCCAGACCAGGGCAAGAACCTGTGTCCCCTGCATTGGCAGGCAGACTCTCAACCACTGCGCCACCAGGGAAGCCCCATAAATTATTTTTCTAATTAGTAGTTGGTTACCAATTAATTTTTCACAGATAATTTGACCAAGATACACAAGTTAGCTTCAGGTTAGTTTCCAGAGGTAGAACAAATAAATATTTAGACACTATAGTAGATTGTCTTAATGGTGACACTCTGATGCCATGCTACCTTTCTCTGTTATGCCATTTTAACTGAAATACCTATGTTTTTGGTTCTAGCTTATTGAGCATTCTACAGTTTACTTATGGAGTCAAATTCAAAGATTCTTAAACATTGTACAACATGTGATTACTTTAGAGTTGTTCTGTGTTCTAGAAAGATGATTTAAGAAATTGCCTGAGAGTTGGACTTAATTCCAAATTGTTGTCACCCTCCATTAATTGTTTGAGTGTATCTCCTTCAGCCCCTCACTGTTCCCAGATATAGTAACATGTATCTATGATCTAAATCAGACTGTGAATAGTAATAGAAAACCATTTGAAGGGGATAAATATGGCAGGGCCAAGTGGAGGATGATGACAGTGAGAGGTTGATTGGTGAGCAGTTCTGCTGGTGACAGGTAACCTGTCCACTCACAGATGAGGTGCCCAGAAAGAAGCAGAGCAAAAGACCCAAATGAGCCATCAGTGGAGGCTATCGGGGGCTAAAAAACCCATGGAAAATTCAGCTAGGTTAGTTATTTGATATTCTGCAGTCAAAATGAAAGATTCTTTGCATATAATAGTGTTTGTTGTTTAATATAAACCAATTTTGATCAATAAAACTTAGGTGTGTCCACACATAAGAGACTTTGTTTCTTCCACAAACTATTCACCTAAATACATTATACTTCATTAAGTTAAATGTCAAACACATGCATTCCAGGGTTAATAAATAGCTGTGTAACACAACAGAGGGAAATGGGTGCGAAGAATATGAAGACCTTGTGCAATAAACTATGGCAGTTTTTTCACAAACCTTTTGGGTTACAAGAATTACAGGATTTTTTTTTCGAAGAAATAGCAAAAATGTTAGATGTGCTTTTTTATAACTGCCAGCTAAACAATAAACAGTGCTTAGTTTTCAAAAACTGTTGACATTTGTCTTGCTAGAAAATAAGCGCTCTGAATAACGGGTATTAAATTGAGGTAAATGTCCTGCGACTAACGTAGATCGTTTGCATAACAGAAATAGAGGGATTTTAGCAATGACAACATGTGCACATATATACGCATATATGTAACATTGTCACTTTTAGACAGTGACCTCTTGCTTGGCTTGATTCCAATAAAGAATAGGAGAAGCTTAAAATTAATTACATGGCAGCAAGCAGAGGCATGAATGTGGCAATTAATTTGATTTCTACAAGTAGCTTGCTAATAAATGGAGATAGGAAAATCTAGTTATGGCTGGAAATTTCAAATCCCTTCAACAGTAAAGTTGTGTCATATTCATGACACATACTGATGTATGAAGATAAATTGCCTGTCACTTGGTGTGGAAGATACTGCTTAAGTTGTACATTAGATGCATATTAAGTTGTGTAGAAGCACACATTTAGTCTGTCTGTTTCCTCTAGGTAATGTAGCTCGTTCATAATGTCATTTTCTTGGATGTGCTGAAGTGGCTAAATGAGCATAGAAGTTATTTATACATTAGCATGGTATGTAGAACATCACTGTTTTCTACTTTTCAGAGGGGCATAGGCAAAGCTGACAGGGCTGAGTTTATGCAGGCTGTAAAAAGCAACTCCGGTTCTAATTAGCATTTCTTCTTGACTCTGGAATGGGGTGAGGGGAGTAAATTACACATCTGAGGTGAAGTGTTCATCTTCTTCTGAGAACCTATTCATACAAGTTGAATGGGCCAGCCTGCAAACATGGAATGCTTCAGAGTTTCCTCTGGTTACAAACAACCCTGAAGTCTTTTGTAAGATGTACCCTTAGATAATTAACATGGGATTTCTGTACAGTTATTCATTTTTGATGAATCCCCCACTTCAAAAATGAGTGGGATGTAGCTTACTTATAACAGGAAGAATTTTAATTGTCCACAGCACCCCTCTTTGGTGTACAACTACTAATCCACTTAGATGTTATCTAAAGTTGTACGAGGCATGGTACAGAGCAAGTGCCCCATCTCATCTGATAAGGACATAGTAAATATGTAATTGAATTTGGTTTCTTTGGCAAGCTGTGATTTGTCCTTCCTTTAGGCCCTCAGCATGAGCTACCTTTCATTGTCATAATCTCTCTGCACCATCTGGACCTCTATAAAGTTGTTGGTGTCAGCCGTGAAATGAAAGACAAGGAGGATACTAAATAAAACTTACATAGTGAGAGAAAATTTTTATTGTTGATGTTAATCATAAGTATATCTTTTGAGCTTTTCACCTAAGGTTATTAAAAGATTCTCTCAGCATCGGTTTCAGTCTCAGTTTGGGGATTGATGGCAATATTGCTGCACAAGGAGGTTAAACAGTTTGACAAATAAATGATGAGACATGAGAGGGAGATATATAGATATATATATATATATTTTACTCATTCATTTAACAAACATTGGTACTCACTATGTAGAGATAATGATCTAAGTAGCATGACTGTATAATCTTTCAATCTGGGACATTAGTAAGAGTTAAAGGAGGAGCTATTAGACGTTACACTGCGTTAAAAAACATATAAACTAGGACCATCCTAGGCAAACGAGGAAGAAGTGCCATCTTATTTCTTGGCAGCAGAAGATGCAACTAGGTTTTAAACCTTACAGCACGCCTCAAACATATTTCTTTAGGTCTTTGCTCAAGTGTTAAATGTCAAATTAAAATACTGCAGCCTTCCTTTACCATCTGAATTAAAATGGCAGCAACCCTCAGTATTCCCTAATCCTTGCCCCCTGCCTTATTTTTCTCCTTAGTGCTTATCACTTTCCAATATACCATTTAATTTATTTGTCTTCTTTCCTCTCTGTCTCTCTTCATTAGAAGATAAGCTCAGTAATGGCAGGGATTTGTGTATGTTTTCTTCATCGCTCTATTCCCAGCATGTGGAGTAATGTCCAGCACATAGTGAATGCTGAATAAGTACTTGCTGAATGGATGTATTTATCCATTATTGAACCTCAGTTTTGTGTTGGGTGTGGTGCTAGGTGTTAGAGGTACCAAAATGCACAAAAATCTTTCTCTGCCTTCATGAGGCTCCTAAATTAGTTAGAAGAAATAATTACTCTTAAAAGTGAAATCAAAAAAGAGATAATTCATGATGTCTCTAGGTGTTTGAAGATTGGTACCTCAGGAGGTTATATAATTCAGATATTTACCAAAAAATATTTTATAACTAAAAAAACTGATAGTCTTTCATGATGCTTTCATTTTCTTCTTAATTTTATTGTAAAGTTTTAATAATACTTTTTGTGTCACGTCACCTTCCATGTCATACCAGATGGATCATTTGATAAAAATCAAGTATCAAATGGGTTAATAAGAAGTCTCAGTTTTATTTTGAAGATGGGGAAAACAACTCTAGAAATTGGAGCATGGCTGCTTAGAAAGAATAGAAAGGGAAGCAGAGTACTAATATTATTTTCAGTTTTAACAAAAGTCTCTAAATAAAATAGCTTAAGGGATTGAATTTTTGATGTACCTTTTAACATTGAACAGTTTCAGTCTGTCAAGGGGAAGAGGCAGCCCTAAACTTGTAGTCAAGAACACCATGCTCTTGTTTCTAGAGTTCTGTCAGAAGTAGCTTTGTGATCTTGGGCAACAAGATACTTCATCCTTTTTCTACATCAGCTTTTTGGCTTGTTGAATCATAAGTTCTGTAAGTCTCCTGTTATAGTTTCCTAATGCTGCAGTATCAAAGTACAGTAAGTCCCCTACATACGAATGAGTTCTCTTCCGAGAGTGTGTCTTGTAGGTCCAATTTGTTCCTAAGCCCAACAAAGTTAGCCTAGGTACCCAACTAACACAATCGGCTATATAGTACTGTACTGTAATAAGTTTATACTTTTCACACAAATAATACATAAAAAATAAATACAAACAATAAAACATTTTTAATCTTACAGTACAGCACCTTGAAAAGTACAGTGGTACAGTACAAGAGCTGGCATACACGGGCTGGCATCGAGTGAAGAGGCAAGAAGAGTTACTGACTGGAGGAGGGAGGGAGGTGGGAGATGGTGAAGCGGAAGGATCGTCAGCACTGGGAGGTGGAAAGCAAGCTGCAGTTTCACTCATGCCTGACATTGATGGCACAGGTTCTGGTTCCTTGCTGGATTCAGTTCTATCTACCCTCTTGAAAAAAATGATCCAGTGATGTCTAGGTAGTAGCACTTTTTTTCTCGTCATAGATGGCATGGTAGCAGTGGATTGCATTCTGAACGGCTGCTGCAACCTTCATGTACCGTTCTACATTCAGGTCCTATGCCTCAAAAACTAACAGGGACTCCTCAAATAAAGAAAATCCCTTCGCCGTTACTTGCGTCATGAATCTCTTCGGTTCTTCAGTTACTACTTCTTCCTCTTGTCTCTCTTTGTCCTTTCTCTGGTAAAGTAAAGTACACAAAAACACAGCCACTTGTAGAGGATGCACGCATGTGACAGTGAACGCCAGACACGCGAACTAAGTTACGTGATTGAAAGTTCGCAACTTGAAGGTTAATATGTAGCGGACTTACAGTATCAAAAAGTGGGTGGCCTACAACAACAGGAATTATTTTCTCACAGTTCTGTAGGCTAGAACTCTGATGTCAAGATATTGGCAGGGCTGTGCCCTCCCTGACAGCTCTAGGCGAGAATCATTCTTTGCTTCTAGCTTCTGGTATTTTCTGCTAACCCTTGGCATTCTTTGGCTTTTAGATGCATCACTCAAGTCACATGGGTGTTTTCACATTGTCTTCCCTCTGTGTGTGTCTGTCTCTGTGTCCAAATTTCCTTTTTTATAAGGACACCAGTCATATTGGAGTAGGGCCCACCCAGTGATCTCATTTGACTTGATTATCTCTACAAAACCCCTATTTCCACATAACACCACATTCTGAAATACTGAGGATTAGAACTAACAGTTCAACCCCCAACAGTTCCTTTAGGTTCTACATGGCTATTAATTCTAAGTAAGAGCAAGGAGAATTAATGTAAATTTAAAAAAAATCATATATTGCTTTAAAATATCCCCAAACTATTATTTAAAGCCATATCTGTTTTTTCTATCTTTTCACATCATCTAAACACAAAGATCTAATGGGTCATTATGGAAAATAGAATGATTTTCATGATTTATATACATATTTTTACATGATTTATAATGGATTTCAGATTAATGCCTAAACTGACATTGAAAAGAAACATGATTTGAAAGCCTACAAATTTCAGTATTTATATTGAACTAGGTCCCTTGTAGAAGAAAATGACACATTTTATAAAATTTGAGCAACTTTTTTTTCAGCCATTTTTTCTCTGCTACTCCCTAAGATTAAGGTAGATTAAGGTAATTTTTAGCTGTGTGTCACTCAGGCAGTGGTCTCATGAGGCTAACAATGCAGAATATTGAAGGATTGGTAACATAATAGAATTTTAACTCAATACCCAGAGTAAAGAAATCAATTCACTGTGGAGTACCATGAATTCACATTGGGTATTTCTAGGTATACTTCTGAAAAGAATTTCTATAACAAATTTTCTGTATTTCCTAATAAAAACAGAATTTTTTTTATAATAACTACTACATTTCCATAAATGTCAAGCACATTTGAACCACTTAAATCTGTTAAAACTTATTCTGTCTCTTTTTCTGGTTTATGCAAAAATATTATTGCATGCATCTCAAATGTAATAAAAAAGCCCTTCCTTCTTACTCAGCTACTGTTATAGAAAATCCTATTCAGAAATAGTATTGACTTAATTCTTCACTACTAGGGCTAAATGCTTCTCAGGTATAGAACCTAACAAATTGCCACACAGTAAGGTGAAATTTTTTCAAGGTGTTAGAATACATAATATATATCCTAATTTGTCCATTTTTCTTATGATTTTAATACTTTTAAAATATCAGTCAAATCAAATTTGATTTCATTGCATACCTCCAGAAAACATGTGGTCAAAAGAGTTGTGCAAATCCATGAGCACCTTTGACATCCTCACTGAGGTTTCGGAGGCTGTTGACAGAAGCTGCTGTGTTGAAGCCTCCATTGCACAGAACTAACTTGCTTTCCTCTGAAAGACCTGTTAATGTTAATCTGATTTATGATGGGACATGCTCTTAATAGACCAGTGCTCCTGGAATCTTGTTACTAGGGATTCTAACACATTGCTGACTTAATTCACTTCTCTTTCC
>NW_006798086.1:245204-291684 GCF_000442215.2 Lipotes vexillifer
TTCTTTGGTAATAAAATTCAGGAGAAAGGGCTATATTTGGACAGTGTGTATCTTAATCAAAATCATTCCCTTATCTTTTCTTGTTAAATAGTTTTTTTAAAGTGCATGTTTATTTTTGTTTTACCATTGTCATTGTTCTAATTTGCCACATCAAAAAGTGGCATACCTGAGAAGCAGCTGTTTGTTTCAGTGGGTTCAATGTATTGTGTCCATGTTAAGAAACTTTCTGATTCCCTGCAATCTTTAGGATTGTAGAGGGATGGCAAAGAGAAAGGAAGGGGAAGGAATGTCCAGTTGAAAATCATGTGAGCCATGGGACAAAGGTCTTTCTGACAATCCTCTTTCTCACCCAGCGCATCACAATGAATCAGTTACACACTCATAGTCTATAAAATGTATAATCCAACAAATTTTTTTAAGACATATGAGAATTTCATCAACATACTGTGTTCTTTCTCCACACTGCTGAAATACATCTCTGATTGATCAGTAGATCATTCAACATACTTATAGAACATCCTACCACATGCCTAACACATGTGCTTAACACATGAACAGGCATTATGATAAATTTACATAAATATAGAAATAGTGCTGTAATTTGGTTCTTGTCATCTAGTTTACTTCATTTTTCTTTAATCTTGTTTATGGAAGACGTAATTTTTTACTCAATTCTGTACTTTACCTCTGTATTGCTTAATCAGGAAAGAAAGTTTTGGATTAAGGTAACAGCTCAACATTATTTAACTTACAAAATGCATAGGAATTCTTAGAGTGAGGCCATCTTTATAGCAATATAACTTTCATTTCAACGACAAAGCCATCATTGAAAATAAGTAGAAAAGTAAAACATTGGAGTAGAAGTGTTGTAGTTTCAACATTAGATTACTTAACTTTGTAGCCTGAATTCTTGATTTGTAAAAGTGATTCCTAAGAACTGACCTACCTGATAATGGTTTGTGAAACTTGGAAGAAATACATTTTCAATAACATATTTGTTCGAAGTATATTTGCTATTATTTCGGTAGACAATCATATATCATTTTCCAAAGTTTGAGGCTTAAAAAAATCTTTAACATACCTTATAAATGACAGTGTAAATAAACAGAAAGGTATTTGGAAAAGTAAAAACTTGACCCAGTTTCAGCTTTGTAGAATAGCATATTATATAAAAAACATTATCCATATATAATAAGCAAAACCCTATTAGAAATATGAAGTAGGGTTATTTTTGATGCGTATTTAGAAATAGAATATGAATGCCTGATTTCATGCTTTTATGAAAAAATAATTTTTTCACACAAGGAAAAAGTACTTTTGGAGTCTTCACCAAAAGTGAAGTTAACAATTGTACTTCAGATAATAGGAGGAAGGTGTTTTTTTGTTTGTTTGTTTTTTAAACATCTTTATTGGAGTATAATTGCTTTACAATGTTGTGTTAGTTTCTGCTGTATAGCAAAGTGAACCAGCTATACGTATACATATATCCCTATATCCCCTCCGTCTTGTGTCCCCATATCCCCACCCTCCCTATCCCATCTCTCTAGGTGGTCACAAAGCACAGAGCTGATCTCCGTGTGCTATGCTGCTGCTTCCCAGTAGCTATTTTACATTTGGTAGTGTATATATGTCCATGCCACTCTCTCACTTCCTCCGAGCTTACCCTTCCCCCTCCCCATGTCCTCAAGTCCGTTCTCTACATCTGCGTCTTTATTTCTGTCCTGTCCTAGGTTCTTCAGAACCATTTTTTTTTTTTTTAGATTCCATATATATGTGTTAACATTCAGTATTTGCTTTTCTATTTCTGACTGACTTCACTCTGTATGACAGGCTCTAGGTCCATCCACCTCACAACAGATAACTCAATTTCATTTCTTTTTATGGCTAATACCCCATTGTATATATGTGCCACATCTTCTTTATCCATTCATCTGTTGATGGATACTTAGGTTGCTTCCGTGTCCTGACTAATGTAAATAGTGCTGCAATGAACATTGTGGTACATGTCGCTTTTTGAATTATGGTTTTCTCAGGGTACATGCCCAGTAGTGGGATTTCTGGGTCATATGGTAGTTCTATTTTTAGTTTTAGAAGGAACCTCCATAGTGTTTTCCATAGTGGCTTTATCAATTTACATTCCCACCAACAGTGCAAGAGGGTTCCCTTTTCTCCACACCCTCTCCAGCATTTATTGTTTGTAGATTTTTTGATGATGGCCATTCTGACTAGTGTGAGGTGATACCTCATTGTAGTTTTGATTTGCATTTCTCTAATGATTAGTGATGTTGGGCATCCTTTCATGTGTTTGTTGGCAGTCTGTATATCTTCTTTGGAGAAATGTCTATTTAGGTCTTCTGCCCATTTTTGGAGTGGGTTGTTTGTTTTTTGATATTGAGCTGCATGAGCTGCTTGTATACTTTGGAGATTAATCCTATGTCAGTTGCTTCATTTGCAAATATTTTCCCCCATTCTGAGGGTTGTCTTTTCATCTTGGTTAAAAGAAAATTGATATGATTTCAATTTTCTTAAATTTATCAAGACTTGATTTGTGACCCAAGATATGATCTATCCTGGAGAATGTTCCATGAACACTTGAGAAGAAAGTGTTGTTGTTTGGATGGAATGTCCATTCTGTTGTTTTGAGATGGAATGTCCTATAAATATCAATTAAGTCCATCTTGTTTAATGTGTCATTTAAAGCTTGTGTTTCCTTATTTATTTTAATTTTGGATGATCTGTCCATTGGTGAAAGTGGGGTGTTAAAGTTCCCTATGATTGTGTTACTGTCGATTTCCCCTTTTATGGCTGTTAGCATTTGCCTTATGTATTGAGGTGCTCCTATGTTGGGTGCATAAATATTTACAATTGTTATATCTTCTTCTTGGATTGATCCCTTGATCATTATGTAGTATCATTCTTTGTCTCTTGTAACAGTCTTTATTTTAAAGTCTATTTTGTCTGATATGAGAATAGTTACTCCAGCTTTCTTTAGATTTGCATTTGCATGGAGTATCTTTTTCCATCCCCTCACTTTCAATGTGTACGTGTCCCTAGGTTTGAAGTGGGTCTCTTGTAGACAGCATATATACGGGTCTTGTTATTGTATACATTCATCCAGTCTATGTCTTTTGGTGGGAGCATTTAATCCATTTACATTTAAGGTAGTTATTGATATGTATGTTCCTATTACCATTTTCTTAATTGTTTTGGGTTTGTTTTTGTAGGCCTTTTCCTTCTCTTGTGTTTCTTGCCTAGAGAAGTTCCTTTAGCATTTGTTGTAAAGCTGATATAGTGGTGCTGAGTTCTTTTAACTTTTGCTTGTCTCTAAAGGTTTTAATTTCTCTGTCGAATCTGAATGAGATCCGTGCTTGCTAGAGTAATCTTGGTTGTAGGTTTTTCCCTTTCATCTTTAAATATGGACTTTAAATATGGACATCAGGACTTTAAATATGTCCTGCCCTAAGAATACGACCTTCTGGCTTGCAGAGTTTCTGCTGAAAGATCAGCCGTTAACCTTATGGGGATTCCCTTGTATGTTATATGTTGCTTTTCCCTTGCTGCTTTTAATATTTTTTCTTTGTATTTAATTTTTGATAGTTTGATTAATATGTGTCTTGGCTTGTTTCTCCTTGGATTTATCTGTATGAGACTCTCTGTGCTTTCTGGACTTGATTGACTACTTCCTTTCCCTTGTTAGGAAAGTTTTAAACTATAATCTCTTCAGATATTTTCTCAGACCCTTTCTTTTTCTCCTTCTTCTGGGACCCCTATAATTTGAATGTTGGTGTGTTTAATGTTGTCACAGAGGTCTCTTAGACTGTCCTCAGTTCTTTTCATTCTTTTTTCTATATTCGGCTCTGCAGTAGTTAATGCCACTATTTTATTTTCCAGGTCACTTATCCATTCTTCTGCCTCAGTTATTCTGCTATTGATTCCTTCTAGAGAATTTTTAATTTCATTTATTGTGTTGTTCATCATTGTTTGTTTGCTCTTTAGTTCTTCTAGGTCCTTGTTAAACGTTTCTCGTGTTTTCTCCTTTCTATTTCCAAGATATTGGATCACCTTTACTATCATTACTCTGAATTCTTTTTCAGGTAGACTGCCTATTTCCTCTTCATTTGTTTGGTCTGGTGGGTTTTTACTTTGCTCCTTCATCTACTGCGTATTTCTTTGTCTTCTCATTTTTCTTAACTTACTGTGTTTGGGGTCTCCTTTTTGCAGTCTGCTGGTTCGTAGTTCCCATTGTTTTTGGTGTCTGCCCCCAGTAGGTAAGGTTGGTTCAGTGGGTTGTGTAGGCTTCCTGGTGGAAGAGACTGGTGCCTGTGTTCTGGTGGATGAGGCTGGATCTTGTCTTTCTGCTGGGCAGGGCCACGCCCGGTGGTGTCTTTTGGGCTGTCTGTGAAGTTATGGTTTTCGGCAACCTCTCTGCTAATGGGTGAGGTTGTGTTCCTGTCTTGCTAGTTGTTTGGCATGAGGTGTGTAGCACTGGAGCTTGCTGGTCCTTGAGTGGAGCTGGGTCTTAGTGTTGAGATGGAGATCTCTGGGAGAGCTCTCGCCAACTGATATTACGTGGGACCAGGAGGTCTCTGGTTGTCCAGTGTCCTGTATCAGAGGCTCAGGCCTGACACCCAGCCGGAGCACCAAGACCCTGTCAGCCACACAGCTCTTGCCTCTTCAGTGGCTTTTGAGCTTCTTTTGGTAACAATATCGCATAACAAAAACTTCAGAGGTAGGTCTGATGCAAGGTCCATTAATTTAACAGATCAACAAGATCATTAAAGACCTAGAGTCCTTCATCTTTCCATTCCACAGCCTCAGTGGGTTTGCTCCATCCCTCGTAGTCCCAAGACAGCTGACAAGGAGGAAAACTTTCTCTTAGAAGTGCCCTGCAGACTTGGCCTCATATGTCATTGACCAGAACTGGGTCACCTACCTTACAGTTCTGTAGGCAGGTTTGTATTCCTTTCCAGAGGCTCTAAAGGAGAATCTGTTACCTTGCTTTTTCTCGACACTAGAGCCTGCTCGGCAATATTGATTTGTAAAACTTTTGGCTACACAAGTCGTTTTCTTTCTTTGAGATTACTGCTAGTGTTAGAGGGTCTCCTGCAGAGGCGGTGGGTGGCTGTGGCACACTGAGGGGACAAGGACACTCACAGCAGAAGTTCTGGGAAGTACTCCTTGGCATGAGGCCTCCCAGAGTCCGCCATTAGCCTCACCAAAGACCTGTAGCCTCCAGTGCTGGGTTGCCTCAGGAGGAAGGTGTTTTGATGATTATTTTGTCTTGTTGAACTTTTTTTTTTTTTTTTGCGATATGCGGGCCTCTCCCTGTTGTGGCCTCTCCCGTTGCGGAGCTCAGGCTCCAGACGCCCAGGCTCAGCGGCCCTGGCTCACGGGCCCGTCCCGGACCGGGACACGAACCCGTGTCCCCTGCATCGGCAGGCGGACTCTCAACCACTGCACCACCAGGGAAGCCCTTGTTGAACTTTTAAAGCAGCTAGCTAATTGAACAAAATTAGTTATAAATATTCAGAATGCCAATCCATTTTTTAAATTCCCTGTAATGTTTTGTTAAACTACTGTGGAGGAAAATCTTTAATATTAAAGTTGACATCAAGCTACGTACTTTCATATGCTGATTTAAATACAATTGTCAAAATCTGAGTTGAATAAAACAATCTAACATCAATTATTGCCTAATAAAAATCTCTCAAGTGCTACTTCTAACCCATCATGAATATTTCAGTCTCTAGCAAAATACCTTGCATATTGTGGGTATTTATACATATCTGTTGGCTTAAAACATTTCTCTAATTTAAAGATATAGAGACTGAAATTGTAAATGTATAAATTATACAATTTATATATTATATATGACAATTTAATTTATAATACAAATTTATTTTTAAGTAAGTTTTTTACTTTATTATATTAGTTTATTATACTATTTAAATATTAATATATGGGAATATTAATTCATAATAAATACATAAATTACATATGTCTAGAGTCACACAAATTTGATTACATATAGATAAATTTTACATATGCATATATTTATATCTGAAGTCACACAGATGTAAGAGATCATAAAAATTACTGATCCTATCCTAAAAGAAAAAGTATGATTTAATATCATTTCAGGAATGATATCTTCAAACCCCGATTTAAGACATTATATGGCAAATGTAAATACAGTTATAAAGACACAATGACAAGCTATTTGAAATAAAGACTGATGCAGGAAAGTAATTTTTCTAGAAAGATTGAGACTTTTGTTCTCAGAAGTTCAATGAGTATGAATCTATGGACAGCCTTCAGGCTGTTTCAAGAAAACTGCCAGCCTTCAGGCAAATACAGTGCACAAAAATATTTAGTTTGGCTGGTGTTGTAATTTTCTCCTTTTTTCCCACCTTTTCTTTTTTATTTGAATGTCTTTGGGCAGAGCATGCACTTTCCACTTTCCATAGGCCCTACCCCCTCCCTACTTGACTCTGAACCCTTGATTTTGGGCATATTGGAGAGGGGATCCCAGATACACGTCATAGCCGTAAGTTTTCCTGTAGACCCACGTGTGCCAGAGGAGGAAACAAGGTGCATGTTTCTTAGTAGGGAGGGAGTTATCACTTGTATGGTCAACCACAATTATCTCTCAAATAAGTGAAGCACATACTTATGCCAGCCTCCTGTTAACTTCTGTTAGTGCAAGCACTAGGAGTACAGAAAAGACAAAACAGTTTAATTGTTTAGCATGCCCTTTACCCTTAAGGAGCTCCTTGTATAGTTGCAGAGGTAAAATCAGCATAAACGTAAGCTGCTAAAATGTAAAATGATAGTGGTGGGAGGTCAAAGGAGGGAGAGATTATATGGGCTGAAATTCTTCAGGTGTCATAGAGGAGGAGGGGCTTGAATTTGAATTAAAGAGGATTGATATTTGGATGCTCTAAGGAAAGGAAGGTATTATTAATCTTGGTTCTAGCAATAAAAAATAAGAAGGAATTACAAAGCAGACTGATCTCTTTATGTCTTGAAAAATATCTACAAGAGAAAGAAGAATAATTATCTTGTTTCTTGTCTATCAAATTGACACCAGCCAGTTGAGGAAAGCTATGACTTATGTAAGCGTTGATTTTTAATATATTTAGTAGCTATAGTAGCAGTTATTTATTGAACAATTACTTTGTGCTGGCCACTATACTAAATTATTTATTAAAATGTTGACGTTGAAATCTTTCAATAGCACCGTAAATTAAAATTATGTTTCCCAATTTTGTAAGTACTGTAAATAAAATGAACCTCAACACGATTAAATTATTTGCCTAAGTTAATAATGTTTGCATGGAGGACAACCTGGATTCTTACCTACCTGATTCACAATTATTCCTGCCCTAAACCAGTGTGTTATACTGCCTCAACCAAGTGCAAAGAAGATGCTCAGTTTCCAATTAAAAAAAAAAAAAAAAAGATTGATCTCAGTCATATTTTAAAGGGTAATGTGATCTTCTTTATGCTATTCTCCAAAATATTTAGTGGCATTCTTACATGGCTATGAGTAGATAACAGCAAGGTTATAGAGTTCTGTTGTTTCATAAGAACATTGTTCATTGGTTGATTCATCAATTATAGAAAATTAACACCTCTTAATTAGCAGGTGATGTGTTTTTCCCTGGGAATACTGTGATAACCAGAGTGGATTTCTTTTCACAAAACAAAGTCTAGTTAAGGGTATGATGTAACAGAAGCTATCTTCAGGGTTTGTACTTTTTTACTGTTGAAAACCCAAACATATCCATATGCTTGGGATCTTGATTTTTGAATATTGTTCTAGGTGATTTATTACAGTTATATCTATTTTTTAATTTCCATAAAACAATTGATGTCTGTAGATATTGTCAGGATCAATATCTGTTCCAAAAAATTCTGTTACAATCATGATCCCTTAGTGACTTAACTGTTTCTCATACACCAAGTATATAGAAATCTAAAGGATCCTCAAATTTGTGACTTAGAGCAAAATTACAGAAGATCACAGATGATAAACAGGACAAAGCATTTCAAAAATAAAAAACAAAACCTGCTCTATTACTGTGGCTAATTAAAACCAGAAATGTCTCTTTTTCTCATTTGTTTCCAAAACTAGAACATTTTAGGGTTTATAGTGACTGAGAGCATGTTTTCACATTTAGCAAATGTGAAGAGAATATTAAAGTTTTCAAGAATTAGAATTAAATTAGAATGAAAAGACGTCTGTAGTTATACTACCCTCTTTTAATTTGAAGAATTAACATGGAGAGATTTGGTGGTATGTCCAAAGTTGTCTCTATTTTATAGATAAAGAAAATGGGACTCAGTACATGAAGGCTTCTGGCCCCGAACAACCTATTTTGTAAGGAAAAGAGCCTGAATTCTAACTTATTAGCCTCATCTGATTTTGGCTGGAATGTCTGATATCAGCCCTCAAGTTCAGGGTTTTTCCACACAGTGTATATACTTCAGCGGCATAAATGAATGTGATTATGTCTGGAAAAATATAAATATCATTATTATTCATTTAGGATTAATACAATTAATTATCTCAAAGTTTAATTTTGAATATTTATACCCATATTTCCACACAAAACTTTGATATTCTCAAAGTAAATATCATCTACTGGCATGTCAATTATCATTATTATTGGAAACATTTGCATTTTTTAAGTCACAGCGTAGATTAATTGACTAGAATTTACTTTACAAATAAAATTAAAGCCTTCTTTTAGAATCAGTAGTTGAATTCCCTTAACTAAATATCAAAATATTATTTTTAAATGTAATTTTTCTCTTTATTGAAAAAACAACAGGATGAAATTACGTAAGAAATTGAAACTAAAGGTCAAACATAATTTTCTTTGGTAGGCCTTTTGATTTGCCTAAATACAGTTTTATTTTAAGCATATCATTAGTTTTCATTTATATCATATTATTCCATCTTACACTTAGGAGTTTAAATCTATTTGAGGAGATGATCTAAAAGGTGACTTCCTAAAGATCAATTGTGGTTTATGAGGCCTGTTTAAATTACAAAAATTATAGGGAAGGTGAGCTTACATGGTAAAGATACCCCATGTGAAAGCAGTTTTGAAAAGTAAGCTCTTCTGGGCTGTCTGTGGTTATCTTTGTTATTCACAAAAAATACAGATCTAAGGGAAACCCTAGTAATTTTGTTGCCTTTCTGATATGAAAAAGGACAAATCTAATAGCCTGGTCTGCACTACTAAAGAGCAGGGAAGAACAAAATAAAAGACACTGACTAGATCATAGAGTATTAGAGCTGCAAGAGGTAGGGACCCTCTATCCAGTCCAGTGTTGATCTAAGGACCATCTGCCTCAGCATCATTAGGGCTCCTTATTACAAAGGTAGATCCCAGAGCCCTAACTCAGACCTGGTGTTGGGTCCTACCTAGGAATCTAAAGGTACACACACACACATACCCCCCACAAGGGATATAGTAAAGATTAGGATTGCTTATCTAATCCAGACACTTCATTTTACAAATGAGTAAACTGGGACCCAAAGAGATTCAAATTTACCTGAGATTATCTAGTTTGTTATGGGCATCCTTCAAATACAGATTTTCTGACTTTCCCTATCAATGATTCCCATTTCAATTTAGCACCCTTATGACACATGAAACTAGTCACTATGGATTTTGTTGTGGTTGTTCTTTTTCTCATGAAATTCAGGCAGTTGAGTTGTTTTTAAACCCAGAGAGAAACTGAGAACCAAATCCTTTAAAATTGCAAAACCAGTTAATTGTCTGAGAAGTCCAAGATGTACTCATGAGCCCCATTTTGAACAAAATTGACAAAAGGTTATTCACTTATGATTTATTATTGTCTCTTGTTCATCTAGAAGACACATCCATTCATATAATTAAAACTGATTACAAATAATCATAAATGTAGGAGCAAAACCCATCCCATGTTCAATTATTTGGATACCTTTTGTGTACTCTCCTGGCTATTCTTAATTTTTTAACAAGCCCAGTTATGTATTTCAGCCATCTTAGTTAGTGCCCATGTACACTTGCTAGTTAGTTTTTTTTTTTAATTTTTTAACTTTTTTATATAGCAGGTTCTTATTAGTTATCCATTTTTATACATATTAGTGTATATATGTCAATCCCAATCTCCCAGTTCATCCCACCACCACCCACCGCTAATTAGTTTTGATAACTAATTTTGCATTAACTATTTTGTGAGATTTGAGAGTTATGTAATCTGGATACAAGTCCTTTATCAAATATAAGATTTGCATGTTCTCCCAGTCTATAGCTTGTCTTATAATTCTCTGAGCCATAATTTCCACAGAAAAAAAGTTTTAATTTTGATGATGTGTAGCATTTCTAAATCTTCTCATACTTTCTCAATATATCTGTACACTCCCTTAATATTTTAATACATTGGGAAAAACAGAAACATCGAATATATGATATTTGAGCCCTGTATTGTATGGATCTTCTGTTGACCTTCACCCTTGGCTATTCATTCTGTCATTTTTCATTATCTTCCCAAACCAACTGACCCATAGGATTTTTTTCTCTCTCTGTCAAGATCTCATTTCGTTTCCACAACTGTCACGTTAGGCCTTTCCAACTCACTTTACACCCATTAGTTTCCAAGTTGTGTAGATTATTTTTGTCCAACTTTTCTTCATATATACACATCTCTATTTTCCGTTGGTGTCATCATCATCATAGTTCAGGTCTTTATCTTCTTATGCAACCCTGCTAACTGGTCTGCTAACACTGATTTTCCAGGTTTTAGTATATTATGCATGACCAAAATAATATTTTATTATATTATCCCCTGCTCAAAAACTTTCTCCAGTTTACCATTGCCTAGAGGATGTCATCCAAACTTGGAAACCTATTATAATTTAAGGTCTTCCATATTGTAGCCCCATTTTTCCTTGCTTGCCTACCATTATCACTCAAATGTGAAAAATCAGCTCTACTAAAAAGGCCATTTCTCTTGCACCAGTGCTGTTAATAATACGTAAGAAATGGCTCCTACTTTCCTGATCTTAGGAAATATAGTTTATAGTTTATAAAGCAAACTGGTGTTTGTATGACACTGAAAGTCAACCACCAGTTCCATACATATTCTGGAGAATTCTCTTGTCATATTATGAGACTGAAAATATGACCCAAAAATAAGGGTGTTTTTTTTTTTTAAGTCATTTAAAAAATCTGCTTAGAAGGAATGCAATTTAGAATTAACCTTAAAAACTTAGGAGATTTTTGGCAGAAGCCACTTTATGCACCTGTTTCCAATAAAGATTACCTCTCTGGAACAAATTTTCCAGGAACTAAAATGCCCACGAGAAACTTAGAGAAGCAAAGCATTATTATTATGTTCACCTTAGAAACACAAGGCCTCTGCTTAGTGATCTATTGTGTCATATATCCAGAGACATGAATATTTCTGATAGTTAAGTTACCATGGTTTCAGGCTATCAAACTCACTCTGGCTACCAAGAAAAATAGGTGAGTTTATTAAGAGGATACTAGGGTAGCTCATAACCAAAACTTGAGCATATTATGTAATTTTTAGACTATTTTTATTTTTATGATTCATTTTCCAGGGCTCCCAATTTCTTTCATTCAGATTTCCAGTTTTTGAAAGAGAAAATCTGATTAGCCTGCTGCAGGTATCTCCCTTGTATAAATTGCTATGGCCAGGAAGACTACCTAGCACAGAAACAACTACTGGGAGTCAAATCTTGCTGGATCAAAAGTTGTTTTCAACAAAGAAAAGATCATTATAAGCTGATCAAGTTCCTCTCTTCCCAGTGGAGTTCAGTATTTGCTGTAAATAATTTATTGAGCTGAATGGAACATGGGGGTCTTAGGGTCTCTGTGTGGATAGATGATATCTGGAGACTTAACGGAGCTTTGACAATGCCTAAGACAGTCCATGAGACAAGAGTACTAGGTCATGTCTAGAAGATTCTATGAAACATTAAATTAGGTAAGCTCTGTAGAGTATACAGGACATGATAGAAATAATTTTGTTCTTTGTGTTCACAGCAGTCCAAAATACCCAAGTGTTCTACTCAAATCTGGTAGTTCAGGATAATTCTCAATGACTTTCCACAAGAAGGACACTTTTCTGCTCCTGTTGCATGTCCGACACTAGTTGGTTGTGGTTCCTTTCTGTGTTGTCTTCATTCTGGAATACAGTCTTGAGTCAGAGGGAAAAGAGGTGATGGTGAACCCCACACTAGCTCTTAAAAACTTGGGTTGGAAGCAGTGCTCATCTCTACTCATATTTCTTTGATGAGAGCAAGTCACATAGCCAAGCCTGCTCTCAGTTGAGGGTAAGGGGTAGACAATACGTGTGAACAAGAACTCAGTCTACTACACTTGATATTGAGCTATCTCTGTTCCAACTCAGCCAACATCCATGTAAACGTGAGGTTTTTTAAATTACTGAACTATGCAATCAATACAAAAATGTGAACATATCTTAACTATACATTGTGATGAACTTTGAAAAACTGAATGCATTTGTGTAACCAGCACTCTGGTGAACCCAAGAACAATACCAGTTTCAGAAGTCCTTTATGCCCCTTTCTACTCACTAGACTGCATTAGAGGTAACTACTATTCTGCTTTCTAGTCAGAATAAGGTATTAGTTTATATGATGAAAGTGTTCACTACAATCTGTTATCTTACATCTTTTGCTCAACAGTCTGTTCATGAGACTTCTCCATGTTGTTGCATAAATTTGTAGATTGTTCATTTTCATTCTAGTAGTTCCCACTGTGTGATAATTTTATGAATTCCATTCTTGATTTGGGCACATTTAGGTAGTTTCTAGTTTTGTGCTTTTATGAAGTGTTGCTATTCATAACATTTATTTTGGTGCATGTCATTTGGTGAACTACGTAGTCTTTTCTGTACTTAGAAATGAAAAGTTGAGGTCCTAGAGTATGCTTATGTTGAGCTTTAGTGAAGAACTCCAGTTTTTCAAAGTGATATTTCCTTTAATTTTAAGAGGAACTAAGACATCTGATAGGAATCTAGGGTAGGAGGAGATGTATTACAGCATGAAATGGACTAGGGATTTAAATTTAGTCCAGAGAGAAAATGCATGTCATAAAGTTCTGACAGAGCAGGGAACATTGTTGCCCTAGAGAATGTTGACCAAGATCCTGGTATGAGCAGCTCATATGTAAATGGATGTGCTTCAAGACTAAGGAAGAGCTGAGCCTTATTTTATGTATAGTAGATGCTATATGATGCAGAGCTTTTTGAACTCTTTTTTTTCGTTTAAAACATCTGCTTAAG
Organism: Lipotes vexillifer; assembly: GCF_000442215.2. NCBI lineage: Eukaryota > Metazoa > Chordata > Mammalia > Artiodactyla > Lipotidae > Lipotes > Lipotes vexillifer. Next base: position 258,537 of record NW_006798086.1, read on the forward strand.
GTTTCAAGTGCTTTTAAATTAGCTTAGTCTTGAATAGGTGCTAATAAAACTACTGTGTGTGATAATTGATAGTAAAATCCCTGTGTCATGTCAGTATGTGGATGAGTGTTTTTATTATTCAAGAGAGAACATGTAGCTTTGTTCATTTTCACAAAATAATCCTTCTTCAAGGTAGTTTGGGCCTCTCTCCCTCTTCCTGCCAAGCTACTGAACTGTCTCATATTTCAGTTCCTTTTACCTGCCTAGATAATTTTTCATAATCCAAATCTGTAGGTATTAGTAGCTGAATCTATTGGACAGCACAAATAAAAATGAGCTGCATTTGCCAGTAAAGAAGTGGAAGCCTAGAGAATGGCCTAGTGCCAATTAGGAGAATCTATAAACAGATGCTGTGTTCTCTGTGGCCACAGCCAGAGACTTTATGAAAAAAGGAGCTCTTTGTTTTTTCCAGCAGGCGGTATTCTCTGGGTTCCTGTGCGATTTCCCCTGATAGCAAGTAGAACAGAACTCACATTGTAAGTCTTGCTAAGGGCAGACTGAGAAGACACACAGAGCACACTTAATTGGGTTCATTCAAATGCTATAAGTCTTTAAAATAAAATGCTGTCTTAAAGCAAAGTTATATATTAGGTTACCCAGAATTAAAAATACTTTATAAACAAAAACATTAATTTTAGATGTGAAAATCAATCATTTATTGCTATGGTGACATTTGAAAATAAGTCTTTAAAATAGTTTACTTTGTTCTTCCTAATTTTTAAAAAAATTTTCAATATCATAGCCAGAGGGTCACATTTATTGCTTATAAGAGTAGTGCCAGGCTTCCCTGGTGGTGCAGTGGTTGAGAGTCCGCCTGCCGATGCAGGGGACACGGGTTCGTACCCCGGTCCGGGAAGATCCCACATGCTGCGGAGCAGCTAGGACCGTGAGCCATGGCCGCTGAGCCTGTGCGTCCAGAGCCTGTGCTCCGCCACGGGAGAGGCCACAACAGTGAGAGGCCCGTGCACCACCAAAAAAAAAAAAAAAAAGAGTAGTGCCATTTGGAACACTAACTATTAAGTCATATATCCCCAAAGCATTTTGTAAACATACAAATTATTTGCTGCTAATTATTGTGGGTTCTCACCACTTTTTAAAAAATTTAACTGCTATGAAAGATTTAATTATAAACAAATCCTATATTGTGATAGTCATGAAATCAGGCATAAATTTCAGTAGGGGTACACATGATAACATTCCTGTGCTAAGAATACTGTTGCATTTCAATAAGGCTTATTCAGCCCATCAGAAGCACCCACCTCAACAGCTTCTTCCAGGCTACTTGCCCTCCGTAACTGAATAAACTCTTGCCAAGGTCACCAGGTTGCCAAACCCAATGATCATGTTTCTGTCCTCGTGTTGTTTGGCTCAGCAGGAGCAAGTCACATAGGTGACCATTCCTCCCTCCTTCAAACACAGTGTGCTTTAGCATCCATGATGCTATACTCTGCTTCCTACTGACCACTGTTTCTCGGCCTTTCTTGCTGATTTTCCTGCTCCGTTGACCTCTAAATGCTGGTCTCAAAGACTATCTATAATCTTTCCCCAGATGCTTCCATACTGTGGTTTTCAGTACCATCATATACTGATGAATCCCAAATGTATGTCTCTAATACTGATCTCTACAGTGAGCTCTAGATTTATGCAAGTGATCACTTACTTGACATTTCCCCTAGGATGTCTAAGAAGTTTCTCAAACTTCTCAAGACTGAAACAGAGCTGTACATTTTCCCTTTACTCAAGTTTATAAATATCATTACCATATACCTAGTTGTTCAAGCCAAATACCTAGAAGTCATCCTTGATTCCTCACTGATTCCTCACTCCCACCATAAAACACACTTACACACACACATGTGCACATATACTCCAACAACTAAAAGCTTATTTGCGTCCACTTCCAATTTATATGTATCTTTCCATTTCCACAGCTAACACCCTAATCAAGCCACCATCATCCGATAACAAGATGACTGGAATAGCCTGTGACCTAAGCTTCTCTGAAATCAAACTCCTGTTCTAGATCTACATGACTTGACACCTTCCTCTATCTGTGACCTCAGACTACCTCATACCTCACTGTCCTTCAGTCACTTTGCTTCACTCACTGATCTTTACATTTCTTATATACTCTAGGCTTGTTCCTACCTCAGGGCTTTGTTGCTAACTGAATGAAGAAACTGTGGATACATTGGAAGCATCTAGGACAAAATGGTGTCAGCAAATTATCTACGAGCAGCCCTATTGATTTATTTATTGATTGATTTTCTTCATGTCTTCCTGTAATCTGTCACTTGTATGCAGTCAGTGCAAGCACACAAGAGAATCCTAATGTCCAAGTTTTAAAACGTCCTAATAAATTGTGGATGCCTGCACCTAATCTTTATTTTTCAGTTAGGTTGATGCAATTTTTAAACAAATATTCCCTACTGTTATTCATCTCACCAATCACAAGGTCCCTCACCAAATGGGAACTGACTTCTGGGGTTCTGGTTCCTGCTAGTCTACTTACTTTTCATCCAGCTTTGAGACTACCCAGTCTTTTTTAGTTTGGCAATCCCCTGAAGAAGTGGGTATTTTACTGTCTGGGCCCCAGGTTTACCTAGAGGCTTCAGAAGTAGATTATTGTCTTACCTAGGAGCCTAACCCTTTGACTATGCCTATGGTCTCAACATACTTGTTTAGCCCTTAGGCCAAGCCTCTATTTTCCCTTTGCTGGTCCCTGGCATATTCTGTGTTCAGAAAGTCATCAGCTCAAACATATGATAGTGTTTTAAAAGCAGCTGCTTTTATGCTCAAGAATTGTGAAATCATAGAATTTTAAGAATGGTAAGTTTTTTGGGTATTGGCTGCCCCTACATCTCTATATTTGAAATGTGAATGAGAATGAGCCTAAGTGTAGTAGTCATACCCTTAAAATATTTAATAGATTTCAAGATTATAAAATGCTACACTTGATATTTTTGTACATCCAACTGGTTTTCACACACACAGACCCACACAAAAAGGGCTTGAATTATGGCAGTAATAATGTAATATGTCACACTCTGTTTATTCAAACAACTTTTTCATATATTGGATGTAAACAAATGTGCAATAAGATTGTTGCTCCTCCCAATTCAGCCTCTAATTTCATAATTTCACTCCTCTCTCCTTTTTTTTTTTGCATAAAAGACATAGTTAGGTGATTCCATAAGAATAGCTCAGGCTCCATCTTCTTCCCCATTATCCCCTACATCAAACCCTGCTCTATAAGCAAGAGATTGTTTCTATGACAGACAGTCTGACCACACATTTTCTCATCTCTTATTCACAAGGGTGTGTGAGGCAGTGTGAGGGTAGGAGGGGATGCAGCTCACAGGTGTCCCATGGTGTTGCCCTTCACAGACAGGAGAGTCAGTGTATCATGTTGCAGAAACATTTGTTGTAGATTTGAAGGACACAAGAATTTAAATTCACCTCCATGTTGGTAACCATCCCTGATTAAGCCTACTCATCACTTCCCTGTTTGATTGTTTTGTAAAAATTGTTATTGAAATATAGTTGATTTATAATGTGTTAGTTTCAGGTATACAGCAAAGTGATTCAGATACATACATATATATATATATATATATATATAATCTTTTTTAGATTCTTTTATATATACTTTTTTAGATTCTCTTCAAGATTATTAATACAAGATATTGAATGTAGTTTCCTGTCCTATACAGTAGGTCCTTGTTGGTTATCTTCTCCATATATAGTAGTTTGTATATTTTAATACCAAAGTCCTAATTTATCCCTCCCCCTACCCTTTCCCCTTTGGTAACCATAGTTTGTTTTCTATGTCTGTGAGTCTATTTCTGTGTATCATTTTTTAAGATTCCAAGTATAAGTGATATCATATGATACTTGTCTTTCTCTGTTTGACTTCACTCAGTATGGTAAACTCTAGGTCCATCCATGTTGCTACAAATGGCATTATTTCATTCTTTTTTTATGGCTGAGTAACATTCCACTGTGTATATGAACCACATCTTTATCCATTCAGCTGCCAATAGACACTTAGGTTGCTTCCATGTCTTGGCTGTTGTCAATAGTGATGCTATGAACATTGGGGTGCATGTATCTTTTTGAATTAGAGTTTTCATCTTTTCTGGATATATGTCCAAGAGTGGGATTGCTGGATCATATGGTAACTCTATTTTTAGTTCTTTAAGGAGCTTCCATACTGTTCTCCATAGTGGCTGCACCAATTTATATTCCTGTTTGATTCTTTAACATTGAGTCCTTCATTATGTGGGCTTACTCAAGAGTCAAGCAATAAATAACCAATTACCGAACATTTACTGCTATGGATCCAGGACTATTCTGGGTGCTTTCTAGGATTAACATTCATTATTTGTCTTCTAGAAGCATGGAAAACTGTTTGGCAAACTTAATCAGCATATAGACAAAATACTTAGTGTGCTTTGATAAAACAAGACTTCTTTTTATTTGTCCTCCCGTTTAGTTTGAGAAAACGAAAGTAATCCATGGAAAAAGCAGTGCTAAAAAGCAGTGTTAATCAGGAATGTGGCTCTTGATGTTGCCTCTGCCACTAATTATAGTAAAAAAGGTTAGCTAGCAGTTATTGAGTATCTCCTCTTTGACCTTACTTGTAAAGTAAAGCCTTTCTTTTACTATAGCTGTATGATGGTAGGTTTTGTTACTCTCTAGTGTCCTGGTCCCAGGAAAATATGCCTGTCTGTTATTTCGAATCAGCTCTTCTAGCCTGCACTGGTGGCCTGGGGCCATACCTAGATGCCTCAGCCTTTCTTCTCTCTCTAATGCGTTTGGGATAGACTTTAAATCATCACTTTAGTTTTCAAAATTGTATGACAACTAAAATTTATTTGGCAGTACTGGGCTTAGTGACTTCTGAAGGTGCAGTTTGGCCTATCATTTGAAGCATTTTGCCTGCCTGCAGAGATCTTAATATGCAAATAGTTAAAGTGACAAACCAAAAGGAGTCCCTGGAAGCCTTTCAGGTTCAATGGTGCCCAGGTTTGAGTGCACATTGATTATTGACTTTGATAGTTTCTTTGTCTAATGACGTTGAATGATTCAGTGCTGGAAATACAATTGTTTGCCCCTTCCATTGCTCACAAACTATGCTCAGTAACCCATAATTAAGTCAGAGATTCAACTAAATTAATTCATTACAATGTGTAAACACTATGTAAATAAAGTATTTGACTGCAGTTTGATTAGAAGACTGGCTTCTAAATTCTGGGTAGAGGCTTGAGCTGTACTGACAGACAGACCCTTAACCATTTCCATTGTTAATTTTTAGAAGTATTTTAACTAGTTCTCACAGTATATATTAGAGTTGCTAGGAAAGAAGAGTGAAGATGAGGACTTAATATCTGAAGGACTGCATTAGAAAGGTTGTTAATTATCTTACAGTGTGCAAGGTACATTTCCCCCCCTTTCTTGTTCCTCAGAATTAACTCTTGGATGAGGGGTGATGCCTTTGCTTTCTGTTGTAATCGCAGCGTGATTAGATTTGGCTGCCAGTATTTAAAGGCGCTACAGGCTAACTGCATCCTGTGGGTGGCTCACCTTGTGCGAAAGGTGAGAAATCCTCAAGACTAGGATATATTTGTGCACTTTTTTCAGGAAAAATATTTAATTTTAGGGATCTCCCTGTATTTTTCACTGATAATTTATTATGGGTTAGGGAACCAGCTAACCAAACTTGTTAGAAGGGTATGTAAAATAGAATTAAGAACTTTTTGTGAGTGGATTTGGTGAGATCTGTTTTGGTTGCTTGGGGTTTAAAATTCTTTTTAATTGTTCTTTTTTCTTTTTACCTTTTCACCCTTTTTACCCATTTCTCCCCCCTAAACCCTCCCACCACCTCTGGCAACCACCAATCTGGTCTCTGTATCTGTGAGCTTGTTTTTAGTTAGTTTGTTTGTTTGTTTTTGGATTCCACATATAAGAGAGCTCACATGGTATTTGCCTTTCCCTGTCTTATTTCACTGAGTATAATACCATTTCCTATTATTTGTTCAATCACTTCAATACAGGTAATCTGGAAATTGTAGATCAGTGGTGCTTGTGAGCTTTACTATCCATTTTTCTCTTTAATAAAGGTATAAGTAATTTGAAACATACCACATTTAGTAATTTTTTGGATATTCATAGAAAACTATTTCATGACATAATTTAAAGGGAAAAACTAGGGAGTTCCCTAGTGGTCCAGTGGTAAAGAATCCACCTTCCAATGCAGGGGATGTGGGTTTGATCCCTGGCCAGGGAACTAAGATCCCACATGCCACGGGGCAACTAAGCCCGCGCGCCACAACTACTGAGCTCGCGTGCCTCAACTAGAGAGTCCGCCTGCCACAAACTACAGAGCCCACATGCTCTGGAGCCTGCGCCACAACTAGATAAGAGAAAAAAAACCCACAGGCCACAACTAGAGAGAAGCCCGCGTGCCGCAATGAAAGATCCCACGTGCCACTACGAAGATCCTGTGTGCTGCAATGAAGACCCAATGCAGCCAAAATAAAAATAAAATAAATAAATATATTTATTTACTGAAATTTATTCAGTCCTGATTGAAAGTAAGTTAGTGTTTAAAATGTTTTCCTACCCAAATATTTAGGTCTTACCTATGAGTATTCTTCCTTTCCATTCTATTTTTTTTTCTAGAAAATGGGAAAAGAAAAACAAAAGGAAACTTTTTGCAGGAGTAGAGTTTGAGTCTCTGAGACCTGTCTTCTGGCTCAGTGATCCTTAAGAAAGCCTGCTTCTTTTTTCTACCTTGATTTTCTATTTCCTTGTTTATGAGCTAACTCAACCTAATGCAAGTATCACCTTCATCCACTCTAGTTTTTTTGGATTCTTTTTTTCCACTTGTACACTTTGCCATTACCTTATTATGAACGTTATATTGATTTTTGCTTTGTAATTGCTTTCCTTTAATGCTTTGTAATGAATAATTCAATAACCTAATTTTATCAGTTTATAACCATTTCTATGCCATTCAGCTATTTCATCTTCTACAAGTCACTTAACCTTTAATGATAATAGCTTGTACTTCTAGTGCTTATTCTTTGTCAGACATGCTTCTTAGCCATTTACATATATTAACTCATATAATAATTGCTACAATCTTATGAAAGATATATTCTTATTACACCCATTTTACAGGTAGGAAAATTTAAGCACAAGGGTTAAGTAGTTTATCTAGTATCACACAACTGCTAAATAGTAGAGCTAGGATTTAAACTGAATCAGGCTAGGTCCAGACTTCATGTTCTTAATTATAAAACTTGCTGCTTCTCTGATCTTCAGTTTTCTCACTAGTTAAATAAGTAGATTGGCTTTAATGATATCTGAAGTTCTGCCAAACGCTAAATAAATAAATATATTGGTGGGGTAAATGTATACATGAAAATTTCACACTTGCTTAAAAGAGAAAATACTCTTTTATTGACACCTTCATGTTGATATGATGATTTTCCACAATATGTTTTAAGATTAATAACATCAAAAGTTATTTTATTCTGATTGTCTTCCTAATCCATAACACAATTCTAGTCCTCATGAGTGGTCAGTAAGAATTTGGTTGGTTGATTCAGTGGTTGATTAATTGACTTTTGAGAAATCAGCACTGAAGATGGTTCTAATCCCTGACAGGCAGCACCTTGAAACCAGACCCTGAAGTCACACCAGGCGCTCTTCCCCTCTTATGACTGAAAACAGAGCAATGTTCTATTTTAGAGGTACCTGGGGAGCTTTAGACGTTGCTGTCTGTCTCCCAGGATCACCTAGAAGGAGGATGCAGGGAGGACGAAGAGCAGAAGGAGACAGGAGTAGGAGAGAAATTTTACGCCAAACATCTTTTTGTACTTTTTCACTTTTGAGCTTTGTGAATATATCATCTGTTCAACAAATTACATAAGTAGTTGAAAAAAGGTTCTGTGGTCTCAGAATAGGTCTTTAGCAAGTAGAGCTGAGAAATCCTGAGGTCAAGGTTCTCTTCCTGTCAAAAGGCCACCTCCCATTGAACTGCAAGTCAGTCATGTGAATTCAGTTAATTGCAATCACTCAAGCAGTAAGCTTATGGGAGACATAGCCCTTATGCAGGAAGTAGTGTGAGAAAGTCAAAAATAACAGAATGAGAAATTTTAACAGGGAACAGAATAATGGCAGACACCATGGGAAAGCAATTCTGCACTAATCCAAATAGAATGGATAATCAGTTCAATAAGAATTTAGACAGGAGAGAAATCAGGGTGGGCCAGAGCAGTTTTCTGGATCACTTAATGGCTTTCTCTTTCACATTCCCATCCCCAGGACTAAAAGAGTAACAAACATGGGCTGTTAAAGATGTATTGAGGAAAGAAAATGAGTCCTAGTTAATCCATCTTCACTGAGGATCTCTAAGTTAATGATTCTGCTCTACTTATCTTGAAGGGGAGTCTGCAGTTAATTAAGGACAGAGTGACCTGTGACCAACACATGCAGGTGGAAAACATGTCTATTGACAAGTAAGCAGAGTGGTGCTGGTGTAGCCAGGGACAAGTCAGTGTGGTATAATGTATATGGCAAACACAGGGATTGTCATGAGCAAAGTTGGCTCAGTTCAGTGTCAACTGGCAAGTACTGATGAGTCAGAGATGATAGGCATTAAAGTTGATCCTCCATAGCCAAGGGTTCTGAGTCCATGGTGTATGGCTGGCCAACTGTATTATGTCCTTTTACATAGGTACTTGAGCATCCAAAGATTTTGGTATCTGGAGAGATTTTTTTGTTTGTTTATTTGTTTTTGTTTTTAAATGCTAGGGTGACCATGGTGATAATCAGGCAAAGAATCACTGCCTTTAAAGTTACTAATATTCTTTTTTTTTAATTTCTTTTTTCTATTTTAAAAATTTTTATTGTAATACAAAAAAATCATATAACATGAGATCTACTCTTTTAATAAATTAAGTATACGATATGGTATTGTTAACTACATGCATACTGTTGCACAACAGCTTTCTAGATCTCTAGAACTTTTTCATCTTGTATGACTAAAACTCTATACCCATTGAACAGTAACTTCCTCATTTCCCCCTCCCTCTAGTCCCTGGCAATCACTGTTCTATTTTTTGTTTCTATAAGTTTGACTACTTTAGATACTTCATATAAGTGGATAATGCAGTATTTGTCCTTCTGTGACTAACTTACTTCACTTAGTGTAAGGTCTTCAAGTTTCATCCGTGGCAGCATATGACAGAATTTTAATCTTTTTAAGGCTACATAGTATTCCAGCATATGTACATATCACATTTTCTTTATCCCCTCATCCATTATGGACTATTGGCTATTGTAAATAATGCTACAGTAGACATGGGAGCAGAGATATCTATTTAAGATTCTGTTTTCAGTTATTTTAGGTAAATACCCACTGAAAGTACACAAAGATTCCAGTTTCTCTACATCCTTGCCAACACTTGTCATTTTCTGTTTTGTTTTGTTTTGTTTGTTTGCATTTTTGTAATGACTATCCTAACTGGTATGAGGTGATAGCTCATTGTGGTTTTGATAAGTATTTGCCTGATGGTTAGTGATGCTGTGCATCTTTTCATATTCCCGTTGGCTATTGAAGGTCTTCTTTGGATAAATGTCTATTCAAGTATTTTGCCTATATTTAATCAGTTTGTTTAGGTTTTTGGCTATTGAGTTGTAGGAATTCCTTATATATTTTAGACATTAACTTGGTGTCAGATATATGCTTTGCAAATATTTGCTCCCATTTCATAGGTTACCTTTTTACTGTATTACTATGTTCTTTGCTGCATAGAAGGCTTTTAGTTTGATGTAGTCCTAATTGTCTATTTTTACTTTTGTTGCCTGTGCTTTTGGTGTCATATCCAAGAAATTATTGCCAAGACGAATGTCATGGAACTTTTATCCTATGTTTTCTTCTAGGAGTTTCATAATGTCAGGCTTTGCATTTACATCTTTAATCCATTTTGAGTTTATTTTTGTTTATGGTACAAGATAAAGGACCAGTTTCATTCTTTCACATGTGGATATCTAGTTTTACCAACACCATTTGTTAAAAGGACTATCCTTTCTCTATTATGTAGTCTTAACACCATTGTGAAAGATCCTTTGACCTTATATATGTATGAGTTTATTTCTGGGTTCTCTACTCTGTTCCATTGCTCTGTGCATCTGTCTTTATGCCAGTACCCTACTGATTATTGTAGCTTTGTAATTATCTTTTTTTTTTTTTTTTTTTTTTTTTTTTTATTCCAAGCAAAGTCCAACTTATTCAGTAAGTGGGTGAATTGGGATTTACATATTACTCCAAATCTCATGTTTTAAATACTCAACACTAAAGCCAAAGTGGTCATTTAAAAATCAAATCTGAACCCCATCACTTGCCCACTTAAAACCTTTCAATGGCTGGCCCTCATTGGCTTCAGGATAGGGTCTAAGTTCTTTGCCTGCTTATGACACAGCCTGCTTGCTTTTTAAATCTTACAGGTTTGCCTTCCCTCACTTCCCCTCCAGACATTGCAATCCATGCTGTTCTCCACAAGTGCTGTGCTCTCTCTTACCTCTGCTTCCTGGAAAATGCTATTCCCCTTCCATGGATAAAAAGCTACCAAGAATTCAAAAATGCTCTAAAATGAATTAGTATCTAATGCAGCAGAATAGTACCTACACACATTTTAAAAATAATAATTCATGTGTAGTCCTTCTATGGAAAAATGAACAGTTCTCACAAGAACTTGTTTTAGAGACTAAAAAAGGAATTGACAATGTGATATTAATAGTTTTCAAAGTTACAAAGTAAGAGAAGTATCTGGATCAGAATCAGGGCTTTGGAGTCAGAGAATTCTGAGCCACTTACAAGCTTTAGAGATTTAACCATGACAAGCTTCTGCTGTGGCTGAATGAATTCTCAAAAATGGCGGCAGCAATATTTCTGGTCCCATAAACCCTTTAAAACCCTTGCCACACCCCCATCAAAGTGTCCCCTGCATCGGCAGGCGGACATTCAACCACTGCGCCACCAGGGAAGCCGTGTAATTATCTTTTGAAGTCAAAAAGTATGTGGCCTCCAGCTTTGTTCTTTTCAGGGTTGTTTTTGCTATCTGAGTTCCTTTGTGGTTTCATATGAATGTTAGGATATTTTTTTCCATTTATGTGAAATATGCCATTGAGAATTTTATAGAGATTGCATTGAACTTCTAGATCACTTTGAGTGGTGTGGCATTTTAACAACATTAAATCTTCCCAATCCATGAACATGAGATGCTTTTCCATTTACCTGTGTCTTTTAAAATTTCTTTCAGCAATGTTTGTGGTTTTCAGTGTATAAGTCTTTCATCTCCGTAGGTAAATTTATTCCTAAATATTTTATTCTTTTTGATGCTATTATAAATGGGATTTTTCCCCTTGATTTTCTTTTAAAATTGTTCATTATTAGTATATAGACATGAAACTGATTTTTTGTATATTGATCTTGTATCCTGTAATTTTACTGAAGTTGCTGATTTGTTCTTACAGTATTTTTTAGTGAAATGTTTAGGATTTTCTACATATAAGATTATGTAATTTGTGAACAGATAATTTTACTTTTTCCCTTCCTGTTTGGATGACTTCTGTTTCTTTTGCTTGTCTAATCCCTCTGGCTAGGGCTTCTAGTACTATGATGAATAGAAGTGGCAAGAGTGGGCATCCTTGACTTGGTGCTGATCGTAGAGGAAAGACTTTCAATTTTTCACCATTGATTATGATATTAGCTGTGGGCTTTTCATATAGGGCCTTTATTATGTTGAGGTAATTTCCTTTTATTCTAGTTTGTTGAGAGTTTTTATCATGAAATGGGGTTGAATTTTATCATATGACTTTTCTGCATCTATTGAGAAGATTATGTAATTTTTATTTCTTGTTCTCTTAAAGTGTCGTATGAAACTGATTGATTTGTGTATGTAGAACCATTTTTCCATCCCAGGGATAAATCCCACTTGGTCACAGTGTATGGTCTTTTAAATATGCTGTTGAATTTGGTTTACTAGTATTTTGCTGTGGAATTTTGCATCTATATTCATCATGCATATTTGCCTATAGTTTTGGGGTTTTTCCCTTAAGTTTTTGTCTGGCTTTGGTATAAGGGTAATGCAAGCTTAATAAAATGAGTTTGTACATATGTACACATCTTCAAATTTTGGAGTTTGAGAAGGATTGGCATTAATTCTTCTTTAAATGTCTGGTATATTTCTCCAGTGAAGCCATCTGGTCCTGGACTTCTCTTGTTGGAAGGTTTAGACTATTGATTCAATCTCTTTATTCATTATTGGTGTTCAGATTTTCTATTTCTTTATGACTAAGTTTAGGTAGGTTGTATGTTTCTAGGAACTTACCCATTTCTTCTAGGTTGCCCAATTTTTTAATGTATAATTGTTCATAGTAGTCTCTTATAATCCTCTCAAAGTCAGATTCTAACTGGAAAATATTTACTATCCTATATATTCTTTTAAGATAGCTTTCTTACTCTGTCTGTCTGTGTCTCTTTCTTGGTCTCCTAGCTCTCATTGCCAGAAATCAAATTTATGCAAACATGGAAATTCAGTCATGACCGCACAAAGAGATGGTGGTTTCCTCATGACCCTCTTTCTTGACACAATTTATGGTCTCTGAGAGTCCTGTGTAATTCATGCAGTCTGAGAGACCTCATATTTTTTTTAATTTACCAATAATGCTAAAGCAATCTGTATCGTTTTCATCTCTAATAAAGATACCTAAATCCTCCCTGGTTCATCTGTGTTTTAATAAGGGAAAGACTTTTTTTGAGTCATTAAACTTTGGAATGTCTGCTTTTAATAAGGCAAAAATAGCACTTGGTCAGGCCTTTTTTAGGACACAGTAGTAGCCAACTCATGGCCCAAATGATGCTCAGCCTTAGGGCCAGAATCTTCTCTGGTCTGGGTGATATTAACTGCATCAACATGGGAGGCATTCTCTTCTTGCAGCTGTTGGCTCTTCTGTTTTTGAAAATAGAGACTTTTCACCCCACAAGTCAAATAAAATAACCAGTAAGCTTTGAAGGATCTTTGATTACTATGGAAAGAAACAAGATAGATCCATATGAGCAGTATCTGCTTTCTAACCATGCCAGCTCTGTCTTCACTTCAAGTTCTATATCTGCTCCTTTTTTTTAGTTTTCTACTAAGACACCTTGTAGGATATCTTCAAGATTGCTGTCAGCTATTTGATTTATGATTGCTTTTTCATGTCAGAAGAAGCAGCTTGGGAACTTTCCTGTTCTCTCAGCTTAAAGCTCTTTGCTTCATTCTGTGAGGTCAGGCACACAAAGGCCACCAAAATGTATAAACTGAAGTACAACATCCAGTGAGAGCCCTACATTTAATATAAGAAGGTTTAACATCATTCTCCCAAAACATTTATAATATACTAGATATTGGTCACCATTTGACCTATGGCATGCGCTTTGATTGGTAACTATAGAGTTTCTTTTAATATTGAGAGCAAACTACAGGGCTCTGGTTCTTGGGAAACAAAGAGATGCAGTATTTTTGAACTAATGCAATGAAGAAGAATAATATTGATACTCATGTGTTTTGGTTGCATTAATTATACTTTAGATCTTATTGGATGTTTGTTCAAAAGTTGAGGTCTATCCAGGTGTGGTGAAAGAGAGCCAAACACAACACGGCTGTTTTCCAGAAATAAGAACTATTTCATTTACATGGGGTTCTCTGAAGAGAGATATTCTAGCATTTTTCTGGATAGGCTTATGTATGACTTGATATGGAGGAAGGTGGGCTCTGAGGATTCTTTCAGATACAAAATTCTGCGATTCTATGCAGAACTATTGATTATGTGGATAAAATAATATGAAAATAATGCTTTGCTTTGAAGACCAGTTAAGTCAGTTTTTAAGTGTATGTTTCAATGAAATCTGTCTTAAAATCTTCCTCTCCCCTTCTCTTTCCCCCCCTCCTTAAACACACACACCACACTACACCATGCCACACATATACATATACATATGTACACACACACACTTACATATTGCTTTTAAAATAGCCATGAGGGCTTCCCTGCTGGCACAGTGGTTGAGAGTCCGCCTGCCAATGCAGGGGACATTGGTTCGTGCCCCAGTCTGGGAAAATCCCACATGCCGCGGAGCAGCTGGGCCCGTGAGCCATGGCCGCTGAGCCTGCGCGTCCGGAGCCTATGCTTCGCAACGGGAGAGGCCACAACAGTGAGAGGCCCACATACCGCAAAAGAAAAAAGGAAAAAAAAAAAATAGCCATGACATTTATTTTAGTCATGCTTTTACTGTAAAGTTTTTTAAGGGATCAAAAAATTTAAGTTATTTTATAGCCTTTCCTTTGAAATATCAGAAATATTGTGTAAATATTTTAAATATTTGGTAATATATAAACAGAATTCAGATTAAATACCATGATTTCTTGAATAAGAAAGAGACTTACAAGAAGCAGAGGTGATCCAATACCTGAAATATACTTCTCACATATTGTTACTCTGTTGTAGTATATCAAGTACAGGCCCTGTAAAGATTTTAATTATCTCACCCCCTTAATCCTGATCAAATAAAAAGTTAAAAAGCATTCATCATCCTAATGGGAGTTAGAAAAATAAGAATGTCAAGAGATCTTTTTTAATTACCACGGCCTTTGTTGTCACATCGTCTGATGCACCTATACACTGGAGACTCAATTCTGTCTTGATCTGTGCACACAACACATATAATCACTCAGAGTGCCCTTGCTTTAAATGATGAGAGAGTTTCAAAATGTAACTTGCTCATCATAAAGGAAGGAACAGACTTTTCAATAAACATGAAGTTGGACAATTGCAAACACGGTCAAGGTAAATAGTGTAACTTGATTGTAGAAGAAAGAGGTAAAAATTAAAAGAAGATGTCAGTTCATCTTCTAATGCAACATAATTCTAAGAATTCTGCCCCATACACATTCTGATTATATGACAATAGTTCTAAGAATTCTCCTCTATGAACTTTCTCATTCTTTGATATAGAACCAGAAAGTGCACCAAGATAGTCTTTTTAGAATGTTTTCTGGAACTTTCTCTTCCTTTGAGATAAATAACTGAATCAAATAAATGGTGTCCCCTTTATTCCCAATGAAATGCTAGGTAAATAAGAGGGACACAAAACAAGATTTTAATTTGGTACTTGACTTTAAAAAATAATAAGTTTTAGGAAATAATAATATTACGAAATACGACTGTATACTGTAAAATAAGAACTTTTTTTGAGGGGGGCTTCCATTATTTTAAATCTTCTAGTGAGACCTTGAAGTAGTATTTGCAGGTGGTATGAGAGGTTTTGCCCAAATTTAAGGCAGAATTTTTACCTGATATGGGTGTGAATTTAGAAAGTAATAGGCAGATAGGAATGAAGGGGTTTTCTAGATTTTATGTGTATAATATACTCCTAGAAATTATTCTCCACTTCCCAAAGTTCTTCTTTATGGTCTTTCAGAAGGTATTTCACAATCTCTTTCTGTGTTTGCCATGTAAATATGTAAGTGGTGGGATAAAAAAAGCAATAATTCTTGGTTTATGAATTCATTTCACAGTAGACATTCAGGGCTTAGGGAATGATAAGGGGAAAGGGGTGGAAGTTTTGCGTATCAGCCTTGGTAATGAATGAAGTTTTACAATTTATACTGATTAAAAAATTCAGAATAAAGCCTGGTCACATTATCATTGATGAAGTGCATAGCTGCTGCATTTTCCATGCAATTGCCATAGTTACCCTACAGTGGAATGATGACCCAAATTAAATTTCCACTAATGGTTGCCCTCAAATTTTTTCTTCTGCTAAGAATAAGAAGACTTTATTTTTTGAATAAAAATGGATTATGATCTCCTCTTTAATCTTGGTAGAACAAACTAAGCTTCTTAATAAAAAAAAGATTAGTGAGAACTGAAAATGTGTTGCTTAAGTCATAATAATAAAATGATAGAAGCACTGAAAATAATAATTAGTAGTTCAGTGAAGGAGAGCCCCATGCTTATCATCATGATGGTTTTTTTGGTGGGATGGAGTTTGTAGAGGGAAGATGGAAATGTGGATCTTATCCAGGGACATGGCTTTGAATATGCATGTTCACATCTTCAACCTTCAATCAAAAAGGACCCCTTTAACACATCTGTTTGATCAAGTTGATCTAGATTTAATAATGACTCTCTAAAACCCTATTTTCTTTTCTTTTTTTATCTGAATTATAGTTGATTGCAATGTGTTAGTTTCAAGTGAACAGCAAAGTGATTCAGTTATACATACATGTATATCTATTTTTTTCAGATTATTTTCCATTATAGGTTATTACAAAATATTGAGTATAGTTCCTGTGCTATACAGTCGGTGCTTGTTGGTTATTTACTCCATAGATAGTAGTGTGTGTATGTTAATCCCAAACTCCTGATTTATCCCTCCCCCACCTTTCCTGTTTAGTAACCATAAGTTTGTTTTCTGTCTGTGGGTCTATTTCTGTTTTGTATATAAGTTCATTTGTATCATTTTTTTTTTAGATTCCACAATTAAGCAATATCATATAATATTTGTCTTTCTCTGTCTGACTTACTTCACTCAGTATGGTAAACTCTGGGTCCACCCATGTTGCTGCAGATTGCATTATTCCATTCTTTTTTATGGTTGAGTAATATTCCATTGTATAAATATACCACATCTTCTTTATCCATTCAGCTGTCATTGGATATTTAGGTTGCTTCCATGTCTTGGCTATTGTAAATAGTGCTGCAGTGAACATTGGGGTGCATGTATCTCTAAAATCCTATTTTCTTTTCTGTAATGTGACTATAATAAGTTTTCTATGTCAAGGGTGCTGATCAAACAGGAGAGTGCATGGAAAGAGTATAGTTTAAGCCATGTGAATTGCTGATAATCAGCCGTTTTTTACCTACAAAAAGGAACTTTCAGATGGTACAACATAATTTTAAAATGCAATGCAAATGTAATATATTGCTAATAAAACCAAAGGAAAACAAACTAAAACCAGAAAAGTAATAAAGAACAGATGAGAGTACAAAAATAAAAATGTAAAATCTTGGAGAATACTTTCTCATTTACCTGTATTTACTTTGTTGATGATCTAAAAAATAATAACAAAAAACTAAAATGATAAAATATTTAGTAAATATGTAACTGTGCATAATGATGTAATTTAACAAGCATGGCATTATGCATATTTAAACTTTTAAAGATCTCTTATTTTTCTATTAAAAAGCACTACATGTTATTGCAGCAATTTGAAATTGTAAAAGAATCAAATGAAAATAAAAATAATCATTTTCTCATGACCTAGAGAAACCAACCAATACTGTATTAATTTAGTCCTGTCTGGGATTTAACATTTTTTAAATTTGTTTTTTATTTTCTTTCCCGCCAATAATAGCTAAATTTCATATATATATGAAAACAGACAGATGTATATACATATATATAATTTCATATATATGCAAATATATTCTTATAATTTATATGTATGTAAATATATATTCATTTAATTTCATATATATGCATATATATGCTTCTGTATGTAAGAATTGTATTATGTTTATATAATCTATTTAAAAGTCACAAAGTGACTGGTGACATTGTATTTAGATGGTTTCATCTAGCAATATAATTTAAATATATATTGCGTAAATATATACATATATTTAATATTTAATATATATGAAATAGCTGAATGAAATTATATATGTATGTTTTATATAATAGCCAAATATATTATAATAGCCATATAATTAAATAAATTTTATATGTAATATATACTATATATCTATTGCCAATTGAAATTATATCTATATACAAGCTATATACCTACCCAAAGTAAAGTGTAAAATAAAATCATTTTACATGTCACTATATATATATATATATATGTATATATATATACATGTTTGTATATATACACACATACACATATAAACATATGTGTATCTTTCATATTTTTCTCAGTATTAACTCATGTGTGTTTTTAATTTTTCTATTTTTTCATAAACATAATTTAATGGATGCTTTTTAATTTCCTTTTAGCAAAATGAATATTCGTGTACTTTGCCAATTTTTCCATTGTCCTGTATATCCTCGTATTGGTTCTTAAGAGTGTACTAAATATCAAATCTGTTTATCTTTTTGTCTTATGTTCATTATAAACTTCCCCCCATTTCCTATTTGCCTGTTCATTTCTTGATGGTGTTTGAGGAAAAGTTCAGAAGCTTTTCCTTTCCATAACTAGATTCATCTGTATTTCTCTTTATTTTTCCTTTCATTGCTTTTATACTTAGAATTATCTTGTCTCCTTTAAATCAGATCAGTTTTTACATACACTGCTAAGTGAAAATTGTCAATAATCTTTCCCCCAAATATCAGTGTAGGTTTTTTAAATAGCTGCCCTCAGAAAAGGTTTGTTTTCAGACATTAGTATTAATTAACTTGAGTTGATTTTTTTTGTAAAATATTCAGTATATAATAAGTGCATGCACTATGTTTGTTGAAAACATAATTTCTGTTAATCATATTGGACACTGATAAAGAACAAAACTCCTTTATTAAAAAATTAATTTTTATTGGAGTATAGTTGATTTATAATGTTGTGTTAGTTTCTGCTGTACAGCAAAGTGAATCAGTTATACATATACATATATCCATTCTTTTTTAGATTCTTTTCCAATATAGGTCATTACAGAGTATTGAGTAGAGTCCCCTGTGCTATACAGTAGAACAAAACTCCTTAAGATTAAAATGAGGACTTTTCTATGCTTCTAGAAAGTAGAAAACCTACCTTTTCTATTGTTTATAGGTGTTTCCCTAATTGCTTTGGTTTCTTTACCTCTTGGCCTTATAAGGGAAACAGTTTGGTCTGATTTGGAGGTGTACATGTAACCACACAGATATTATTTCCATATAATCAAATATTCAGTTTACCATTATCTTGGCAAGCACATGCTGTTGTATGTCAGTCATTGTATTATATCTATATAATCTATTTAAAAATCACAGAAATGACTGATGACTTGATATTTAGATGGTTTTATCTAGTAATTTAATTTAAATATATGCTGCATGAAACCAAGTGTTTAAATAAAATAAAAATATATGATTGAGTTTTTTGAAAAGTATAAGGTTCCATTTTAAACTGTATTCTTAAGGTGCACATGCAGAGGTAGAACTCTTACCACTGAGTATAAGTGAAAGAGTTAGTCATCTAGTCTAGATAATCACAAGTTGTCATACTTCTATAGACTGTTAAAGAAGAAATCAAGTATACTCTTTATGAAATTGGTGAAATGTTGTTTACTCTGATAGAAGATAGCTTATTCATGGTTATCTTTTGTTTTTGACCTTTTGCAGATCTCCATTAGATTATTATCTTTTATTAGAGTCACATAAAAGTTTATACAAAGACATTCAAGTTACTACAATTGGTTTAAATTTATGAGGTCAGATAATAAATCTTAGTGTGGCTTTTTTTTTCTCTCTCTTATGAAAGAGTATCAGTGCTCTTGACACTTGTCTAACCGAATATTCAGAAGTAACTCTAGGACACTGGTTGCAACCATATGTGTTTTGGAATACCAACTGTAGATCTTCACCACTATTTTCATAAGTAGACAAAAAAATATGATATAAATGTGGTATAAACATTCTCGGTGGTAAAGAGAAGTCTACATCTTGATTTTTTTTTTATTTGACATAACTTACTGTGTATTCCAAAAATTTCCATGTGTTCTAGTGGTCTAGAACAGATATGTGCCTATAGTGGTTGCAGGCAATAATGGTAAGATTTAGAAAGGACAAAAGAATATTTAAGTGTATGAGCAACTGAGAGACTATTGAGTTAGCAAAATTCAGTCCCCAAGAGTTCTAAGAAATTGTAAATTTAAGTCACAGTGATTTTTCAGGGAAATCATTAGTGTTACTTTAACAGGTCTTTGAGAGAAAAGATATATGGTGTTATGTTGTGTTTAAGGAATAAAGGCAAAAACTCCATACTTCATTTGTCTGCAGGCCAACTACACCTTTTTTCCCTGGCTTTATTGAGATATAATTGGCATATCATTACATTTTAAATTAGATAATTAAAACTAATGGAAAACTAGCCCCCCCCAATTATTCTAAGTTATCTGATGCACTTACCAAAGTATGAATTTCTTTATGAATGTTCTCAAAGTAAGATGCAAACACTTTTATTAAAATATTAGCTTACTAATTATGCTGATTAATTTCTGTGTTGTGTCAAAGCAAGATAAAAAAATTTAGAGTAAATTTAGAGGCAATTTAATATATATATGGAACTCAGCCAGCGATTTCCACTAATAATGCTACTTACTATGCTTGTTTATGTTATAAGATGAATTTTGGGGTGTAAAATGTTTATTGCAGAGATTAACATTTTTGAAGTATCAGGTGTTGACTCTTTAAAAAGACATTACAACTAGTAATAAACATCCTTTGGCTCACTCTCAGGTTTCAAAACACTGGAAAATATTATTACTTTATTAAGAACCTTTGTGTGTGTGTGTGTGTGTGTGTTTGTGTTTGTGTGTGTGTGGGGGCGGTGTTTATGAAAGAATGCTGTGTTTTGGAGAGTTTGAAGCAACCCTTCAAAGGCTTTTGAATGAATAAAATTATTCAATGCCAGGTAACATCCACTGGTCTCAAAGCAGCATCTCAACCAAGTAAGGAAATTCTTGGAATTAGCTAATTAGCTGGACCTAAAATTCTTTGTACTCTATGGCCAACAACTGATCTCAAAAGACTTCTTTTAGTGTTTTGGAGCCAAATTCATTAATAGCAGTTGGTAGGAGGAAACAGTGAAATTATCTGAAGTATATGTTCCTCTCTAGATAGGTGCATGTTATCTTTTTGTATTTGAATGTGCATGCATTGAAAGGGATTATACTTGTACGTTAAGTGAAGAAACTGAATTGGAATAGCTGAAAGCCCACTCGAATAAACTCAACAATGTATTTCTATATAGGAAACTGACAGCTGTGCCTGTTTCCACCCATGAAAGAACAAAAATTTAGTGGATTATTTCTCCTTCACAGAGCCATTTGGATTTAACTCATGAAGGGTTGTGGCCTCTAACCACCGCCATCTGACAGTTGTTTAGCGAATAATGTGAAATACGTCAGTGATCTTGATCTGGTTCTCTAGGACATGTATTTCACAATAAACTGTCATCCTCTCCTCTCAGCCAGGAACATTCAAACTGATTATCAACAGAAGTAGTTTAGTTCTTCTGGGTTAGAATTGCACTCTTCTTATGTTTCCTGGAGCCTAAAGGTATAAAACAAAATCAAATTTTACCTCGGTAATTATAATAGCCTTAAAAACCTTTTCTTTGTGTAATTAAAAAGGAAATGGCATTCAAACTAAAGACAAAAGAAGTGTTGACATGTTAACACTTAGTTTTTAGTATAAAATGTGAATTAAAATATGTGTTGAATTATTTTCTCTGTCTAGGAAAGTACCTCTCCAGCTTTTCTCTTCTATCCACATGACACAGAATCTTTACTTGATGCTATTAATTCCTAAGCAGGAGAATTTGGGAGAGTAATGATTTAAAAGTATTTGGACATATGGCTTTGAGGGAGCCTAAGGTAGAGGTCAGAAAGTATCTTGATTTGTGCTTGGGAGAAGTTGTTATGGTCATTCTTAAGATTCTTTTGAGGATTTTTAATATCAGAAAGCTAGACTTATTTTATTCCAGTAACTTGGTAAAATCTCTGATTATTAATGAATTTTAAATAAGTCTACATTCTTCAACATAAAGGGACCTCTTTTCAACTGCCCCTCAATCTACAAACTCTATCTGTACACTGCATAAAATGTTCTACTGAATCTATTTAAGGAATATAGAATATATTTTCTCAAAACACTCTTTTTTTTTTTTTTTTTTTTTTTGTGGTACATGGGCCTCTGACTGCTGTGGCCTCTCCCATTGCGGAGCACAGGCTCCGGACGTGCAGGCTCAGCGGCCATGGCTTACGGGCCCAGGTGCTCCGTGGCATGTGGGATCTTCCCAGACCGGGGCACGAACCCATGTCCCCTGCGTCGGCAGTTGGACTCTCAACCACTGCGCCACCAGGGAAGCCCTCAAAACATTCTCATACAAATGGCCTTTTCCAAACACTTCTCTGTATATTCATAAGAAATGTGTTAAGCTGATATGGTTTACCTGGAGCAGTTGGCAAAATTGTGATTGTCTTCTTGTTCAGAAGGTCCTTAAAGTCTAATACAGTTCTAAGGTTCTCAATCAATGTATTGAAGGTCAGGAGGTTGGATTATCCACTAAGCCAATTATTTTAGTTATCTAAACTATTACAGTCAGTTATTTTCGTTATCTGAGTAAATCTGAATAAATTGATCCGAAAGTGTTCATTTCAACGATCCTGAAATGTAATGTAAATACTATTTTATTTCACCAAAATGAAAATTTTAGAAAGTCTAGCTGAGTATTTTCTCAGTGCAGTCAAAGTCTGAGAACTCTGTATTTAGAATGTATATGGCCTTACTTTCTATAGTTTTTGGTTTGGTTGTGTTTTATGTTCTTGAACAAAAATATCTTTAGTTATTTACAGTTCCTTTTTGGTCCCTGCAGATACTTGAGTTTTCTATACCTGATATAATACGTGTTTGCATTCAGGTAGGATTTAACTTATGCCAATAAGTTGATAACAAGCAATTCAATTAATCACAAATTACATTTTTAATTTCAATCATATTTTTCACACTGGGCTAAATATGAGATAAATTAGAAGTGCGATGCAAAGTACCTGAATTCAAGGAGCTAACAACCAGGGTAATGCTTATCAACAATGAGGTAAAAAGACAAGTTATATTAAAGTTTAAAATCATATATTTCTGAGTATAGGTAGAATAGATGGCATATATTACTTTAGGCTTGAATATTCAGAGGTGGCTTAATGAGAGAGACAGGATGGAAGAGCAGCCATCTAACTTTTGGTTAGAGGGGGAAAAACAACCCATCATGAATAGACACATTGATACACTAAGATTTATTTTTTTATTTTATTTACTTAGGTTGCTCATTGTTGAAATATTTGTAAGGGAAATTATAGAGCAAAGCATTTAGCTAAGTCGTACATCTGTTATTTTTAGGATTATATGTGTTGCTTCCAGCCACATACTCCTTAAGCAGAGAGGAGAAGTTCAGTATATGTAAAAGTAAAACATTTGAACAGACCTTGCGTAAAACAACAATAGCAAAAAATATATGTGAATGTTCATTTTGTCATTTTACATTAAATGATAGGGTTAAAGTATATGTTATAATGAGGTTTCCTGCCAAAATGATTAAATACGAGCTTATATGTCTTAAATTGTGAAGCATTGGTTTAAAGAGTGAAAGCTTTCATTAGCTGACAAAACTTTTTTTTTCACGTCTTTATTGGAATATAGTTGCTTTACAATGTTGTTTTAGTTTCTGCTGTATAACAAAGCAAATAAGCTGTATGTATCCGTATATCCCCATATCCCCTCCCTCTTGAGCCTCCCAACAAAACATTTTCTTAACTGATTTTTCCAACTCAAGCTGATACACACTGAATGTTTTCCTCTGGTGATAATAAGGTTGACCATCTTTACTTTAGGCATTATTTGAAGCCCTGCTTACCAAAAATTGGGGAAAAAAAAGTATGCCTAGATTACATTAAAAAAGGTACACTTTTTAGTGGTTTCAGATTATTTATAACTCACAGTGTGGATTTTAAAGTACAATGCAATGAATTGTGTCCTTCACTCAGACACATTTGTACATTGTCCATCATTTGAAATATAAAAGTCAATTTTATGTACTTAAGTGGTGAATATGGCTGGAAAATAATTCAGCTTGAAGGACAGAAAATATGCAGGTAGCTATGGCCTCTAAATGAAAATAATATATTTCCATGTGACTATTAAAAGCCGGGGGCTAAGGAAGAGAGTAGAATAGCCCATTAAAGTAGTCAACAAAGTAGATCATGCCAGGTGTCAGGGGTTTACAAGACACAAAAGCCAGACTCCTGTGGACTTTGGAGAATAAATATTTATCTCGGTATTTTTTATCAAGTGCATTTTTAAGTTTATTTCAATTTTCCTCTATTTTCTACTCTCCCAATCAACACCATTAATTCGTAATGAAATCATGGGTAATTAATGGAAAATATTTCAATGTTAAAATTGAGTATCTTAAAGTACTTCACATGTTTCCCGTTTTGTTTCTTAATAGAAATAACCTTATCAGTCTAAAATCCTCATGTGATTTGATTTCAGAGGATAAAATAAGATCCCCCAAATAACTCTTTTATACCTCTATGTGGTATTTTATGCAGTTCCTATAGTAGGAGACATATTTTAGTTATTTTTTAATTAATGAGAGATACATTGGGATAATAACAAGCTAATACATATATTACCTACTATGTGCCAGGCATTATTCTAAGCACTTCATATATATTATCTCATTTAATTCTCAAAATAACCCTTTGAGATAGGCACTACTTTACAAATGATAAAATGAGACACAAACTGGCTAAGCGATTTGTCAAGTGACAAGTGCTAAAGAGAGGCAGAACAGAGATTCAAATTCCAAGGGTCTGACCCCAAGGCCTTCCTCTTTATTATATTATATTGCACTGCTTCTTCTGACAAGTACACACTGGCCCAAGAGAAACAAAGGAGCTTAAATTCACAGATTCAGTCACTGGGTAACAGTTGCTGATACTGAAGTTTTTACTGGGGAGGAGAAGATTGGAGAGAGAGAAGAGATGTCTGCAGGTGGAAGCAAAAGTTTTTGATTTAGTGGTAGGGCTAGAGAGGAGGGAATTAGAAAAAGAAGCAGCAACAAAAATGGACAAGCATAGGTCTTCCTAACTTTGCCTGAAGATGGTCTTATACTTTTACTCCCTCTTATTTTTGTTCAAACTAGATAGTATTCACTATATTCACAGTGTCAAAGAGGATGTACTGACTTTATGACAAGGGTCAAAAGTGTCAGTGTAGGAATCAAGGTGACGTATTGGAAGAAGATCCAGACTTTGGATTCTGAAAGACTAAACTTCAGATTTTGCCTCTGACATGGATTTCCTTTGTGGCATTGGGGATAACATTCCTCCATGTGAAATTGGAATAATAATATGTACTTCATAGGTTTATTAAGAGGGTTAAGCAAGGTAATGTTTGCAAAGCATCAGATAATATCGTTTTACTGTGAAAAAAGTAAATAAATGACAACTCTTATTATTATAAGCTTATCTTTGCTTATTAATGTCCATAGATCCCATGGTTCACCTAATGCAAGTGTGAGCAATCTAATCTTAACAATGCTAACAATCCAGTTTTAAAAAACTGGCACCTCAATCTTTTTATAATTGGTAATCATATCTATAAGACATTTCATCTGTAGAACCGATTTGCTCTTTGAAAGGGGAAAAAAGTAGAATATCTCAGTGAAAGAATCACAGTGATATTTACTTATCTCCCCCATTTTTCACTGTGTATATTGCAAGGGTTTGGCTAATGGATTACTCTAAATGGCAACTCAGGATTTAAAGGAAAGTGCAATAAAACCTTTGAGTTTTGTTAGAGTAGTATGGAACATGTTCATGTGTCAAAGACCCAGTCCAAAAGCCCAAAAGAATAACAAAATTATCAAAGCCCTGGGTTATCATCAAGAAAATAAGAAATGTTAAAAGTGCATGTTGTTTTTGAAAGCAGTGTCTTAAGTGTGGAAAAGAAGTTGCTTAACTATGCCAACTTTCCAATTATGATCTTCTGTGTAAGCATCCCTCATGACTTTATACATCTGAAGATGATACAAGGAATAGCATTCAGAAATCTTGACCTCAAACAACATGCTTTATTAAGCTTCCCATCCCCATTTGCAAGGATATTATTTTGAAAGTCTTCCAAAAATTTATTTTTTCTGCCAAGGGAGAGAACTCGAGAATTGTCAGTGTGGAAACCATCTTAGAAAATATTGCACAATGAGTAACTGCACAAATTATGCATTGAAATTGCAAAAGGATGAAAATTATTATTCTCCACTCTTTAAATAATAAATGGGAGGATATTCTGAAGAGACTATGGAATAGATATCTATGAGCTCCTACCTACAATGGTGAAGGATTCATTACTCGGTTCATGATGTATGGGGTTTGAATGAGTATCTCCCCTAGTTTTCTCTGTGATATTAGAACAGAAAAATAAATAAATATATCAATGAAGTTTTTCTGACAAAAAGACTTGTCAAATCATCATCATTGAGAATCTCTTCCTTAAGTATATTTTTTCCTGTACTTAAAACATTTATTAGTAGTTCTTTAATTAAAATTGTATGTAAATGTAATCAAATCAGAGGAAATGAGTCTCTGGCAGACTTTACAAGAAGAGTAAGCAGAAAAGTAGTTTTTTTATTCTTGTTGTATTAGAATTGTACCACTGTAAAATACTGGAAAAAGTTGTGTTTTGTTTTTTTGTTTTTTTTTTTCATAGAGCTGCTGTAGCAGGGTACTAGGTGGGTTAAACAACAGAAATTGTTTATTATTTCACAGTTCTGGAGACTGGAAATTTGAAATCAATCAAAGCAGGGTCATGTTTCCTCTGAAACCTGTAGGGGAATCCTTCCTTGCCTCTTTCTAGCATCTGGTTGTTTGCAGGTGATCTTTGGTATTCCAGGGCTTGTAGATGCATCACTCCAATCCTCAGCCTTCCCATGGCTTTCTTGCTGTGTGTCTTCACATTGTCTTCCCTCGTTGTGTGTATGTCTTTGTGTGCAAATGTCTTCTTTTTATTAGGGCAACAATCAGATTAGAGCCCACACTAATGACCTCATTTTAACTTGACCATCTGCATAGAGGTTACATTCTGAGGTACTGAGGGTTATTTTTTGTTGGGGGACACAGCTCAACCAATAACAACTTATGATAGAGAAGATCTTGTAATTCTGTATCGTATATTATTTCATTTTGTTGGGTTTGTTTTTTCTTTGCACATAAATATCAAATTATCAAAATCTCAAAGAAAAAAAGTTTGTAGTATTCTTGTTATAGGTTGGTGACAGTATAATAGTGACATTTGGACTTAAAAACCTTTGGCTATCTCTGCTTTGGAGGGTCCACAAGACACAGAACCCATAAAACCAAGATACTGGCATTGTTTGATTTCATTTTAAGGTAACGATACAAGAAAATTTACATTTCTTCAAAAGTTATATCAAGAATTATTTCTATCTTTAGAAAGATTCATTGCTTTACCAAATCTTAGCCCTAGTTTCCATTAAATCAAACCCAGTCCTAAAGTAATGAAAATACAAATACAGAAACACTACCAAAGCTAGACTCATACAAAATCTTTTAGGAACCAAGCTGTTATATAAATGGAGTTTTTTCTGTGAATCTTTCAGAGAATTCAGCTTTGTTTTTGTTTTCAAAGGACAAAGAAAGTAGTTTGGGTCAAAGATCTAATGTGGTAGTATGGTTTGGCCTTAGCATTTAATCCTGCCACTTAAAATTTACTATACACACAGATCTTATCTCTTTATCTAATTAAGATTTTTTTAAAAAAAATCAACTTTATTTTTCAGAGCAGCTTTAGGTTCGCAGCAAAATTGAGAGAAATGTATCCACCATAGTATAGTTTCACTACCCTAAAAATCCTGTGTTCTGCCTATTCATCTCTCCCTACCCTGTAACCCTGGCAACCACTGATCTTTTTAGGGTCTCCATAGATTTGCCTTTTCCAGAATGTTATAAAATATATAGTTGGAATCATACAGTAGTTAACCTTTTGAGATTGACTTCTCTCACTTAGTAATATGCATTTAAGATTCCTTCATGTTATTTCATGGCTTGATAGCTCATTTTTTTTTAGTGCTGAATAATATTGCATTGTTTGGATGTACTACAGTTTAATTATCTATTCACCTATGAGGGACATCTTGGTTGCTTCCAAGTTTGGGCAGTTACAAATAAAGCTGTTATAAACATCTGTGTGCAGGTTTTTGTGTGGATGTTAAGTTTTCAACTCCTTTTCGGTAAAAGATTGCTGGATTATATGGTAAGAGTGTGTTTAGTTTTGTAAGAAACTGCTGAACTGTGTTCCAAAGTGGCTTCACCATTTTGCATCCCCGACAGCAGTGAATGATTGTTCCTATTACTGTATATCCTTGCCAGAGTCTGGTGTTGCCAGTGGATTTTGTCCATTCTGATAGGTGTGTAGTGGTATATCGTTCATTTAATTTGCATTCCCCTGATGAGATATGATGTGGAACATCTTTTTACATGCTTATTTGCCATTTGTATATCTTTTTTGGTGAAGTGTCTATTAAGGTCTTTGGCCTCTTTAAATCTTGTTATGTTCTCATTGTTGACTTTTAAGAGTTCTTTGTTTATTTTAGGTAACAGTGCTTTATCCGATATGTCTTTTGCAAATATTTTCTTTCGCTCTGGGCTTTTCTCTTTATTCTCTTGACAGTGTCTTTTGCAGAGCAGAAATTTTTAATTTTAGACTTTTTTCCCAAGAAATGTATACAAAATCTGAACTTTTACCAAACCCTTTACTCTAAGAAAAAAAAAATCATAATACATGCTGTTGTTAGACATAACAACATATAAATTATTAAAACCAAGTAACACTTATAATAGGTAAATTTTTATATTGAAACTGACATCTGAAAAACTTGACTCAAAAATTGGGTTTGATAGAAATATTAACAACAATTACAACAAAAATCTCACAATGCCAGCTATAATAGTAATTAAAATTTTTGATGTGGACAAAACTAATTAGTGACTTAAATTTGTTATAAAATTTACATAGAAGATAATTGATCATGATAATCATAGTTAAAGAATAGGAGAAATTTAAAAATTGGAAGTGAACCTTTGCTGTGTAGAAAATTAAGCAATTTATTAATTTAGTTTAATGGAAGTCACTCAAGAAAATTCTCTATAAATTCTGATGGTATGTTTGCATACATTACAAAAGTCAAAATATCTTTGAAGCCAACACAAGCAATGCGTCAAAGTAAAATGGTTAAAATGACAAGATTAAAACAGTCTGTATTCCTGCTCAGGAGTCAGAGTCATAAAATAGTGACTTGACTTTTTGTACAGTTATGATTGTTCAACATTCACTTCTGTCATTTATTTCCACAAATCACATACACAGCATCTTTTAAATGTAAGTACATTTAAATAAAAAATTAAATTCTCATGCATGTGTATGTGTTCATGTGTGTGTGTTTGTGGACATATGTGTGCGTGTATGAATTTGAGGATATCTTGAAGTGTCACAAAATTAGAGTTAGAGCTTAATTCCAACAAGTATTTCCTAAACTAATATTATTCGCTGGACACATCCTCCCAGCTCACTTCAGATTTCAGGTGACTTTGCTGGAATATTCTCATACACTCTCCCTCCTTCTGCTTTTTGGCTCAGTCTACCCCTTCCCCTCCCCCGCCAAAAATGCAGGTGTTTCTTGAGGTCAATGTGCCTTTCAACTTTGCCATTATTATAGGAATAAAATTGTTGCCTTTCCTTCAAATATAAACTCAAAAATTGCTTCTTCGAGGAATCCAAACATAGCACAAGATTTTGGTGAAACTTAATATGTTTCTTGAAACAAAGTACAAAAGTAACTTATTTATTTATCGAATAAACTTATGTTTAGTCTCATCGCACTGCATATATAAATGAACAGAGGAAATTCATCTATATTAATTTTTTCAAGCCCCACAAGAGAAAAAGTTACTGGGATGGATAGTTAGGTAGATAGATAGAATTGTTCCAAGGTGTTTAGATACATTATACCAATAAAGAAGTAAAAATACCAAATTCTCAGCAATTGCTGCCAACAACTAAAGTGTCATTGTAGAAAATGCTTCTCAAATTATTTTATCAAGATCTTGTAATCTTTTGATATTACAGGTTAAAATTTGAATTTGTTTCATACCTAAAAATTCTTTTTAATTGCTTTGTAACTTGTTATTCAAAAGAGAGCTCATCTAGACTTGTAATTTTATAGCATTTGAGACACAGAATTAGCTTTGGGGTAGTATCTGATATGGCCTAACCAATTTGTACAGAAATACCAGTCAGTACATGGCTCCCATGGACTTTATTTTGTGGGGAAAATGATGTTCTTGTTTAGCTCTCCCTCCTAATTGTTCCAGTTTTCTTGGTGAAGATAGAATGTACAGTGTTAACTGGCTGAGTCAGAGAGTTTCAGCAGTCCATGGAAAATGTTGGGTGGTTCAGAAAATAAGCCCTGGATCAGAGAGACACATATAAAGTCATCACTCCTTTTTCATGTGGTGCTGAAACTCAGTTGCTTGTATGAAGTATTTGTACATCCTCTAAGACTTGAAAAAAAGCAGATTTAAGAAGCAGTGCCTGGTTAAGAAAAGAAGTGTATATTCCATTTATGCAAAGCAGTTTTCAAACAATACATGCACTTTTGACTTATTATTGAGGAAAATATTTGTTTTGAATTTTAATGATCAAAATTATCCAAGTCAAAACATCAAAGCTCATGAATATTTTTACTGCTATCGGAGTCTTCTAAGAGGTTAAATACAGCTTATTTTTTTCCCAAATTCTTTTTATTACTCTTTTTCTCTAAGTCAACTGTTTATTGGGTACTTCCCAATCAACTTAGGTTTGCTTTATTGCTCCAGGTAAATATTTAATGGAATAACAGGATATATCTATTTTTAATGCACAATTTCGTCCAGCCCCCCTAAAGTAAATAACAAATATCGAGGAAATACTTAAATAGTTGAATTCTTATATGGGCAGAGGAACGTGATTACTTAGGTATTTATATGTAACAAACCTGTTCTGTTAGCTTACACTGGGAATTTCTGTACATTTTCATAGAGGAAGTATATCTTAGATTGATCACTTTCTCTGCCAAAATCTTATAGCCAAGATATATTTGAACTAATGGAAGTTAGCATTCATGTAGTACCTGTGATGTACCAGGGCTCTGATGTACCTTTGGCATTATTTACATTTAGAGCTGGTTAATTCTTTGCTGAGTGGGCTGCTGTGTGCTTTTAAAATGTTTAACAGCATGCCTGGCCTCTGCGTGCTAGATACATAGTCAATGTGTTGTCAGACATTATTAGATGTCTCCTGGGGGACAGAATCTCCCCTGGTTGAGAACCACTGTCTAACTAAACTCAGAATTTGTTGTAAGTGCAACTTTTTTTTTATTGGAGTATAGTTGATTTATAATGTGTTAGTTTCAGGTGTACAGCAAAGTGAATCAGTTATACATATACATATGTCCACTCTTTTTTAGATTCTTTTCCCATATAGATCATTAAAGAGTATTGAGTAGAGTCCCCTGTGCTATACAGTAGGTCCTTATTAGTTATCTATTTTAAATATAAATGCTGACACCTTCACAGAAATTCCTTAACACTCAAAGGATTCCTCTGTTACTTCATTTGTGTGGAAGCACCTGGGGAAAACCAAACTTTTTAACAGCTACTGCAAATGTGTGAAGTTTTCCTATAGCCCTGAGAGAATTGATCTTCTATTAGCCATCTAGATCTTAGAGAGAGTTAGGGAGGGAGGGGTGGAGAAAGGGAGGGGGAGAGGTGGGGGGCAGGTAAGACCACCAGGGAAACTTGGATTAACCTGGTGTTCTATTTTTCTTTTTTTTTGCTGTACGCGGACCTCTCACTGTTGTGGCCTCTCCCATTGTGGAGCCCAGGCTCCGGACGCGCAGGCTCAGCGGCCATGGTTCACGGGCCCAGCCGCTCCGCGGCATGTGGGATCTTCCCGGACCGGGGCACGAACCCGTGTCCCCTGCATCGGCAGGCGGACTCTCAACCACTGTGCCACCAGGGAAGCCCCTGGTGTTCTATTTTTTTATGATACCTACATTATCTATGTGACCAGAAGGTCTTCATTCCAAAATTCCTTTTGTTCTGTACTGAGTGACACAGCAAATATGACAGAATAAAAATTTTCTCATTTATGAATTAGAGCAAACCAGGCTATTAAAGCAGCATAAAAATTAACTTCAGGAGGTTTTCTTTTTTCTGTCAACAGTGGCCATTTTAGGAATGTTAAAACATGCTTAGAACAGTTTCTGAAATCCCTGTTAGAGATAGTCCTGCAGACAGCCTCGCAACAGACCAAGCTCATGTAACCTTTCTCCCATACAGTTCCCCATCAATGGGGTAATAGCAGCAGCCCCTGAGGAACGTAAAGCAGCATTGTGCTTTAGAGCTGATATCCTCCAGACTTGGCTGGTGGCTTTGGTTGTAGTGTTAATTAGGTACCTTTTGAACTTTGGGTCATTGACTGAGAGAATACTGCTTTGCAGACTCTGACTTGCTGTAATATTGTGCTAACCATATTTATTGCGGACGGATTGTGTCCAATCATTCTAGCAGACATTGTCATGAACAAGGGACAATGTATATAATAAACAATATAATACTATAATTAGGGTCATACATCATAGGCATACACAAACACTATAATTCACTAAGTAATGTACCAAGGAGTACAGAGGAGGATCTGAAAAGTGAGTATGTAAGTATTGAGTGGTTGCATATGGAGGAGAGATTTATATTAAGTCAGGTGAATCAGGGATGGTTTCATGGCAAAGGTAAACTTTGAATGTGGAGTTGAAGATGTGGTACATATATACAATGGAATATTACTCAGCCATTAAGAAGAATGAAATAATGCCATTTACAGCAACATGGATGGACCTAGAGATTGTCATACTGAGTGAAATAAGTCAGACAGAGAAAAGAGAAATATTGTATTGATATAGCTTATATGCAGAATCTAAAAAAAAATGATACCAATGAACTTATTTATAAAACAGAAACAGATTCACAGAGAGTGAACTTATGGTTACCAGGGGGGAAGGGTGGAGGGGAGGGATAGTTGGGAGTTTGGGATTGACATGTACATCAAGGAGGAGCTGGTTAGTAGTGGTCTTGAAGAGACAGCTGGCAGGGGAAGTCTTCCCAAGAGGAAGAACTC
>NW_006798086.1:291746-310229 GCF_000442215.2 Lipotes vexillifer
AAGAGGAACCAGTTAGTGACCCTGAAGAATCAGGAAACAAGAGGATCCCCAAGAAAAAGAGGAAATTCTCTTCCAAGGAGGAGCCACTCAGCAGTGGACCTGAAGAGGCTGCTGCCAGCAAGAGCAGCAGCTCCAAGAAAAAGAAAAAGCTCCGAAAGCTGTCCCAGGAGAATTAGAATGGACATGTCCCTAGTAGGGCATAACTTGCAGAGATATTTCCCAACCCATCCCCTACAGCCCAATAAAAATAAAAACAAATTTAAAAAAATAAAATGGATAACCAACAAGGGCATACTTTATAGAACAGGGAACTCTGCTCAATACTATGTAACAGCCTAATTGGGAAAAGAATTTGAAAAAGAATAGACACCTATATGTGTATAACTGAATCACTTTGTTGTACAACTGAAACTAACACAACATTGTTAATCAGCTATACTCCAATATAAAAAGAAAAACAGAAAGAGATCAGAGTTATAGAATGGTATAAGAAACAACATAAGCAAAGACATAAAATCTGACAAGAGAGAGAAGGAGGAGGAAAAGAAGGAGCTGGGGGGGGGAGGGGGAAGAAGAAGAGGAGGGAGGAAGGAATTGGGGGAAAGGAGGGAAGATGGAAGGGAGGGGGGGAGGGAGGGGGAGAGAAGGAAGGAAGGAGAGGGAGAGAGGATTAATCTTAGTTTCCTAGTGAGGAAGGAGACTGATAGCATAAACGTAAAATAAGAACAAACTAATGCTTCTGACAGAGTGGGTAAGAGTGCATAGAGATTACTGCATAATGATGAAAATTGGCTTTTTAAAAGTGTGGTCCCGGGCTTCCCTGGTGGCGCACTGGTTGAGAGTGCGCCTGCCGATGCAGGGGACACGGGTTCGTGCCCCGGTCTGGGAAGATCCCACGTGCCGTGGAGCGGCTGGGCCTGTGAGCCATGGCCGCTGAGCCTGCGCGTCCGGAGCCTGTGCTCCGCAATGTGAGAGGCCACAACAGTGAGAGTCCCGCGTACCGCAAAGTGTGGTCCCTAGACCTGTAGCATCAGCATCACTGGAGACCTTGTTAGAACTGCATATTTTGAGATCCCCACACCTAGTAAAACAAGACATCTAAGTGATCTCATGCTGCTCAAGTTTGGGAACCACTGGTCCACAGTGTAGTATGAATTTGAGTGAAAAGACTGGAGAGTCCAGCTGGAAGGACACTGAGTTAGTCTCCTAAACTAACAACTCCAAACTAAGCGAGTAGTTAATAAAAATCTTTGATGATTATAATGAGTAGAGATAGGTATGGAAATGTAAAGAAGGAGGAATTTGTGAGGCTTGGAAGAAATTGCTTTTTGGGGTTTATTTGACACCTAAATGGGTCCTTCATAAAACTGATGTGATGAAGTTGATGAACAAATCGTTGCCTAATTATCTTTTTACTGTAAGAGTCTGAGAAAGGTTTTCAGGCATAATATTAGATTTTTTTTTAAAGTTTAAAAATATTCTAGGCTTCTGCTATTAAACCATATTACCACATCCATAAAGTTGAGGTAGATGGTGCATTTTATATATATATATATATATATATATATATATATATATATTGCACATTTGGTGGTGTTTCCTTTGCATTTCTTTTAAAAATATGCATACTTTATTTAAATACACTGACAGAGATGAGATCTTTCCTCACATTTTCATGCTACTGTTCTGGGAAACTAAATTATGCTGTGATAAAAAATAAGTAATTACTTATTGTGTTTAATTGATTTTTTTTTTTTTTTTTTTTTTTGCGGTACGCAGACCTCTCACTGTTGTGGCCTCTCCCGTTGTGGAGCACAGGCTCCGGACCCGCAGGCTTAGCGGCCATGGCTCACGGGCCCAGCCGCTCCGCGGCATGTGGGATCTTCCCAGACCGGGGCACGAACCCGTGTCCCCTGCATCGGCAGGCGGACTCTCAACCACTGCGCCACCAGGGAAGCCCTGATTTTTTTTATAGAAATTACAATGCAGATTTGATTAAAGGAAGATTGTGTATTACCTACGGTTGTTTCACAAGGCACATAATGGTATGAAAGAGTGCTACCCAGCACAGATATTATACCATCATTTTGCTTAAATGTGTTGAGTGGGAGATATTTAGAATTCTTTATGACTTATAAACAATGCAGAATGTTTCTTTTCCTATCTAAAGCAGGATGATAGGGACATCTATTTCACAGCCATAACATGTTCTGACTTTAAATTGTAGAAGCCTTTTGGGAGAGAAATAGCTAATGGTAGATTTTAAATAAGAAAGAGGATTGTGAATTTGATGCTGACAAATGATGCACTTTGTAACAAGTTCACTCCTGAAGTTTGCTAGTTAGGCTCTGTTTGAGTCAGATGTATCAAAGAAATCTGAAAAGATCCTGTAGAAAAGGATTTGATTCTAGTTCCTGCTCTACTCCAAGGTTTCACAACCTTGGCAGTAGTTGGGGTTAGTTAATTATTTGGTGTAGGGACTGTCCAGTGCATTGTAGGACGTGTAGCAACATCCCTGTGTCAATCTACTAGATACTAGAAGCACTTTCATACCTGCCCCACCCCAAAGTTGTGACAACCAAAAATGTCTACAGACATTGTCAAATGTCTCCAGGGTCTCAGAATTGTCCCTAGATGGGCATTGCTCTATATCACTGAAATATAAGCTGCAAAATTTTGCTGATTAAAAGAACACACACACACACACACAACTATTGCATGTAAATCATCTTGGATAATTCTGCTGCTCAGGGCCTTTTGGGGGTGCTGATTCTTTTATGCATTCTTTCTATCTTGCCCAGAAGTCCCAGCAATTTAGGGTATTTTCCTCTTACTCAATGGCTATGCTCATCCAATAGGTCCCTCTCAGGTTTTTTTTGTTTTTTTGTTTTTTTTAAATCTTCTATTTCCCTCCCAAGCCTAGTTTGAAGCAGGAAAGTCTCTTCAGTTGCCTCTTCCTTTATATCAATATATTTGAAAGAACAGAACCTTTGTATTTGAGGGATTTTCTACTAATTCCCATGATAATAAAATCAAGGAATGACAAGGGGACATTATAAAAGTTTGCATAATTCTTTGGGGGTTTTAGGGTAGCAGTCCTTTTTTTTTTTTTTTTGGCGATACGCGGGCCTCTCACTGTTGTGGCCTCTCCCATTGCGGAGCACAGGCTCCGGACGAGCAGGCTCAGCGGCCATGGCTCACGGGCCCAGCCGCTCCGCGGCATGTGGAATCCTCCCACACCGGGGCACGAACCCATGTCCCCCGCATCGGGAGGCGGACTCTCAACCACTGCGCCACCAGGGAAGCCCAGGGTAGCAGTTCTTGATGAATGAAAGTCCTGCTAACTTAAACCTCTACTTTCATACTGAAGGGTTAGCTCATAAACCTCAGCTCCCTTCCTTACCTTTGGTGACGGCTGAGTGGAACCTAACATCAAAGGTGGCTCTGCTGTCCCCCACTAAACAGGAAGATGCCAAAACAGAGGAATAGTAGTATTAACTCAATGAGCATTACTATATCATCAGTGATCACACAACTGAGAGATTCTGTAAACCTTCTGTCTTATCCAGGCATAATTTCTTTCTCTAGAAATTCCATGCCATTGATGATCATGCACTTTTACTCATGCCATTAACTATTATGAGCTTTCATCAGGCATTAATTTTAAGGAGCTTATTTTTGTTGGTTTTTACATAATTCCTTTATTATAAGTAGATACTAGACCTCTAAAAAACCTTGATTTTCCTTCAGGATAAAAATTATATCAACCTCTCAAAATGTATTTTTATCCTACATTATTTACACTTGTTGGAGGGAAACATCTCTTATTAATTGATGTTAATATTCACTCTGCCTTCCTACCCAAGGAGTGCTCAGTTCAACATCTGGTAGTTGGTAGACTTTCAATTAATATGAGACGTGTACTGGAAAGAGGGCTGACATTAAAACCATTGGTAGCAGAGCTCAAATCCCAGTTTTCCTGCTTATAGCTTATGTTACTTTAAATAAGTCACTTAACTTTCTTATGTTTTAATTTCTTTTTGTTTAAAATGGGTATAGTATCTATAACACAGAATTGTTGAGAATTTAAATAAGTTAGCTTTTGTAATCCATGTTCATTAAATGGAATATCATATATATAACACACATATATATAACACATATATGTAAGAATATATATATAGGTTCTTTTTCATATTCTTTTCCATTTTGGGTTATTACAGGATACTGAATATAGTTCCCTGTGCTATACAGTAGGACCTTGTTGTTTATTTTATATATAGTAGTGTATATCTGCTCATCCCAAACTCCTAATTTATTGCTCCCCCAAATGGAATATCTTTTGTATATGATATGATATTATTTCATTTGATCTTAACTAACCATTGACCCTTTCCTTGTGATATAAGTCTTCACTCTCAGTATAATGGAAGAGTTTATATCTATTTTTCCCATTAATAGTATTTCAAGGAATTTATTTCTTATGCAATACTTAATCTTCTCCTTTATATAGTCAACCATTACCACTGTCATCCCTTTCCATTTTTATGTTACAGAGGATAAAAATGCATCTACTATATTAACAAAGAACTGAAAGCTAAGGCCATCATGGTAAAATAGTACCAGATAATACAGTTAAAACTCATGTAGTCTTTCCTCCAGTGCATAATCTGCACTGTCCTAGTCACAGGTGATAAAATGGTGATCTAGATAGATATGATTCCTGCCTCATGGACTTAGAATCTTGTGGAAAAGGTAGAAAATTAAACAAAGATCAATAATATGGTCTTTATTATTTTTCTTCTATTACTCAATTAATGATCATATATTCAAGATTTATGTTCAACTTCTTTACTTTTCAATTGTTTGCCATCCTTTTCAACTTCAGTTTTCTCACACATACTTCTAATTTTACGTAAATCTCCAGACTGTCTTGCCCAAAGTCACTCAGCTAATGAGCTATAGAGACCCTCACTAATGTTTTTCCAAAATACTACTTTTCAAATGGGATGGGACTTCATATATTCTTTAAGAAATTCTTCTGCTTCTTTAATCTGTACTGCTTTCTGCACTCTCACTTAATTATTCATAATGCCCACCCACATCTCAGTTGTGACAGCACTGTGCTTTCAGAGCACATTTTAAACCTATATGGAACAAGAACAACAAAAATGTTTGCTTCTAGAGCTTTCTTTGTGGTTCTGAACAACAAATGAGACCCAGACCCTTCTGTTTCAATTCATACAAGCAGATAAAGATACATGGAGATTGCAATTTGGTATAAAGAGTATAATTCTAATTTTTAAGCTTTAAGCAACAGTATTTATTAACAAAGTTCTTAATTTTGAAATAACTTCTAAATTACCACAGTCTGAGGTGTATAATTGGAGCTGTGCAAGTTGAATATGCTGCAGAGACTTCTTTTTTAAGGAAACCTTCCTAATAAGAATTCAATTCATTACTAAGCT
Organism: Lipotes vexillifer; assembly: GCF_000442215.2. Classification (NCBI taxonomy): domain Eukaryota; kingdom Metazoa; phylum Chordata; class Mammalia; order Artiodactyla; family Lipotidae; genus Lipotes; species Lipotes vexillifer. The sequence continues at coordinate 297,215 of NW_006798086.1, forward strand.
GTTCTTCAGCAAAAAGTCTTCAGTGGCCTCCGGTGTGCATTTGGCAAACTTTGTGCATCCAAGGACCAAACGGAAGGGAAAAGCCCCAAAAGGAGAGGGGAATCTGGGCGAGAAGGTGAGTCCATATGCGTCTTGTAGAAGCCAGATGAGCAAATGATGCTGATGGCATTCTGTTAATGAGAGTTGAGAAAGCTAACCATTATTCTCCCTGGGATGGAAGACCACATCTCCCCTGCACGAAGAGCCATAGATCTACTTATAGGCAAAGCTAGGATTTTTTGTAACAAGCAGCTTGGAATTTGCTCTAGTATTTTGACTGTTTCTGTCCCACAAAGGAATTTCTCCAATTTCTGATTTCACTGTTAGTAAGGCATTTACAGTCACATTTAGCTATAAACTGCAGTCTGGCTCTCCAAAGCTTTTGCTCATGCTTCAGTTTTGAGAGTTTTTTTTGTTTTTGTTTTGTTTTAACCCATTTTGGTTGCACTTACTGCTGAAAGAAATACCAGCATAAACTTAGACTCAGTTATTGTTTTTCTCTTTTATCTGTTGAGATTTTGTCTTTTTTAGAAAAATGACCCCCAAAAAGAAAAGCTCAAAAATCAAGTAACAGTTATCTATACCATGAGTTTGTTCCCAAAGGACAAGCAAGTGAGTTTTCTTAGTGGATAATATAATACCTTCTAGAAATAGCATTTCTCTTGTGTTTTTGGCTTTATTTTTATTTATGTAAATGTGAATGACTGATTGAATTGGGATGTTTGGGGGATCCAAAATCTACATAGGAAACATTTAAGGAAAAGGAAACTTTAAGTGATAGAAGAGATGATTATCTCTACTGAGTTATTAAAGCAGTGCCAATTCCAAATGTTACTAGTTTTCTTTGGGTTAAGATTGGATTCCCAAGAGAGGATAAACAGAGTAGTAAAGGGAAGAAGTTGCATGAACTAAATGGGGGCATGCTTCATAATTAGAAAGACATGGGATGGGTAGACCTGGTTTCTTTCTGGAAATGATGAGGGGTGAATAAAGTTAAGAGCAGATATCCAACTCTTTGGTGGAGCCTTTTGGGCCGTCACTGCAGGAAAAATCAAAGGGCCAGGTTTACAGAAATATGAGAGGCCAATGTGTCATCATCAGTAGCACCGACACAGATAAAAATGGGCTGAAAAGGAGCTGATCTTGCCTTGGCTTACAAAACTACCCATTCTCTTTAAGGGACACAGTTTGGAAATTCTAGGATCCCCATCCATCCAGACTAGGAGCAGGGAGAACTTAATGTTCTAAAATCACCCTTCTCCATCTCACCATATGTGGTAAGGCCCACGTCTTGTTAACTTTTCTGTAATTGGGCATCTCTGGTAAATGGCAGCTTTCTTCCATACTGTCCCACTGTACCAGTGCTTTCAGGAAATATATTCTTTTTACCTAAATTGGTTACTTGTGGCTTTGGATTCTGAACTATCCGCTGTCCATAGTTTAATTGAAATCTTCTTGCTGTATTCCTTCCAAATCAGTGTGTGTTTATTCTATTTGTATGCAAAGCTTCCACTCATTTACATTGCCGCCCACTGTCTCAGAAAGACAGTGCTGTTGTTTTCAGTTTTTTTTCAACTTCGGGATTTTTTATTTTAGAGTGTTCCTTCCTACTGCAGCATGAAGCAGTATTTTAATTTCATTGTCAAAAGATGAAAGATGTAGGAGTTAGTTACAGTAATGATTGCCCTGTAGCTGAGATTGAATGGAGCTGGAATCTATTTAAACTTGCATTGTGCTTGAAAGATGAGACTTTAATGAATCTTTGTTAAACCCTATCATTTCATGGTTGCATTTAATAGAAAGGAGCCTTTTTGGTTGTCACAGCTACGTGGTATTTGCCCTTTTTCTTGTTGCCTATATGTGGAGGAGTTGGCAGCCATGAATCTGGTTTTGGGTCCCAGCAGTATGTATATAAAAATGTAGTGGTCTGCATTTATGTAGGAAAATGTGAAAACATATAAAAGATGTAAAATTGTAATTTAAACCTTTAGCCATTCTGGAATGTATGAAATTACTTAGAAAAAATTTTTTTAACCTGCAGGCCTGTAGTGTTTTCCATTTTTTCCTCCAATCCATTCCCACCCTTGCATTCTTACTTTTCCACTCCCATGTATCTCCATCACCCTATTATCCATCAAGGAGTTATCTTACGTAGTAGCATTTTACTGAGAAGTTTTTCATGACCACTCAAGCCCATATCATGGTGCTTATGTGGTAATTGCTGAGTTTACTTGTCTGTTTTACACTTCTACACTGTAATCTCCTTGTAGCTAGGACACATTTTAGGCACACAATGGATGGCAACCATGCTTACCATCACTGTTAGGTTTAAATGTTTACCTTATTCTCAGAAGTAATCTTATCTCTGATTTGAGGAGGCCTTCTCAGAGGTGTGGCATTTGCTTGAGCACGTGCTCTCTCCCTCTGTCTTTCTCTCTCTCTCATATCACACACACACACACACACACACACACACACACACTTTGCCAGTAGTAGATATCTTGAAAACAAGAACATATGATGTTATAAAAGTTACCCCAAACTGATGACCTTGTCTTTATCCACTAGCATCAGACTAATATAAACAAGTTTTGTGTGGAATTGCTATATGACATTGATGTGCTCTAAAAAGAAAGCTCTTGGCAAATAGTGCTTAAAAAGAGTGGGAGAACAGTATGGAGGTTCCTTAAAAAACTACAAGTAGAACTACCATATGACCCAGCAATCCCACTACTGGGCACATACCCTGAGAAAACCATAATTCAAAAAGAGTCCTGTACCACAATGTTCATTGCAGCTCTATTTTCAATAGCCAGGACATGGAAGCAACCTAAGTGTCCATCAACACATGATTGGATAAAGAAGATGTGGCACATATATACAATGGAATATTACTCAGCCATAAAAAGAAACGAAATTGAGTTATTTGTAGTGAGGTGGATGGACCTAGAGTCTGTCATACAGAGTGAAGTAAGTCAGAAAGAGAAAAACAAACACCGTCTGCTAACACATATATATGGAATCTAAGGAAAAAAAAAAAAGATCATGAAGAACCTAGGGGTAAGATGGGAATAAAGACACAGACCTACTAGAGCATGGACTTGAGGATATGGGGAGGGGGAAGGGTAAGCTGTGACAAAGCGAGAGAGTGGCATGGACATATATACACTACCAAACGTAAAATAGATAGCTAGTGGGAAGCAGCCGCATAGCACAGGGAGATCAGCTAGTTGGTTTGTGACCACCTAGAGGGGTGGGATAGGGAAGGTGGGAGGGAGGGAGACGCAAGAGGGAAGAAATATGGGAACATATGTATATGTATAGCTGATTCACTTTGTTATAAAGCAGAAACTAACACACCATTGTAAAGCAGTCATACTCCAATAAAGATGTTAAAAAAAAAAGAGTGGGGAAGGCAATGATATAGATAAGATAAAATGCTCGAATGAAGAAGCAATATTTACTTCATATTTTGGAGCACAGAACATCTTGGGATCTTTATCTCTACAAACTCACAGTAAATCAGCATACAGAAATGTTCAAGGCACTTTCATCTACATTACATCATTTAATCCTATAACATACCCGGGAAGTGGTAAGATCTCCATTTTTAGATAGAACTGAGAATCATGGACTCAAAAAGCTTCAGGGCAGGTCACCAGTGCCAAAAGCAGCCCTCACCCCTCTGCTTCAAAAATGCTCTTACTCAGGAAAAATGACTAAATGGTGGTGTAGTCAGGGATAAAAATATTTTATTAACCTACTTGGTGAATTAGGTGAGAGGTTTTTCCGCTTCCTTATTTCGTGTTTTCCTAAAGAAGTGTGTCAGAGAGCCATAGAGGAAATACTTGGATATGCTGGGAGATTTTTCAGAGTTATTTTTGGAATCTCTGGTCAAAACAACTGGAGTACACAGTGTTGTGGCCCTCTTCACGAAGCTCTCTAAAGATGGAGACGGGCAAGAGGTTTCTTTTGACATCTCTTTTCAGCTTTATTAAGATAACTCCCTTCTCTTCTTATTTTCCACAGATGTTTCCCCAACAGTAGTAATGTTGAAAACAGCAATGCTACCTGCAGCTGTAAATGCATTCATCTTTGCACATCACATTTGCCGAACCGGTAGTGAAGGGTGGTTCTGTCACCTTTAATTAAAAGCACACAAACAAAAACAAATGAAGACATTTTCATCTCTTAAATGATTTTAGCCTGGTGTCCTGTTTCACTGCTCTGCCTTTTAGCAGATTGACTTACCTAATTTGAGGGAAGGTTGGTTTATCATTTGTAATTCTTTTGCAGAGATTAATCAGTATAATTAAAATATGGTAGCATCTGGATGTTAAAAGCACAGGTGGAAAGCATGACTGTGGAAGACAAAAGGAGGAACACTGCCACACAAACTCTGCCACCTCCCTGCCACACACACACACACACACACACACACACACACACACTTGCACATAGATGTGCCTTAGATCAAAATTGAAACTATTTTTAAGGAGGCAGAATAATCTACTTGCCAATTCCTACACAAGGACTGTGTAAATCCTATAATCTTACTTGTCTTCAACTCAATGGGGCTATAATGGCATAGAGGTAAAGGAAAGATCATTTCTCTTCATTTGTTCCATTTATGAAATTCTGTCCAAAAACCTAGGCGCCATGTTGGCAGGTGCTGAAGACAAGTGCACTCAAAGCTTTCCTTCGTTTCTCTTCACACGGTCGGTAGGTATTGCGAGCGTGGATGAAACCTTTTTATAGCCTGGCATTTAAACTGAGCCAATTTGTTATAGAGGTGAATAAAAACAGATTTTATGGTGTTATTTTTAAAGAGCCCCTCTTCATTCAGAGACAGCATCACACCCCCCTTTCTTTCTTACATAGACGGCTCTCATTCCATGCACAGGAGGTTTCTGGATGTTATAAATTGGGTTGATAACATAAAAAGTTTATATTTTTTACAAAATCTTCTTGGGTTACTCACATCACATCCCAAGATTTCTTGAGTCTGTCTGTAGTCACTATTTCTATTCTGCTCATCCTGACACCTCCTCTTCCTCCCACTCTGCTTGTTTGGCAGTTTCCGAGTGCAAGAGAAAAGGCCTGTTCTAGCTGATACAGGGGGAGGGAGGGGGCGTGGCTGTCACACAGCACTGGAAGGCAAGGCAAACAAGGGACAGACTTGGCCGTGACACAGCCTCCAGGAATGAAGTAGATTTCAGTGTACGATAGTAGTTGGACAACAGTTTGGCTGACCCAATCCCCACTCTAGAATATTCTCCTCAGAAACAAATGTCCATCGCTCCTTATTCTAGAACTCCCTGGTCCAAGGAACTCACACATCTACTGTTTCATCCTCTGAAGCTATCAACTGAAAGCTCTCTCTACTCGCCTCTCTACCTCACAGTTTCTGCTTATTCAGGACTTTGTTACTGCTTTTTCTGTCTTCTCTGTGCATGTTTTCCAGATTTCACGTCTTTCAACTAAATCCTCTGCTCAGGCTGCCATAACAAAATACCACAGATTGGGTGCTTTAAACAGAATTGATTTTCTCAAAGTTCTGGAGGCTGGAAGTCTAAGATCAAGGCAGCAGCTATCAGGGTTGGTTTCTGTTGAAGCTCCTCTTCCTGGCTTAAGGACAGCTGCTTTCTCTCCATGTCCTCATTCCGCCTTTCCTCTTTGTGTTCAGGGCAAGAGAGGGTGAGAGAGAGAATGAGAGTGGCTCCAGGGCTCTGGTTGTTGTCTCTCCCTCTTATAAGGACACCAGTCCTGTCTGATGAGGGCCCCACCCTTATGAGCTCATTTAACCTTAATTATCTCCCTAAAGTCCCTATGTCCAAATACAGACACATTGGAGGTTAGGGCTTCGACATATGAATTTGGGGAGGGACACAATTCAGTACTTAATACCCTCTGATGGGGCCCCCTTTCATGTGTCCCAGGAGAAAGGATCTCCATTTGTATACAGTGTCCCTCACGGACCTTCCTGTCTTCACTATTACCATCTCCTTTTCCAAAGTGACCCTCATCATATCTTTTTGGACCCTGTTTCATCAGCCCCCTGATACATTCTCTGCCTATGATCTTAACCCCATCCCATCCTTCACAAGCCCACCTAAAAGGTAAATATGATTTTGTCACACTCACCTCTAAAGACTTTTGATGATTCCTTATTACCTACAGGTTAAATTTCAAGCTTTGTATCAATAGTATGCATATGCAGTCTTCTATGATCTCTTCATCAAATCATTTTTCACCTTATCTCCTAACACATCTTGTCCCGAGCTTTAAGTCTTAATGACTATGAACTACTGGGCTTTTTCACATGCATTGTGCTTTCCCATGCCTCTATTTCCTCTACCTCGAACACCCTCCACATTCTTCTTTTCCAGAATCACTCCTGTGCATCCGTTGTTTCCAGTACCACCTCCTTCAAGACGAGTGAGCTTCCTCTCTGTCCCATGGGACCCTGTGCACATTTATATCCTAGTTAGTACTTGTGATGGTATAGTAAAAGCATATATTTCTGCACCTGACTCTTTGACTAAAATGTAACAAAGAGTTAATTTCTTCAAAGTCAGGGTCTATTTGTGGTTCATTTTATATCCCTGGTCCCTAGTGCAATACCTGATAAATGGTGCACACCCAGTAGTACATTTGCTGGAGAGATCTTAAATCAATTAATCTCTCTTCTCTGTCCCTCTCCCCCCAGCCCTGCCACACACACTCTCTCTCTCTCTCTCTGTCTCTCTCTCTCTGTCTCTCTCTCTCTCTCATATACACACTCACAGGTACATACAAACTCTTGACTAATAAAACCTCTACTGGATTACCTACATGTTATTTTCCAGAATTTTGCCAGGTTTGAGATCTCAGCAGGAGATGTGCTTGACCTGATTTTATAAAGCTTTGAATATTTGTTACTTGTGCCTTGGAGAGAAGTGGAAGGTATTCTTTAAATATGGAGCAGGGCAAAGGGTAGATGCAGGCTTAAGAATAAGGAACAGACCAAGTTTACTACTAGCTTTCTTGCCTGGGTGAGTAGGTGAAATGGTAACAAATACATTGACTGTAAAGCGTAGCTACTTCAGTTCTATAATTTCTGTCAAAGGATAAGCCAAGTGAAGGGATATGAATATGTCTGTGGGGGGCTTGTAGTTCAGCATGAATTATTTCTACTCTTGGAAAAGAAGCACCATGGTTATTTGTGAAGAACAGTAAACTCCTTTGTATATTACCAAGTGATTTACTTAGCTAGTAGCTAGCGTATTAGAGAGAAAAATGTTCTAAACAACAGTTCACTGTGAATAGTGGTTACAATGTGGAAAAGAAGGTAGAGAATGCTATTCAAATGGAACTTATGCCATCACTTTTCCCCATAGATTTGTTGCTCTACCTGTGATTTACCTGGAGGATTCAGAGAACGAGAATATCCAGGACAAAATAAAAAGAACAGCCTGATCTATGATTTTGTTTTATTCCCTAAGGATACGGGCTTAGCCAGGAGTGCAGCTGAACAGTTTAGAGAGTCACAGACTGAGAGTCTAAGAAAACCCCAATAGGTGCCAAAATTAACAGAGGGATCCCCATGCAACCAAGAGCATCAGCTATACCCCCCAATTTAACAGAATCCTTCTGCTGGCTGAGAACCAGTAGATGAGGCTAGTCTTTATTTGATAGTTGGGTTGGCTGAAAATTATTTAAGTCGTTTGTGATGTAGGCTTTGGGGGAATAAGTGCTTGGCTGAAATTCATGGTCAGCAGAAGCAATAAAATATAATGAAAATTGGCTTTTTAATACCGGGATTCAAGTCATGGATTCATTGTTTTCTACCTGCATGATCTTGAACAAGTCACATAAGTTCTCCAAAATTCTATTTCCTCTTCTGTAAAACGGGCACAATGATAATAATAGAATGGGATGGTGGTGAAAGGAAACAAAGCTTTCGTTCTCCATCCGCAAAGTACTAGTCTCAGGAACATAATAGAAGTTTCAAAAATGTATAGGTTGGGACTTCCCTGGTGGCGCAGTGGTTGAGAATCCACCTGCCAGTGCAGGGGACATGGGTTCGAGCCCTGGTCGAGGAAGATCCCACATGCCACGGAGCAACTAAGCCCGAGCGCCACAACTACTGAGCCTGCGCTCTAGAGCCCGTGCTCTGCAACAAGAGAAGCCACCGCAATGAGAAACCCGTGCACCACAACAAAGAGTAGCCTCTGCTCACTGTAACTAGAGAAAGCCCGCAAAGCCAAAAAAAAAAAAAAGTATAGGTTAATTTGTACAAAGTGCTTTCTTTTCCCCCAGTTATTGTTCAGTGGCTTTGTCTTTGGAATATCCACTCTTCATTAGTTGCCTCCCTCTTTGTTCACGACCTTTTCTTCAACTATGATTTTTCTCCTCTTCTTTAGAATTTCTGGGAAAGGACCAGAGTCACTACTGTCAGGTTTAAAAGAACCAGTTGTAACCCAGGGAGAAATAATGATTAAATACTGGAGAGGAAGATCATGGAGCCCCCTGTCCCCCACGAATATTTTAGTACGCTATCTTTGTGCTTCAAAGGTTGTTATGCATAAATAAATAGTATGTTACTGAGCTTTGTAAACTGTATACATTATTTTTTTGTGGTCCTCTCTTAGCACAATATGTGAAATTGTAGAAATGAAAGAAGTTATAATAGATGATGCAATTCAACGTTAGGAATTCATCAACCCTTTCTTAATAATTTTTCTTCTGATTTTAGAAATAACCTATAATTTGAATAAAATGATAATACATTTCTTATTGGAGTTAGATTTTGAAAGGCTTCTTTCATTTAGCCTCTATCCTCTAAGTCAAGAAAAGAAGACATTTTATATTTTATTGTATACAGAGAGAAAAAGAGCAAAGAGAATATGTCTCCTTAATGACTATATTTTAGGTGGTAGAAATAAAGGTACTTCCCATGTATCAGGCACTGTCAAAAGCACTATATGTCTCTTAATTCAGTCAAACCTTTCACCAGCTCTATGAGAATGGAGTTAATTCCATCAGTATTCCCATGTTACAGCAGAAGGAACTTAACCAAGTAAGTTAACCAAGCACACTGAACCAGATTTGAACAGAGGCAGTTTGGTCCTGGGCACACCCTCTTAACTAATATGCTTTTTAAAACAAAGTATAAAAATATTTTGAGATTAATTTATTTTCTAATCATATTAGGAAAACTTGATATTTAAAGAATTCTATAGAGAATTGTTTTATAAAGTGAAAAATCACTGTCTACTGAACCTTTTTTGAAAGTATAGTTTTCAGAAATCAGTTTAACCAGGACCCACCTTTCATTTCTTTTTTTTTTTTTAACATCTTTATTGGAGTATAATTGCTTTACAATGGTGTGTTAGTTTCTGCTTTATAACAAAGTGAATCAGTTATACATATACATATGTTCCCATATCTCTTCCCTCTTGCGTCTCCCTCCCTCCCACCCTCCCTATCCCACCCCTCTAGGTGGTCACAAAGCACCGAGCTGATCTCCCTGTGCCTCATTTATTTTCTTTATGCTGATATGTTTTTGTAATGAGGGTACACAGTTAGGGCTGAGTCAGAAATCAAGCTTGGATGCTGAATGCCCTTGATTCGCTCTCCTTCCTTCCAGTGCAAAATCTTTTATTCTCTTTCTGCCCGTTCAGGAATAAGTGTTTGAAGACAGTTTTCCGTGAGTCATTTGCGTTGCTGCATCTCTTGCATAGCAAGACACTGACCTTTTTTTTCCAGTCTATCATTTCAAGCAAGTTCTATCATGAATGTCCTTGGAACATAGACTATATCTATGGTTTTTCCTCCATGTACATACATTGTCCAATGTAATAAAGAGCAAAGGTCAGGAATGTTTACTCCCCTTGTAAAATACTGGAGCTCTCTATGCTCAGAATTCCTCTCCGTTAACTCAACCCACTGTGTGTACACGTTCTCCCCCGACCCCAGCTCTGTTTGCATTGCCCTGTGGAAAATAGGGTTCACAGAACAGCACACAAAAAAAATGCTGAAACTCTGACTAGTGCTTTTGTTGCAAGTAATGAACTGTCCTTCATCTCTGACCTAAGAATCTGCATTCATGAAACTGCAGTGGGTTAACTTGTTAACTTTCAAGTCAGGTAAAATCTCAGAGCCTTTATAGTCCTTGAGACTAATTATGCACAAAATCCTAAATTCAAGAATGTCTCCTTGGATAGTATGAACCAGATATTACAAGTAGTGAAGAGGAAGAAACCCAGAGAATGGTTACAGGAAAAACAAACATGAAAAAATACCCAAAGTGGACTTGTTACATTTTAATGGGAGATTAGTCATATCACATGCACGAAAAGTAAGTAATAAATTTTAAAACATCCAACTTAATTAGTATTCAAAGAAAAATTGAAGAAAATAAATCAAATGTTATTTTCATATAGTAAATAGGAAAAAATGATTAAAACTTAAATACCTAACATTGAAGTGAACATGAATAGAGTAAGGCTAATCTGTTTATGATGGAATGAAAATTAGAATAACTCTCTTGGAAGCCAGTTTCAAATAGCCCAGTAATCATAATTCTCGAATTTGTTAAGTAAATAATCAGAGGTTTACATAATTATCTAAAAATATGATCGTGGCATTGTTATTTACACAAGAAAATAAAAGTAACCTGGATATGTAATAATAGAAACAAATAAAATAAACTGATGGACAATCTGCATAATAGTATACCAGGGAGCCATTAAAAATTATGTTGTAGAGTATTTAATGCTGTTTAAAGTTATTCAGCTATACTGGTAAGTGAAAAAAGAACACATTACAAAGCAATATGTATAAAATGTTCATTTTTTATTATAAATGCATATTTTATATATATACACAGAAATAGTCCTTTTCATTTTAAAATTAATTTTGTTATTGAGATATAATTGACATATAATATTGTATAAGTTTAAATTGTACAGTGTGTTGTTTTGATACATTTACACATTGCAGTATGATTACCACTGCAGCAGTAGCTAAGACATCTATCACATCACATAATTATCATTTTTTTGTGTGTGGTGAGAACAATTAAGATCTAGAATCTTGGCAACTTTGAAGTTAATAATACAGTATTGTTGACTATAATCACTATGCTGTGCATTAGATATCCAGATATAGTCGTGAAGGACATACATCAAAATGTTAACAGCTCTGGGGTGGGGGAATTATATGTGATCTTCATTTTGTGTATTTGTGCTTTTTAAATTTTCTAAAAACATGTATTACATGTATAATAAAATGTTTCATTTTTAATCAGTAGGGACTCTACAGTACAATTTTCCAGTTTAAAATAAAAATTTTAAAATGTAGGTTATCTGTGTCACCTGTTGTAATGAATCAACATTAGCACTTTGCATAAATATATGCAGGTGTAGAAGGATAGGGAAACTCTAGCAGGATATTCTTGAAACAATTTTGACTTCACAATGTTGAACATATCCACCTTTCAAGTCTCTGTCTTTATTAATGTTTCTCCTACCAAGATCCTAGGAATCATTCAGAATTATCTCACATGCCATCTCCTTTATCATTTTCATTAAAACCTTTTTAATATCTTTCTACCTTCAGAGGAAAATTCCAGTAGCCTTTGGTGTTTATCTCTTGTCTCACCCGAGGTTCTACCTGAAAATAGAGTTAGTTGTATGCTATTATTATACCCCGTATTGTTATTATTAAACAATGTGTTTCTTAAAGTTAGGCAGCTCTCTTAATTTATAATCTGGGGCAATACCTAGCACAGTAGCAGACTATTAAGAAACAATGACTAAATTATCAATATAAGTGAATTCTGCTCTTACAAATTAGAGGAAGTCTTTCCTCGTTGATCTCTTTTCTTTCTGTTTTAAAAACATTGGGCTTGGTGAATTTCATCTTTTCATTTCATCCTTTGAATGAAGAGAAGCAGGCGCACCTGTAATGACTTAATGTTTTTACACCCACAGTCCCCGTGGAATCAGACATGATTGTCAGCGGCAGCTGCTTCTGATGCCGCTAAATGTATCTGAGGAGTTTGGTGACTATCTCAGAAGCTCATCAAGTGTGGGGGAAAAAAAAAAAAAGAGCTATCTAAAATCCTACCTTCTCCTTCCCAGTTGTGTTATTAAAAGCACAGTACATAGGTCCTGCTCAGAGCCCTGCTATAGGATTGTAGGGAAGAATGAAAATGATAGTATTATTTAATATTTGTATAGATTGTCTACGTTTTAAAGCGTTTTCACATTCAGGCTTTTATCCTTATAGTGACCCAAAGAGATCAGTAGAGACAGCATTCTCTGTACTTAAAAAGCAGATATTCACATCAGAGGATATACATCCTTTGAAATTGTCACCTTTGTCTGCAAGCATGCAAATATTCTTATTCTAAGGGGAGAAAATTGGCTGGTAAAGAATTTCCTCAAGCAGATAAGATGAAATAAACGGTCATTTAAACCTTTGATTACAGCCTGTAGTTATGTGCTTTCAGACCTGCCATTATTAGACTGTACTCCATTTCCTTGAATGAGACTAGAATTGGTGGGCACTGGCTGGTCGGCTGCAGAATACTGGATTCTGACTCTGTAATGTGGCAAGAGTACAGTCTCAACAGAAAATTTCTCCCAATGCCATAACTATTGACACAAGTGAACTGGGAACTTGTGGGCGTGGCTTCATAAAAATGAAACATAGGCTTTACTAGGATTTTCATATTATTTTAAGTGAAATGTCTGTTTGCACAAGTACTGCCTGTGTGTGGTGGGCAGGTGGGGGGTTGGTAAAAAGTGTTTCTGTCCAGTTGTTGATATGCAGGGATGTTTAGTCAAATGGAAAAGTTGCTACTAGTGGCTCAAAAGTTTGATACAGCATTTGAAAAATCATGACTATTCCAAAATAATGGATCAGGGATTACCATAAAAGATTCCTGTAGTGTAAAGAAGGATCTCCCTTTGTATGTTCTCGGCAT
>NW_006798086.1:310354-327075 GCF_000442215.2 Lipotes vexillifer
GCATTCCTAACAAATCCTAAACCCATATCAATTTTACTTATAAATGATAACATTTAAGTCAACTTCAATCCAGCAGAAAAATATATTACTTGAAATGTGCGGACCAAATCATTTTGTAAAGTAAGTCATTCTCTAAAATATGTTTGTAAGTCTTGATATTTTACATCCAACTTTTATTTCAAAATTTTGTTTATAAGTTTTTCTTGGAATTGTTCCAACTTGTGCCTAATGATCCAGCAGAAGTTGAAATGTGAAGGGACGTATGTTGTTCTCAGTACTGTCAAAATGACAGTCGATTTGTTCATGGTATTATTTTAAATGGCCCATTATGCTTTTAAGTCCACAGTAATATTTTGGAATATTTACTTCATCTTAGAGTTTAAGCATCTAGAGGTCAGAGGCTGTGAAGTTTTCCTATTACAGTGCCAACCACCATACCACACCCAATTAAGCAACACATAAATGAATGTTTAGGGATAATGATTCCTATTCCAGCAGAAAAGAATCACCCTGCATGAATTTGGGGATGTTTATGTGGAAGAGTTGACTTTTAAACAAGAGATTATAAAGACACCAAAATGTTTGAGTTGAGACAAAGGTGCAAACATATAAATACTGTGGCAAAGAATTTTTGGTGGATGAAAAACATTTTGCTCTTCCTTTCAATTTATTCATTAATTTTTTACTTGGAAAGACTTCTGTCTATAATTGGTAGCGAAGGCTTGGACAGAATCCTGAGAGGCCCTAATAATATATTAGCCCTTATATCTTTAAAGGCAAAGCTCAATAAATAGTCTTTATACTTTTGTTAGTTATCTGCAAGGTCATAAATATGGAAATTTAGAAATTCTCAAAGCACGTGCTAATGGAACACAAGAACTCCAATATTTGATTACTAACAAGAAAGTAGTTATTTTTCAGATCGTAATAGAACCTAGGAGTACAAGGAAATCTCTGTAGAATCTAAATTCATCAGGTGGTTGACAAACACAAATCTAAAGGAAAGATGAGATTATCTCAGGGGAAGAAATTGTTAGAATGTTATAGAAGCAAAGAAAATACAGTGTTGCTGAGATTTTGACTGTCCTCTGGGGCCTCACACAATAAGGGAAAAACAGTTCTCTCTGTCATTGTTTGAGAATCATATTCATCTGGGAAGGCTGTATATTAACTCATAGACTATATTGTTAGATGGCCTGGATAGAGATTGAAATGCAGGAAAGGAAACATTCTTACCACACAGGAAATCAGACCATCAAGGAGCTATGATGAGGCAAATTATATTGTCTGTTTACATTCTATTTAATTTGTGCTTAAGGCAGGGGATGGGGTAGAGGAGAGGGGAGGCAACATTCTTGCACTTAGGACTTTAAAAGACAAGGCAATAGAAAAAAAAAAAAATGTTATTGATAGGAATAGTTAACACGTATAAAGTTGTGTTTGTTCGTCATTTTGTCTTTGCTTTTGTTTGCTTGTTTTAGTTTAGACAACCGAAAGGTTGTTTAGAAATTTCATTGGTGATTCAGGATTAGGAGAAAAATTATCTATGATGTATAATAATTTACACCATAACAAGCATTTATAAATGGCGAGAAATTATTTATAGATGAGATGCAAGTGGTACATCCAAATTGTCCATACACTTTCATAAGGAACTAGGACTTGAGTCATGAGAGCTCCAATGCAGTTTAATGGTCTGCTTTTCCAAGCCAGGGTGCTTATAAAAGCTGGAATTTTGTTGTAAAATACATATCAAATGCATGATTTTAATCAGCTGATTATTTATATGCCAGTTTGAAGTAATTTATAAATTCCCTTCATGATATTTAATTTTTTTATAACATATGCCATGCGTTTGGTAGAAATTGCATGAACATTATTTTATAAAAAAATACTTTCAAGGGGAATTCACAATCAGCTAAAATAAATATGTACATTTTTAATGTGTCATACATACACAACTATATTTAGTGCTGTTTCAGAGAATTCTATAAGGTTAAAGAACTCAAAATAAGATGACAGGTATATTATTCAGATGTACTAAATGTCCTCAAATCAACCTATCTAAATTGTGTTTAATTTTATGCTTCAATCTATTCACTTGAGTTGCTCCAGTATAGATTTTTGGAGGTCTTTTTGTAAGTTTAATCTCATTTTTTTAAGGGTGCTTCTTTAGTGATGGTGATGAAATTTTAATATGCAAATGAGTGTTTTTCTCTAAGGCAACAGCATCATTAAAGAGAACAAACATGTTGTGATTTTTAAATCCTCTACTACAAATAAAGATGCTGAGCCTCGTATCACTAACATTCATTTTGGTCTTTTTTCTATTTTAATTGAATATTTTAATCAAGTAGTCATAGGGAAAAAGGTATAAACTGAGATGAAGGCTAATTTAGCAGCCAGGTTGTATGAGGGTTACCTTACTAGGTAGCCTAGATAATGAAAATGGCCAGTGGCAGTTGGTCTGTTCTTTGGCAGTGTTCTTTCACAGTCTTTGTGTTGCTTATGGTGAGTGAAAGACATTTGTGTTGAGCAAAGTGTGACTCCAGCTGTGTGACCCAGCTCAGGGCCATGGAAACTCAACCTTGTCTGTCCCTCTGCCAGAGTATCTCAGTTTAGAACAAATGGCCTGGAAATCTTCCCTTTAGTTTCTTCTGCCCCCCAACCCTGTCCCACCTGGATTTTGAGGTCAAAAAACAGGCCAATTCATGTAGTGAGCCCATCCCCTGAAAGGTGAAGGAATTTGCACTTATAGCTTCTGAGAACACAGGATTATCTTGGGAGCTCACTGAGTTTAGCTACTACACTGCACCAGTGTTTCAGATTCAGCTTTTATTGATTCTCTCTTATGAAACATTCTGGAAGAGGTGGAATTCAGCTATGGGTGGTGCAGGTCATTTATTTCAGGCCTTCTATCTGGCACTTTTTTTTTTTTCCTATTAATTTCCCTCCCCTGCAAAGGGAGGGGAATATAGGTTTGCTTGTGAAAACATTTAACTCCTTATACCCTTTCTGTGTTTCATTGGAAGATAATAATGAATGTCAAGAGCTATGAATGAAGAAACAAAATATAAGATCTAAAAAGAGACCCTTTGGACTAAGGTTGAGGGAGTTGAAGGAAAAAGCATTAATAAGAGCACAGAATAGAGGGGATGGATTGGGGGATGGTGCTAACAAGAATGGAGTTGAGAAGGGTTGAAATATTGTAGAGTTCAAATTGCTATAATATTATAGAAACAAGAAATATTCTCCTCGGTAAAGGAAGTGAAGTAGGTGTAGTAGCTGTACCACAGCTTATTCCTGGGATTTAATAGTATGTTTCACTAATAAACTTCCTGCAGGAAAGGAGCACAGTGAGAAAGGAAAGTGCTGTCTTCATCTTTTCAAGTAATTGAATTGCTCTTTATTTGACAATATAAGGGTAAGTCTCCCCTATTGTCCCTGTTTGTAGGACATTAAATTAATGCCTAACAACACCTGCAACCTGTAGACATTAACTCAGAGAATCCACTGTGCAAAGATATGCTACCCTCACACTGTCCTTTCCCACTTGGACCAGCTAGTTTTGTGCACAGGAAGTTTTCACTGTGTGATCATGAGCCTATATTTGAGGGATGGTATCGGAGATGTGAGAAATTCGACCAGTGACCAAGGATGCGTCAGGACAAATTAGACATTGTGATTGGAAAGTCACATTTGTATGTCTTGCTTTGACAGGATTTGAAGAGCTCAGAGTCATGATGGCATGAGCATTTATATAATACAAGTGGCCCTCCTTTTTTCAAGTTTCACATGTCACGGGAGCCCCTGAACTTCTTTGTAAATTTTTCATAAAACCAAGTTCATTCTTATATCATTACTCTCCTGATCTTTCTTCTGACTTTTGAGTTTAATTTTCTTTAATAAGAAAGTCAATATCATGAGCATCATTTATTATTTTAGTCTTTAAAGCATGTGGCATCATAGTAGACACATTACTTGACAAATATTTAACAAATGTTTCTTGCTCATTATCAGAAGCTTGCCCTAAGTGATGTGGGAAGAATGCTCATAATTCTACAGTACAGCCCACTTTGTATGCTGGTGGAGCCTATTCCAGAAATCCTCATCTTTTAGGTTAAGCTGGGTTGGACCCAGGCTTTCATGTGTTAGGCATGAACAGCAGGGAATGCTGATTCATTTCCTGTAGATCTGATTTGGAGAAATTTTGTATCTCAGTGAGCCCAAGATTCTTAGTCAGCTGGCATTACCCCAGTCAGCTATATTTCTTTATCATCTATTGTATGCTCATATCTATGCTAGATATTTTGGGGGATGGTAAAATTTTAATATTTTAAAATACAGCCTCTGCCCCGCCCCCATTCTCTGAGATCCTTACCCTGCTTTAGCAGTTATCACTAGCTGACCTTTGATTATCTACTTACTTGTCTATTTTGTTACCATCTGTGCCCTCACCCCCACCCATACAAATTTTATCAGGGCAGGGATTCTCTCTGTTCACTGCTTTATCTCCAGTGGGTAGGACATAATAGGTGTTCAAAAAATACTTAATGAATGAGTGAGTGAATGAATGCCCTAGGTTCACCCCAACTGCTGCCTATTCCACAAATAGCCCTTTACTGAGCAATCTTGGCAACTCATAGCATCCTTTTTAATACTTTCTTAATGGGAAGAAATACTTCATACAATCCAAGGTTCTAACCAAAACTCTTACTCTTATCAATAATCTACCTCCCAATGTATCTTTGTATCTTTCCTAATGTGCTATTCAAATTCTTATCTCTATGTTTTGGTTATGTTTCTTGCCTAACTGGGAATAGCTTAACTTTGCACCTTTACTCATTCAGGTGAATAGACCTGGTTCAAATCCCTTGGCAACTTCTGCTGACAGTTCAGCTCACACTGAACTTTTCTTTCAAGTCATATTTTCTTGAAAACATCATGTGTTATTTCCATCTAGGTAACCAAATTGTAAGTTTCTTGTGGGCAGTGATCATTATATTCATTCATTTATCCATTCATTATTTTCTTAAGCAGCTGAGTAGTATTGGGATTTTGTGTTTTTGGAGAATCATTCTGACAATACCATATAGTGTGAATGGCATGGGAAGTAGAGATGGAAACTAAGGATCATCAGAAAGTTTCTTTTCTTCGTTTTCCCATGTAATCTCCCACCATTATCCTTCCAGGAAAATGGAATATCATCCTTACATTTCTTTAGAGCAATCTATAGCCTCTTTTTCTTTTCATGTCTATCTTAGTCAGCTCTAAAATTGCATTGTCAGTTACTTTGATGTTGCTGGTGCCTGGTTCAGCTCAGCAGAGATTTCATGAGTGTCCACTGTGTGCTAGGGCTGAGATAGGTATCAAGGGTTCACATGAAATTAAGACGTGTCCCTGAAGCCTAGGTTCTAGAGGGCTTACACTTTAGCCTGGAGCTATATTTAAGAGTGCTGTGGATGTGCATGAAATATCTGAAGGATTGAGAAATAGTCCTTTCAAAGTAAAAATTGTTTACTTTCATTAGCAATATAGCTAAATTTAAGCTAGGAACTTCACTCTCCACAAATCTCTGTTGCTCTCAAGTATTGAGCATTTACCTACAGTTAATGAAGGAACTGAATTCATTTCCTACAATCGAGATAACATAATTTAATTCAAAACAATGCTAGTTGAGTTTCGGAGAAACATGCATCCTGATAGTCCAGCCAGAGTGTAATGGATGTGTCTAGAAATTAATTTTGGATTCAAGCAATGGCAAAGCCCATATTAAGATGGGTCCCAGGCCACATCTGAGCTGTCCTGTGAGATGCACCCTAGTCTAATGTAACTGTGAGTGGATCAATAGCGAGAAAAATCTTTTAGTGAAGCCAGGATTCCCTGGTGCATCCTTATAAAGCCTGCTATGCTTGACAGAAAAAAACAACACATTTATTTATATATTTAGCTCTCTATAAATATGCACACACACACCACACACACACCACACACACACACACAGTCATATAACTAAAAAATTATTCCAGTAGAGTAAAAGACAGGTCCTATTTTCTGAGACCGATCATTAATGATTTTAAAACATTGTATAGACATTCTTAGATTTTGCTAAACTTCTGCAATGTTTTTATAATGTTATTGCCCCGACAACTCTCGTCCACCTGTCAGGCATGACAGAACCAACTGGTATATGTTTCAAAGCAGCTGTTAATGGCAGCATCTGATTGAAAGTTCTGCAGTAGATGTACAAGGAAGTACAAGTTAAGCAGCACTGCTGCAGAATACAAATACCCTTTATTAATGACTTCTGGCTGCCTTGGCTTCTAACCCCCATGGCAGACAGTACAATTCCCAGACATTATTTGCTCAGCATTGGATTTGGACTTTTGATTTCTGAATTCTGTGCACGGTGCTGAACTAATTTTTCTTCATTTTGTCTAGGCTGTCAAATTTTGACAGTGGATGGTCATGTTAATTTCCCATTTCTTCCCCAAAGCAGATGCCCAGATTTTTCAGTTTCATGGCAATAATTTTTGAAGGCTTTACAAAAGTATAATTTTTCTTTATCATTATTATAAGCCTTGACAGATGGTCCTAAAGCATCAGGTAGAATTTCCTTGTAGCTGAGTGAGTTGGTTGTAATCAGGCTGTTTCCAGGCAATGTGTCCCATGGTTTCTGGTTTCTTAATGTCTCTAAAGCTGGAATATCGTTCTGCAAAGGGGTGAGAAACCTTGGGAAAATAAATACAGAGAAAGTGATTTCTCACTTCACCTCTTTTAAACACACCACTCTGTGAATTGTTTTTGACTACATTTGCGTTTACAAAAATGTATAATATTTCTACGAATAAGACACCCAGAGAAACCAGACTTTGTCCCAGGAGACTGTTAGTGCATTAGAGAGATGGCATGTTTCCTTGCTGGAGATTAGAGGAATGTCTGTGATTGAGTTGGATAACCCATCTGTGATCCTATAGGCTTGCTTTGGCCTGTTGCTTAATTGCAGATTTTAAGGGCCGTTTTCTAGAATTGGAAGAGATACCTTTGGTGCTCTCTAAAGCATAGATACCTGAGTGGCGGTGTGGAAAATGGGCGTCTCTAAAGCAGAACCCAGAAACCATAGCTTTATCCCCCAGCATTGCCAAAGCCTCATAAATTGATGTGAAAGAACAATTTATATTTTTTCTCTACCTGTTTTTAGGAAAACATGAGTTGTTAACACTTGCCACATACTTTATTTTATAGGAAGCTGGATAGCTGAGACCATGTCCTAAAAATTCCAACAAGTTCTGGTCTTCAAGTTCAGGCTACTTGTGAATGTGTGTTGTTGTTGTTTGTGGTGGTTGTTGCTTCGCCAGCTGAGATTCCTGAGTCCACATGCATTGTGGGAATTGGATGAGGGCGCAGCTGAAGGGTGTGAAGCTGAGGGAGCTGTGAACTCTCAATATGTGAGTCTCACTAGATTGTCAGTGACCCAGCTGCAGCCAGCCATCTCTCCCACGTAAACTCTCTGAGGATACTACTCATCACTGAATCCTAGGGACTTAGAGCTAGAAGTGACATTAGAGACCTCCTAGTTAAAGGCTTTTCTGTTATAAGAAAAGGAACAGAAGCCTAAATAAAATTGACTCCTTGTCTGAATTCATCTATTAGTTATTTTTTCCATTAGTTACTATTTTCGACTGAGATTTGTACCTCCTTATCTCTGAGCTTAATGCCCTTTTCATTAGAACATTTCACATACTTCTTACACTTGGTAAGAAATATACTGCAGAGAATTCCAAACAATGGTCTCAGCACTTCTTTTGCATCAGGGAAAGAACCACATCAGATTCATGAGAAAAGGAGTTGGGTGCACGTTTCTGAAAATACACAATCCCCAGGCTTGGGCAGAAATTCAGGGCAGAAATCCTGTTTAGAATTAACACAGTTAGTGTTTTTTATGATTTGTCTTTATATCAACAAATGAAAATATAATAAATTATAAACCAGAATTACACCTGATGTAATTTAACACAATTACAAATTATAAATCTGAATTCTTCCAATGTTTCTTTAGTGTGCAGCTATATATTTGGGCATATTTAAATTAAAACAAACGTTAATTACATTCCCCTATTTGTATTACGTGTATGGCCCAAAGTTAGAATGCATTAATAATGTAAATTACATTGCATAGGTAAATTCAGATAAACAACATATGAAAATCTGAATGCATTATTCAAGGAGCTATTCATTTTAAGGGAATATTTGTTGTTTAGCAAAGACATTTATCATAGCATTGTAATACATTCAGAGATTTCCTGCTCTACTGTACTATGACCTTCTCAAGGGCACGAGCTATTTTCTATTCATATTTTTGTCCCCAGTGCCTTAGCATAGTGCCAGAAATCTAGTAGTTATTACATTAATGTTCACTGAATTGTCTGATACAAATCCTCTCTGCCAAATAAACATCTAGAAGGACAAATTGATTTGGTAAGCATTTTTGGAAAATGTGTGCTACAGCGTTACCCAGAATACTAGGTACTTTAGATTTTAAAATTCATTCATTCTACAGTCAAGTTCACAATTTAGTTGGGGGAGAAGATGTAAAAATCATTGATTACAGTACAAGATGCTAAGTGGGATAATAAAGATGTATTATTGTGTGAAACCAATTAAACCAGTACATCAAAAAACTACATATAAATACAACTGAACAACCTAGGGCATTTGTAAACTTAGTATTTAAGGCAGATACTATTAAAATGCCCATGCATTTTTCCCCATGGCTGTGAGGGCTGTGCCATCTCTCAAGTTTGACTAGGTAGGGCCTAAACCAATTCCCTGGGCTACTGCCTTCAGCACGTGGGGCTCCTTGAAATTAACTAATGTAGTTGCCCAAATTCTCACGATAGTCAAAATCAGAAGGCTTTCATCTAGTCGTATTTGAGGTATTTCATTAACTTTACTTTTACTCAAATGTTTTTCAGTGGCTTTCCCACCTTTGAAATGGCTTGGTATGGATAAAGGTGTTGGTTCATTCCTTTAGACAAATCTCCAAGTACGGTTTGTTTTATTCAGTTATGACTTTCACTTATTAGTATATTGCTAAGCGTTTAGCAATGCTGTACTTTCTACCCTGCCCAGTATGAGGGCCCTTATAATCTGCATATCTGCACTGGAGAAACAATGCAGTCCCAATAACTGACCCTACTTGGTGACCACGGTGACCAGTTTTTGTGGAGTTTATCTACCTGTGGGAGTTTATCCAAAAGAAATGCCCTTAAAATGTTCTTAGGTGGGGTTACGCAGCAACAAACTGTGTTATACTGATGTCATTTCATTCCGTGTGAAATTAATTCCTACATACTCCATCATTAACACTACAAGTATTGTGGAACTTTATTAAATCTTGAAGCCTTGGTTTCTTAGGACACCTGTAACCCGGTTTTGCCAAATCCCCCCCCACCTACCCATGTGAATTTTTCTGCCCTCTGTAGTTGCTTCACTGAAGGATGCTGCCAATCCCTCGGGAGGGAGTTTTTTAAAAATGAAAATTTGGGGGGCTTTCTTCAGAGATTCAGTATTTTAGAATTGGCCAGGATATGCATTTTTTTCTATTTCTTTTTAAATTTAATTTTATTTATTTTTTTATACAGCAGGTTCTTATTAGTCGTCAGTTTTATCAGTGTATACATGTCAATCCCAATCTCCCAATTCATCACACCCCCACCCCCGCCTCTTACCCCCGCCTGGTGTCCATACGTTTGTTCTCTACATCTGTGTCTCAATTTCTGTTCTGCAAACCGGTTCATCTGTACCATTTTCTAGGTTCCACATGTATGCGTCAATATACGATATTTGTTTTTCTCTTTCTGACTTACTTCACTCTGTATGACAGTCTCTAGATGCATCCACGTCTCTACAAATGACCCAATTTCATTCCTTTTTATGGCTGAGTAATATTCCATTGTATATATGTACCACATCTTCTATATCCACTCGTCTGTAGATGGGCATTTAGGTTGCTTCCATGACCTGGCTATTGTAAATAGTGCTGCAATGAACATTGGGGTGCATGTGTCTTTTTGAATTATGGTTTTCTCTGGGTATATGCCCAGTAGTTGGATTGCTGGGTCATATGGCAATACTATTTTTAGTTTTTTAAGGAACATGCATATTGTTCTCCATAGTGGCTGTATCAATTTACATTCCCACCAAAAGTGAAAGAGGGTTCCCTTTTCTCCACACCCTCTCCAGCATTTCTTGTTTGTGGATTTTCTGATGATACCCATTCTAAGCGGTGTGAGGTGATAGATACCTCATTGTAGTTTTGATTTGCATTTCTCTAATAATTAGTGATGTTGAGCAGCTTTTCATGTGCTTCTTGGCCATCTGTATGTCTTCTTTGGAGAAATGTCTGTTTAGGTCTTCTGCACATTTTTGGATTGGGTTGTTTCTTTTTTTAATATTGAGCTGCATGTGCTGTTTATATATTTTGGAGATTAATCCTTTGTTGATGTGTTTGCAAATATTTTCTCCCATTCTGAGGGCTGTCTTCTCATCTTGTTTATGGTTTCCTTTGCTGTGCAAAAGCTTTTAAGTTTCATTAGGTCCCATTTGTTTATTTTTATTTTTATTTCCATTACTCTAGGAGATGGATCAAAAAATATCTTGCTGTGATTTATGTCAAAGAGTCTTCTTCCTATGTTTTCCTCTACGAGTTTTTTTTCTTTCTTTCTTTTTTTTTGTGGTACACGGGCCTCTCACTGCTGTGGCCTCTCCCATTGCGGAGCACAGGCTCCGGATGTGCAGGCTCAGTGGCCATGGCTCACGGGCCTAGCCGCTGCGTGGCATGTGGGATCTTCCCAGACCGGGGCATGAACCCGTGTCCTCTGCATTGGCAGGTGGACTCTCAACCACTGCGCCACCAGGGAAGCCACCTCTAAGAGTTTTTTACTGCCCGGTCTTACATTTAGGTCTCTAATCCATTTTGAGTTTATTTTTGTGTATGGTGTTGGGAGTGTTCTAATTTCATTTGTTTACATGTAGCTGTCCAGTTTTCTCAGCACCACTTATTGAAGAGGCTGTCTTTTCTCCATTGTATATCCTTGCCTCCTTTGTCATAGATTAGTTGACCATAGGTGACTGGGTTTATCTCTGGGCTTTCTATCCTGTTCCATTGATCTATATTTCTGTTTTTGTGCCAGTACCATATTGTCTTGATTACTGTAGCTTTGTAGTATAGTCTGAAATCAGGGAGTCTGATTCCTCCAGCTCCGTTTTTTTCACTCCAGACTGCTTTGGCTATTTGGGGTCTTTTGTGTCTCCATACAAATTTTAAGATTTTCTGTTCTAGTTCTGTAAAAAATGCCATTGGTAATTTGATAGGGATTGCATTGAATCTGTAGATTGCTTTGGATAGTATAGTCATTTTCACAATATTGATTCTTCCAATCCAAGAACATGGTATATGTCTCCACCTGTTGGTATTATCTTTAATTTCTTTCATCAGTGTCTTATAGTTTTCTGCATACAGGTCTTTTGTCTCCTTAGGTAGGTTTGTTCCTGGGTATTTTATTCTTTTTGTTGCAATGGTAAATGGGAGTGTTTCCTTAATTTCTCATTCAGGTTTTTCATCATTAGTGTATAGGAATGCAAGAGATTTCTGTACATTAGTTTTGTATCCTGCTACTTTACCAAATTCATTGATTCGCTCTAGTAGTTTTCTGGTGGCATCTTTAGGATTTGCTATGTATATTACCATATCATCTGCAAACAGTGACAGTTTTACTTCTTCTTTTCCAATTTGTATTCCTTTTTTTCTTTTTCTTTGATTGCCGTGGCTAGGACTTCTCAAACTTTGTTGAATAATAGTGGTAAGAGTGGACATCCTTGTCTTTTTCCTAATCTTAGAGGAAATGCTTTCAGTTTTTCACCACTGAGAATGATGATTGCTTTGGGTTTGTCATATATGGCCTTTATTATGTTGAGGTAGGTTCCGTCTATGCCTACACTCTGGAGAGTATTTATCATAAATGGGTGTTGAATTTTGTCAAAAGCTTTGTCTGCATCTATTGAGATGATCATATGGTTTTTATTCAGTTTGTTAATATTGTGTATCACATTGATTGATTTGCGTATATTGAAGAATCCTTGCATCCCTGGGATAAATCCCACTTGTTCATGGTGTATGATCCTTTTAATGTGCTGTTGGATTCTGTTTGCTAGTATTTTGTTGAGGATTTTTGCATCTATATTTATCAGTAATATTGGTCTGTAATTTTCTTTTTTTGTAGTATCTTTGTCTGGTTTTGGTATCAGGGTGATGGTGGCCTCATAGAATGAGTTTGGGAGTTTTCCTTCCTCTGCAGTTTTTTGGAAGAGTTTGAGAAGGATGGGTGTTAACTCTTCTCTAAATATCTGATAGAATTCACCTGTGAAGCCATCTGGTCCTGTACTTTTGTTTGTTTGGAAGATTTTTAATCACAGTTTCAATTTCGTTCTTTGTGATTGGTTGGTTCATATTTTCTATTTCTTCCTGGTTCAGCCATGGAAGGTTATACCTTTCTAAGAATTTGTCCATTTGTTCCAGGTTGTCCATTTTATTGGCATAGAGTTGCTTTTAGTATTCTCTTAGGATGCTTGTATTTCTTTGGTGTCTGTTGTAACTTCTCCTTTTTCATTTCTAATTTTATTGATTTGAGTCCTCTCCCTCTTTTTCTTGATCAGTCTGGCTAATGGTTCATCAATTTTTATCTTATCAAAGAACCAGCTTTTAGTTTTATTCATCTTTGCTATTCTTTTCTTTGTTTCTATTTCATGTATTTCTGCTCTGATCTTGATGATTTCTTTCCTTCTGCTAACTGGGTTTTGTTCGCTCTTCTTTCTCTAGTTCCTTTAGGTGTAATGTTAGATTGTTTATTTGAGATTTTTCTTATTTCTTGAGATAGGCTTGTATCGCTATACACTTCCCTCTTAGAACTGCTTTTGCTGCATCCCACAGGTTTTGAACTTTTTTTTTTTTTTTTTTTTTTTTTGCTGTACGTGGGCCTCTCACTGTTGTGGCCTCTCCTGCTGCGGAGCACAGGCTCCAGACGTGCAAGCCCAGTGGCCATGGCTCACGGGCCCAGCAGCTGTGTGGCACGTGGGATCGGCAGGCGGACGCTCAACCACTGCGCCACCACGGAAGCCCCATCCCATAGGTTTTGGATCATCGTGTTTTCATTGTCATTTGTCTCTCAGTATTTTTAGATTTCCTCTTTGATTTCTTCAGTGATCTCTTGGTTATTTAGTAACGTATTGTTTAGCCTCCATATTTTTTTTTATGTTTTTTTCCCTGTAATTCATTTCTAATCTCATAGCATTGTGCTCAGAAAATATGCTTGACATGATTTCAATTTTCTTAAATTTACTGGGGCTTGATTTGTGACCCAAGATATGATCTATCCTGGAGAATGTTCCATAAACACTTGAGAATAAAGTGTAGTCTGCTGTTTTTGGATAGAATGTCCTATAAATATCAATTAAATCTATCTGGTCTATTGTGTCATTTAAAGCTCTGTTGCCTTATTAATTTTCTGTTTGGATGATCTGTCCATTGGTGTAAGTGAGGTGTTAAAGTCCCCCACTGTTATTGTGTTACTGTCGATTTCCTCTTTTATAGCTGTTAGTGGTTGCCTTATGTATTGAGGTGCTCCTATGTTGGGTGCATATATATTTATAATTGTTATATCTTCTTCTTGGATTGATCCCTTGATCATTATGTAGTGTCCTTCCTTGTCTCTTGTAACATTCTTTATTTAAAAGTCTATTTTATCTGATATGAGTATTGCTACTCCAGCTTTCTTTTGATTTCCATTTGCATGGAATATCTTTTTCCATCCCCTCACTTTCAGTCTGTATGTGTCCCTAGGTCTGAAGTGGGTCTCTTGTAGACAGCATATATATGGGTCTTGTTTTTGTATCCATTCAGCAAGCCTGTGTCTTTTGGTTGGAGCATTTAATCCATTCACGTTTAAGGTAATTATCAATATGTATGTTCCTATTACCATTTTCTTAATTGTTTTTGGTTTCTTTTTGTAGGTTCTTTTGTTCTCTTGTGTTTCCCACTTAGAGACGTTCCTTTAGCATTTGTTGTAGAGCTGGTTTGGTGGTGCTGAATTCTCATAGCTTTTGCTTGTCTGTAAAGCTTTTGATTTCTCCATCGAATCTGAATGAGATCCTTGCTGGGTAGAGTAATCTTGGTTGTAGTTTCTTCCCTTTCATCATTTTAAGTCTATCATGCCACTCCCTTCTGGCTTGTAGAGTTTCTGCTGAGAAATCAGCTTTTAACCTTATGGGAGTTCCCTTGTATATTATTTGTCATTTTTCCCTTGCTGCTTTCAATAATTTTTCTTTGTCTTTATTTTTTTCCAGTTTGATTACTGTGTTTCTTCATGTGTTTTTCCTTGGGTTTATCCTGTATGGGACTCTGTGCGCTTCCTGGACTTGGGTGGCTATTTCCTTTTCCATGTTAGGGAAGTTTTCGACTATAATTTCTTCAAATATTTTCTCAGGTCCTTTCTCTCTCTCTTCTCCTTCTGGGACCCCTATAGGCCAATGTTGTTGCATTTAATGTTGTCCCAGAGGTCTCTTAGGCTGTCTTCATTTCTTTTCATTCTTTTTTCTTTAGTCTGTTCTGCAGCAGTGAATTCCACCATTCTGTCTTCCAGGTCACTTATCCGTTCTTCTGCCTCAGTTATTCTGCTATTGATTCCTTCTAGTGTATTTTTCATTTCAGTTATTGTATTGTTCATCTCTGTTTGTTTGTTCTTTTTTTTTTTTTTTGTGGCGCGTGGACCTCTCACTGTTGTGGCCTCTCCCATTGTGGCGCACAGGCTCCGGACGCGCAGGCTCAGCAGCCATGTCTCATGGGCCTAGCCACTCTGTGGCATGTGGGATCTTCCCAGACCAGGGCACAAACCTGTGTCCCCTGCATTGGCAGGCGGACTCTTAACCACTGTGCCACCAGGGAAGCCCTGTTTGTTTGTTCTTTAATTCTTCCTGATCTTTGTTAAACATTTCTTGCATCTTCTCTTTGCCTCCATTCTTTTTCCAAGGTCCTAGATCATCTTCACTATCATTATTCTGAATTCTGTTTCTGGAAGATTGCCTATCTCCGTTTCATTTCGTTGTTTTTCTCGGGTTTTATCTTGTTCCTTCATCTGGTACATAGCCCTCTGCCTTTTCATCTTGTCTCTCTTTCTGTGAATGTGGTTTTTGTTCCACGGGCTGCAGGATTTTAGCTCTTCTTTCTTCTAGGATATGCAATTTTGTAAGCAATTCCGTTGCTTCTGATATAGGTGCTTCTCAGATAATGATTTCAGTTCCCTCACCCCAACCCCATCCCATCCATGTAAACAACACCTCAGCCCTTACATCATGGGGAAGATGCTTAGCCAAGCATGTCAAAGCCCATTTCTGTTCTTTCTGATGGATAGAAACTTCTCTTCCGTGGTTCTCCCTAATTTCTATGTTTCTTGGAAGAAATGTGAAAGCAATATATTCTTTAAAAAGCAGTTCATTCTTATGAATCTTCTTTTAAAATGAGCATGACTGTGATTCATGACAGTCGAGAGCTTCGTTGTAGCACATGACGAGCTCTAATTGTCTGATTATCTGCCCAGATACAAGAGACCAGGTCATTCAAAATTTCCTTCCTCTCCCTGGGTATAAAGACCCATGAGACTGTTAGCTTTGATTTCTTATGTGATCAATAGCAAGGAATTAATTTAAGATATTGCTGGTATACATCAATTTATCTGTTAGTACCTTTCCATTCCTATCTCACAATAGCTTCTGCTCTGTTGAGCTTCTGAAAGCTTAAAACTTTCTGGCTCACTGTTTTTATTATTGTTTTCACCTGCTTCCCTCCTCCTAACCCCTCCCCTCTGATACTCAGATTTTTATGAGATTCTTACAAGAAGCATGACTGAAATACTGTGCAAGTGCCTTGCTATTCTGGATATGAGAATCTTCCAGTTGGCCCTGTCGATGCATGTAGAAACATCATCATTTGGTGTCCTATATGCATTCTCCTCAGTCCCCCCCTCCCTTGAACTTGCATATAGGACACAGAATGCAGTTACAATCACCATCCTTCAGTTGGTACTAAGCATTGTTTGGCAGGAAATCCTCTACTCCCCCCTTCCCTGGAGTGGTGATGACAAGGAAACAAGGAGAAATGAGAAAAGATAGACATGTACCTAGGAGGTGATACTTTTCCTTTCCTGGTGACAACTTGCTCTTCTCTTCATTATGTCTGAGGGAAGTTCCTTTACCTTCTCTCTCTCCTTCTAAGGCTACATTTCCCCATGGCTAACCTAGTACAGTTATGTTACGTTCCAGAAAAAATTAGTGTTATGGACACAGGAAAACCTGGTAACATCTACTAGAATGGGAGAAGGAAAGAAAGCAATTTTTGCCCCTCAAATTAAGTATTGTGCTTCAGATGTTCTGCAAGATAGTTAAATTGCTTCCATGGAAAGAAAGTATCTCTTGGTTGGTCAAAGTAGTTTTCATAGGAGCTGGTCTGATATCTGTTTTTTTCCCCACAAATCTCAACTTGAGATAAGATGAAACAGGAAGTACCAGATGTCTTCTTTGTTTAAACAACAACAACAGCAACTTATAGACAATTGAACTTTGAGGGAAGTTTCTCTGAAAATTTATAAATACATGATTAATATCTTCAG
>NW_006798086.1:327085-336728 GCF_000442215.2 Lipotes vexillifer
CTACTCTTGGGAGATGAGGGACTTATTTCCAACGTATACTGAAAAGTCATGAATACAACAAATCAAGCTCTTGAACATTTTGGCAGTTTCGTGATCCTGAGTGGTGTTGATGTGGTTTGATTTTCAGATTCATGACACTCATTTATTCACCCCTTCAATGTTTTTCTGAAGCACCTTTGCAGGCAATGTGTCATAGACTCTCTATCTGTGCACACATGCTCTACAGCCTGGATGCCTGAGTTCAAGGCCGTCTACTAACAGTATGACTTTGGGCTTAGTGTTCACTGCTCTGAATCTGTTTCCTCATCTGTAAAATGTTTATAATGATAAGCATACTACCACATAGGCATTTTTGTGTATGTGTGACAGTCACATGAGGATACCTGAAAAGGGTATAGCAGAGTTTCTGGTACATAATAAATGTTCAATGCATGTTGCTAATTTTCACCTTTTCTGTAGCTGGAGCTAAGTTGCTAAAGGACTGCCAGCCTCCAAAGACAATATTGTTTTTAAAACTCAGCTGTAGAGATCATGTTTTATTGGTGCATTTAAAGTATGATTTGGTTGTCATTTGTTCAACTTGGAATTCTTTAGGAACACATTTGCTTTATGTCATGTCCTCCCATAATTCCATAGGGGCAGGTTTTGTTTGTTGCTCAGTGGCTGGCACATAGTAGATATTGTATATATATATGAAAGAGAGGGAAGGAGGGAGCAGGGAGAGAGATAGTTGGTATCTCTGCTGCTTTGCATGGGCTTTTGCCTGTAAATCACTTCTTGGGCAGTGAAATAAAAGAATCCTTAGAACAGAGAGAGGCAGACTGATGTGATGATGGGGAGTGATGTTTCTTCTTAGAGCAAGAGGAAGTGCTGATGGATGTGGCCCAGTCTGAACCTTCTCTTTAGTTCTGATGCTTCCCTGGGATGTGTCACATGTCATCTCAGTGGGAGTGTCATCGGAGGGGAAAGTAGGACACTCCTAAGTACCAAGAGGAATAAGTCAGTTGAAAATTTGTCATAATTCAGTAAAAGGAGATGTCCCCTTTATTTTTTATGGCAAAATTATTCTGTGGAGGGAGCAGCAGGGAAGGCAGGTCACTAGTTGTTATAGGCTTTTTCATTACTCTGTATAGGAAATCTCATAACCAACTTCATAGGATGAAATATCACCTTCAATGGCAGAGTTACAAGACAAAAGTGGAGAACTCTGACATGTGCTGGAGGAAAACTAATCTTTCTGTGCTGTACTCCTTCCTTTTCTCCCTCCACATCTTGGCTGGGAAGCAAAATTAGAAATTTGGTTCCTAGATATTAAAAGTTTTAAACTGATTAATTTTAATGCATCAAGTATTTTTTAGGCACCAGCTGTAATAATAATAATAATAATAATAATTGGAAGAGGAAGAGGAATCATTAATTAAGCTCTTATTAGTGTTAGGCATTAATTAAGCTATATATCTTATATGTATTATCCCACTTAGTAGCCATAAAAAACAATAGGATAGTCATCGTTATTTCACAGATGGAAAAATTGAGGCCTAGAGAAATTAAATAAGAAGTGATTATTTGTAAAATAACGGATAGACCTGATCCCAGCTCTCTCTGGCCCTGCAGTTGAAAATCCATGGTCCAGAGAATGTTTTGGGCAGTCAGGGAATGAAGTAACCAGTTGAGACTAATTAATAGTAACATCATATAGCTTTTAATTTCAGAAACTAGTCTATTCTCACAAAACTTTGAGAAGTAGAGAATGATATTAATGATCTTTTATTTATTTATTTTAGTTATTTATTTTTCGCTGTGCTGGGTCCTCGCTGGTGCGCGCATGGGCTTTCTCCAGCTGCAGAGAGCAGGGTGGGGGGGGCCACTCCTGGCTGCGGTGGGTGGGCTTCTCACCGCGGTGGCCCTCCCATTGCAGAGCACGGGCTCAGTAGTTGTGGTACACAGGCCCAGTTGCTCCTTGCCATGTGGGATCCTCCCGGACCAGGGCTCGAACCCGTGTCCCCCTCATTGGCAGGCAGACTCCCAACCACTGTGCCACCAGGGAAGCCCGATAGTAATAATCTTATTATAAAACTGGATAAGCTGGCCCTAAAGTAGTTTGATTTGTGGAGATTCAAAAAACTGCTGAGTGTGAGTTTCATAACCATTCCATTATACTGTACAGACTCATTTTACTTTTTCGTGGCTTTTTGAAATGTATTCTCATTTATCCAGTCATGTATTCAGTCACTCCTTAGTGCCAAACACAATGCCAGACACTGAGCATACCGAAAAAGAAAGAAAAAAACCAGTAAGACACCTGCCTTGGCTTAAAGAGCTGATAGTCCAGTGTGATATGAGATGGTGACAGATGCTAAACAGGTAATTAGCATGTGATACATTGTGATAAAGACCATGGTAATCTAATGCTAAAGCAAAAGGAAGGGGGGCTCCTAAAAGCCCTGCAGAGGTCAAAGGAGGCCACTGGGAGGAAGTGATAAGGAAGAGGGTCTTAAAGAGAAGAAGCTAAGTAGCCTATTTAGTCAGGCAAGGTAGAGCAAGGGTCAGCCAGGAAGAACAGCTTGTGCAAAAGCTCTAAAGAAGTGACTGGTGCTATTTAGAGAAGTGCACATAATGCTTCAGGACAAGAGCTGGGCTAGGAAAGGAGGAAGCGGTCAGAGGATGGGGAGAGAAAGGGCTAGAAAGCTAGGAAAGGTCAGAACAGAAGTGGTAGCCTTCTCTATCTTGCCGAGAAGTTTGGACTTTACCAGAAAGTGGATGGAGAGACACTGAAGGACTTAACAAGGGCGTATGACAGCAACGGGCTTGCATTTTCAAAGATCACTCAGCAAGCAAGGTAGAGAATTAGTTGGTTGGTTGAGGTCATGGTTAGTAGAATAGGACCGGAGGTGGGAATATCAGTTGAGAGGATGTTGAGTGAGATAGAAGTTTCAGAGACTGGGACAATGTGAATAAATAGAGGTACTGGCTCTGAGCAGAGAATCTCAGCTCCAGGTAAGGCAGCCGTGGAAGGACATGTCATATTACACATGCCCCACCCACTGGCCTACCCACCCTGCCTTAGAGATTTGATGTCCCCATCAGTCCCCCGACATATGCACACACAATTGAAACTCACTGCTACAACGGGTTACAGGATTTTTTTTTTGAAGTGTGGGATCTGAGATACGTATTTAGGGATTCTCAGAGATGTTTTTTAAAGACAGGATGTAGGGGTGAGGGTGGGTATGATAAGAGTGCATGGTGGCTTAACAAGATAGGAGCTGCAGAAGAAGAGGTGATTTGAGTGAGGAGAGCTGCCTCACAGTCCAGCAGAGGAGAGACTTCCCCTCGTTAGAGGAGTCTTCATAAAGGAGATGGGACTCTGTCCAGGTCTGGGGAATAGGTAAGATTTAACTGGTAGGGTGAAGGGAAACAGAGAAGAGAGGGGCCTGAGCAGAGGCCTATAGTTGAAACAAACAACGTGTGACTAACACCCTTTCCGTATGCCAAAAACTACAAGATCCCTTCTCTGAATTTACAGAGGCTGGGTTCTCTGGACTCTCTCAGGCTGATGAAAAGATGTGTTGAAACTTGCCTAATAACTCAGTGAAGGGACAGATCCATTTTCCAAGCTCCCAGTGGAATATTGAACATCAGCTTGAGGCCTTTGAAGAGTATTGAATCATAACAATTGACGTGTTTGAGTAGCACGGGATCAGGCTGTGTGCAGGGAGATTTTTAAAAATGACCTATGTGCAGTCACCACCAAATAGCGTTTCCTGAAGCATAAACTGAGTCTATGATCTGCTTGTGCCAAAGCTGTAATTCTCCTAGAGGCAGCTTCCTGAGACTTGATAAGTGGAGAATACCTTTCCTCCAATTAACTGGTGGTGCTAGATATGCTATGGAAGTGATCTTCACTCTGATAACCTTTATCAGTTTTTCACTAAATAAATGAAAACACAGGTCATTTAGATTGATAGTGCTCAACACTGGTCAGGAAAGGTTCCAGATTAATTAACTAAACTCTTGGCCATGGTGGTCCCATCTTTGCTCTCCACAGAATGAAATTGCATAAGCATATTTACCCTCATCTCCTTAACTGAAGCAAAAACAGACCATAAGGGATTATTCTGAAGCTTATGATGTTCCTGACATATTAGCCCTTTCATAACTGTGTCTTGCACTTTCACAACATGTATTATTTTCAATGAACTTTCTTGTGCAGTCTCACTAAATTCTTCCCAACTGTTGGCTTATCTTATGTTAGATTCAGTAGCTGAGATGCAGACTGATTGATATTTCCTGAATCATATGCCAAGATGGTGGCAAAATTGGTGACTGGTTCCTCATCCAGTGCCTCTTGTTTTTTGCCAGTGTTCTTGACATGTGTAAGTTACCTAGACGCCCAGGCTGAGAAGGCATACTCCATATGTAGAACACATCCCAAAATGTGGAAACTCAGAGCTCAGGAAGTCTCTGAGCACCAGTCTCCCATCAGCTCCGCTTCTGACTAGTCAGCAAGACATTGCATGCAATGCACGGTAAGATTTACAAATTCTACTCTTAATTAAACAGGCAAACAAAGAAGGATTTGTATGAGTGGTATCATTCTTATCTTGAAATATACGTACATGGGCAATGTGTGATTTAACCCCAATATTTCACTAATAATTATGACTTGTTTATAATGAGATTTATTTATTTATCTATTTATCTATTTTTACTGAAGTATAGTTGATTTACAATATTGGGCTAGTTTCAGGGGTACAGCATAGTGATTCAGTTTTTTTTTCAAATATTTCATTATAGGTTAATACAAAATATTGAATATAATTCCCTGTGCTATACAGTAAATCCTTGTTGTTTATCTATCTTATGTATAGTAGTTTGTATCTGTTAATCCCACACTCCTAATTTGTCCCTCCTCCCCTAATGAGAATTATTATTATTTTTGTGTGTGTGTGTGGTACACGGGCCTCTCACTGTTGTGGCCTCTCCCGTTGTGGAGCACAGGCTCTAGACACGCAGGCTCAGTGGCCATGGCTCACGGGTCCAGCCGCTCCGCGGCATGTGGGATCTTCCCGGACCGGGGCACGAACCCGTGTCCCCTGCATCGGCAGGCGAACTCTCAACCACTGCGCCACCAGGGAAGCCCCCCTAATGAGAATTATTGAAAAGTGTTTTCCGGTTTAGAAGTAACCTGTGTACACCATTGCTCTCATATTTATGCTGTTGCCAAGAATTAATGATTGCTTTTTATTTTTGGTTTGAAGATAATCCTCATGCTAATTAATAACTTAGAAACCCTTGTGCATTGTTTTCTCATATGTTCCCTTGGGCCATAATCATTTTATGGGATGAAAACCTGACTCACCAGTCGCCCTAGTAAATTAGTTCCAAACTGCCTTGGAAAGAATCCTCGTGCTGGAATAGACCACACTCATATTACCTGATGGTCTTGGAAGCATAGCTTTGTGATTAGTTTGGTGAAGATAGATGTGTGAGAGCTCTCAAAAGTGATTTTTCTTTTAGTTTTTATTTTCTGACATGAAGTTGATCTGCATGACCAGTGTGGACAAAAGGGGGGGAAAAAAAGACCATATTACTCTGGAAATTGAAACAGAGAAGCAGCAAAGAATACCACCAACCTAATTCGTTTCTGGGGGGAAAAAAAGCCAGAATAATGGTTATTTAAAAATAGCTCATTAGAAGGAAAATATAATCAAGCTTTGTTTCTTGCTCTTTAATGAATAATATCCCAGTGCATTAACTGTTAGATAAGTCCTTTAGGTTTCGTTAGCATCTAGATTTGGTCTTTTAGCTAATTAATCTTGGTAACTAGAGAGTCAGCCATTAAGTAAACATTGGCAGTTCTAAGCATCAAAGTTGCAACTTTGCCATGAAATGACATGAAGCATAAGGAAAAGAGAATCCAACATACTTGAATCTAGTCCCATCAAAGACTGTCAATGCTTGGGCACCATTTTAGTGCCCAAGAGAATTGGTAGGTTTGACTGGTATTACTATACCATATTCGGGTATTACTCATATTACTAAACAATATTTAATTAAGTGCTTTAATGAGAACTTTTTAAATAGGGATATATTGTGTGTAATGAGAGGGATGAGACTTATTCTCTATTTCTTTAGTTTTATTTGCTCATGCCACAGTCTGGTTACAAAATCATTATCAACTTGCTCTCCTTTTCTTTCTGTACTATTTCTTTCCCATACTCTTTTTTTTTTCTCTCTCTTCCCCCCCCCCTTTTTTTTAACATCTTTATTGGAGTATAATTGCTTTATAATGGTGTGTTAGTTTCTGCTTTATAATAAAGTGAATCAGTTATACATATACATATGTTCCCATATGTCTTCCCTCTTGCATCTCCCTCCCTCCCACCCTCCCTATCCCACCCCTCTAGGTGGTCACATAGCACGGAGCTGATCTCCCTGTGCTATGCGGCTGCTTCCCACTAGCTATCTCTTTTACGTTTGGTAGTGTATATATATGTCCATGCCACTCTCTCACTTTGTCACAGCTTACCCTTCCCCTTTTTTTACTGATTCTATAACTGTTCCTGCTTAACTCATGTACTTGAACCTGAAAGGAGGGTTCCATAATTTTTGTGGAATCCTGTAGTTGGTTACTGAAGATGCTTCTCTGCACATTTGAGAGGCACTATTTGTCTCCACATACAAACACTTTAATACAGAAATCCTGTCATTCAGGAGGAAAAAGATTGACTTCAATGTGTCCCCAAGAAAACTATCCCATTTAAAGACAAACAGGCTTTCTCACATTAGTATGCTGTGCTTTTTCTCTTTAAAGCATTCTTTCGCCACAGAAACACAGCCATTTCTCAGACTTCCAGCTAAAGATTAGGCTTTCAGTTTTAACACATAAATACCCAACAGGTATGGATTATTTTTACAATGACATAATATTTATTGATTTTATTAGGAACAAACCAAAAACTGCTCAGAGGAAAGTAAAAAAGTAGCTATAATTTCAACACTGCTAAATCTTGATTTGATGTCCTAATCTTTTTATGTGTATAATATAAACCAAAAAAATTTGAGATCATGTTGATCTTAACATATCGGAATATTTTTCTATTCCACTAACTTTTAAAAAAAAATTAACTGCCTATTCTTTATTAATAGACTTACTTGTACTCCTGTTGGATATTTAGGTTTTCTCCAAAGCTTTGCCTTTCTAAATAATCCTGCAATGAACACCTTTGTGCAGAAAACAGTGTTTCTTTAGGTTGATTTCCTGATGTGAATTAATAGGACAAAGTGTATGAACATTTTCACGCTCTTGATAAATATCTCTTAGTAGAACGTCGAAAGTGACTGTATTTATTTGTTTAGTAGAGTCAGTGTTTTTCTTGTCATTCTGTTTGAGCTCTTTCTAAATAAATGCGGTTTAAATGGGGTACTTAAATGATCATGATTTCTATACTGGCATCCAGAATGCACCCTGCTTTACTTTGAGCTTCCCTGTCACCCCTGTATTTTTGAGATGGGGAGTTATATGCTTATAATTTTATTTTAGATGAAGCCATACCTAGAGAATAGGGGTGACAGACTCATGATGGATGATTTGGCCAGCCTCCATTCCCTCATTGCTAAGGAGATAGACAATACTAGAGAAAGATCCCCATGGGAAGGAAAGAGATTGTAGCAAAAGGAAGTGCAAAGAAAAGCCTTGTGGGTTTCTTACAGATACCCAGCTCACAATTCTCACAATTCAGTCTCTTCATAACATTTAGCAAGGCAAATTAAGTAGGCCTGTTCTTTCTTATCTCACCCCCATTCAGGTCCTTGCTGTCCCTCTAGATACTTTTTTGTCACTTCTTTCACATCAAAAGTGGCCTTGATTTCCATTTTATCCTGATTTTACTGCATATAAATGTAGTATATTAGAATAAAGGCAGCCTCAATGCATGATTCAGCTCCCCTCCAGAGCTTAGGAAAGCCCCAGAAATCTTCACAGACTGATTTGGCCTAGGATTTAAGAACAATTGAATTATTTCTATCATTGTTGTTATTGTTAGCTTAAATAAATAATGTGGCCCAATTTGAGTATATCTGATTTTCCTCAGGGGATTAAAAACATTCTTTTTCCTCAGAGGAAGCAAGAATATCATGCTTTTCTCCTGATTTAAAGCCCAACATTTTATGAGTCTTCATTGGACCTAGAATCAAATGCTAAACCTAGTTACAATAGGTAATGAAGATTAATCCTATGATTTTTGGATCACAGACTCTTAACGGCCAGTGGGTTTTACCGTCTGAAGAGAAAGAGAAACGGTTCCTTAGGATAGAGCTTGGTGCTTCAAAATGAAGCTCTCTGGTTTTGTGTTTGGTTTGTGGTAAATGAGATACAGAATGTCTGAACATGCCTTTTACCAAATTTTGTACTCACAAACTGGATTCAAAAGGGAGGGCAGGAAGTAGTCATCCGTTTTATAGATGAGGAAATGAAGGCTCCAAAGATTAAGTGACTTTATTAAGGGTCACATAACTAGAAGTTGTGGAGGTGAGATTTCTAGGCTAGTTTTATTTGGACTGTATCATACTATATAAAGTGAACAGGCTATAATGAAGTGTATAATCACCTAAAATATGACTGCATTGGGACGTTATCAGGAAGGCTGTGGCTGGGAGACAGAAAAATAAGCAAATTGGTCAAGGAGAGGGTGAATATGAGTGTGAAGAAACAGGGAAGAGATTGTCCACTGATCTGAGACTAAGCCGATTCCAGAAAGGCTAGGGTTGATCTGCATCAATGGTAGATACTAGTGAAAGTTAACTGGTGCAAGACAGAAAATGCTTCAGACAATCATTATGTGGCCTGAACCTTCACAATCAAGATAGAGACTGACAATTTTGAAGTGACTTGTGAAATGAGATCAATGTTTTTAAAATGTCTTGTGTTCAATAAATATCTGACTTTTCAGTAGAAAATAAATTCCAGTTTCTATATAAAAACAACTTGACATTTTTCAGTAATACTTTTTAATGAACATTGCTCTGAGCTATAATATAATGAAATTTGCTTAAAAGTATAACAGGCTGGTAATACTTGGCAGAACATAGAGGCATATGGTAAAACAGTTGTGATTTGTTGGCGAAGGCTTTCAATTTCTGGAAAGCTAGAGGCTTTTGACATAGTGGACTGCATCTTGATATTCAGTCCCAAAAAGGAACCACAGCAAAACAATATGCTTAGATTACAGTAGCCTGATATATCTTTAAAGCATTTTTCCCTTTGAATTTATGGTTATAAATGCAGGCTGTGTTCATATTGCAAAGTGAAATAGACAATTGAGGAAATTTTCCAGGTAATTCATATTCCATACCATTTTATATGACATATAGAAAATTGTGGCATTTCAAAGGCAAGGAATTGATTGGGGGAAAAAAAACAGTTGATTCTCCTTCTCACTTTGTGTTAGTAAGTGTAGTATATTGAATTTAGTCTCCTTCAAATTTAACTTTTTTTTTTCAGTATTATTTTACTATGGTAAGAATACTTAACATGAGATTTATCCTTTTTTTTTTTTGTGGTACGCGGCCCTCTCACTGTTGTGGCCTCTCCCGTTGTGGAGCACAGGCTCCGGACGTGCAGGCTCAGCGGCCATGCCAT
>NW_006798086.1:336738-352131 GCF_000442215.2 Lipotes vexillifer
GCGGCCCTCTCACTGTTGTGGCCTCTCCCGTTGTGGAGCACAGGCTCCGGACGTGCAGGCTCAGCGGCCATGGCTCACGGGCCCAGCCGCTCCACGGCATGTGGGATCTTCCCGGACCAGGGCACGACCCCGTGTCCCCTGCATCGGCAGGCGAACTTTCAACCAAAGATCAGGGATCTCACAAGTGATCCCACAAGTAGGCCTGATTATCAAAACACCAAGTGGCATTGCCTTTGTCTTTTTATAGGGAACAGGCTATTTTTGTTTTTATAATTTAAGAGATCTCAAATGAACAGTGAATGAATCACCTATCCATTTTCCTTTTATGGTATACTAATTAAATATGTTTATCAAAGCCAGTTATTTTCCTGTAGTATTATTTTATTCTTCAACTAAGCCAGTACATTAATGCCTTTAGGAATTTCCCCTTACCCTCAACTCATCATCATGAATTTATTGAAATGTAGCAAATGGTAAAATAACGAGCAGCCAAATGGCTTCCTTTCGGTTTCACTAATTTATGTTTATGGCTTGT
This sequence comes from Lipotes vexillifer, assembly GCF_000442215.2. Classification (NCBI taxonomy): domain Eukaryota; kingdom Metazoa; phylum Chordata; class Mammalia; order Artiodactyla; family Lipotidae; genus Lipotes; species Lipotes vexillifer. The sequence goes on from NW_006798086.1 coordinate 337,274, forward strand.
CATTCATACTCTATACACAGCTAGAAATTTGCGGCTGAGAAAAAAATCTCCCAGTTAGAGATTACCTTGTCAGACTGTATGGAACATGATATAATCATTTTATTCATTTTATTCCCCTACCTCATCAGTCTTACCAAGTTTTCTGAAAACATGCAGTTTTTCTTCCTTTAACCTTTTTGGGTACTTATTTCCTTCCCTTTTCAGGTAATCTCTTCTTGTAACAGCCTCAGGAGAGAGATAAGAAGAGAAAAGATAACTGGAAATGGTCATAATCTGCTAATAATAATAATCTATCATGTGAAGCTGGCTTGTAAGTGGGTAACGGAGAGCCTGAGGTTTTGCTGCCAGGCTGGACTGCAAATCAAGATGTACATGAGAGGGATTAGTTATTTGTAGACTCTTGTGACACTGTCGTCTTTTCTCCTTTTGTGTTGGCCATAATGGAGAAGCATCTTGGCATCTTATTTGTTTTTGCCGGGAGCCTTCTCTGTTCAACATGCTTAACGCGTCTAATTCCCATCGTGATTTCCTCAAAACCTGTTCCTCTCCTGTATAGATACATAAAATCATGGGATTTATACCATCTCAGCCTTATTTTATTCTCTTCTCTTATTTTTGTTCCACAATCTTAGCCACCTTGAAAACCCTAACAGAATCATTTCCCCCCCAAATATTAAAGGCAGAGGCAAGAAACTTTATATATGTTTCACCAAGTTCAAATAATACTAAATCTCTAGACTTTTGAAGCATATGAGTAAATTAACACCAAGATTAAATAACGATGCTTTCTGGGTATGTACTTTTTTTCCTCAGATCAAGTATAATAAATAAACCATGTCAGTTATAATAGATTCAGCTGAATAGTATTTCTATGAAGAGCACACCAAGTAAAGATGGTTTTTAAATTGGAATTAAATGCATCTAATTAGCAACTATTAAATTGCTTAAGTTGTGGGCAGTTTTAAGGAACACGGACTCATTTGTCTCACATGTTTAAACAAATCGTAGAGGATTAGAAATCACTAAATTATTACCGATTCTTTCTAGTTTTCAAAAGATTCTAAGTGTTGCAGCAATCTCTGAATTATCAATGCCTCTGGATCCTGGAATAAAATAAAATGGATGCCTTGGAAAAACCTGCTATTTGTTCACTCTTATCGTGGTGTTGTATTTAATAGGCTTTTAGTTGAATACACATAATGGGGAGAAATCTGTTCTGAAATTTAAATTAATGAAAGCTTTTAAAGTGGCTTCCAAATAAAAAATTTAGGCTTCTTTTCAGAGGATGGATAAGGATGGGAATTCTAATTACCCACACAATGTAGATTGCTTCATGATTCATCTCTGCAAATCAGCAGTTTGAAATCCTATAGTTAGCATTGGGTGCTCTCCAGTAAGATTTTATGAACATCAGCTTGGTATTTGGCAGAAATACAATATCAGTTGTCCAGACGTCATTTTTCTCAATGAGCACATGTTTATATGTTAGATAATCACAGAACCAAATCAATTACAGTTTTATTTCCATTGACAGAGGTTAATACCCTGTGAGGTATATTTACATCTCAGAAGGCTAAGCATCGTGAAACTTGGAGGAAAGGAATAATTTTACAAATGGAGATGATAGGCAGGCCAAAGAATTGTTGTTTCTTGAGGATTTGTATGATCTTTTACCTATTTTTAATTTACCTGAGTTTATGTTTTTGGCTTACTTTGTAAAAGAATTCAGTTGGATTAAGACTAACAGTGCTGACAAAGTGAGAAAGTGGCATGGACTTATAAATACTACCAAATGTAAAATAGATAGCTAGTGGGAAGCAGCCACATAACACAGGGAGATCAGCTCGGTGCTTTGTTACCACCTAGAGAGGTGGGATAGGGAGGGTGGGAGGGAGACACAGGAGGGAGGAGTTATGGGGATATATGTATATGTATAGCTGATTCACTTTGTTATACAGCAGAAACTAACACACCATTGTAAAGCAATTATACTCCAATAAAGATGTTAAAAAAAGAAAGACTAACAGTGCTAAAAGGGGCTGTTTGAGTCTGAATCAATACTTGTAACCACCTCTATAAACCAGTGCTTAAGAGCTTCTGTGCTCAGGATAACTGTTCTGAACTGGGCAGACTGTGTATAATTTCATTAGTAACTATGTCCTCGTTCTTACTGTTTGCCAGGCACCATGCTGGGTGATACAGACTGTGCGTTGCTTTAGCCCTCAGAACAGGTTTGATGGGCCCTTCTCTAAAGCATCCTTGAGAAGTGACACCTGCAGAAAGTTTTGCTTAAGTGAGTCATCTTTCATTTGGAAAATGGCTCATTGAATTGTATGATTATTTTTTTCCTCTTCTTCCTGGCTAAGAGTAAGTAGGCTGTTAGAAAGCTGAGGGGAGATTCTTCCACTCTCTAACACTGGAGCCATCATTAAAACTGGGGATCACGCGTGCCTTTCCACACCTTTGTACACTCAAGGAGCACTGGCCACATGCTGTTTTAAGTCCTGTACTTACAAAAGGTGGTATGTAAGGTGGAGCCTGTTTCTGCTCTGAGAATTGCAGCTCTTGCATGTTTGCTGGCAAGCTTTTGTTAATTCCCATGCAAGGCAGTTTGACTTGCACAAACAGCTGGGTTTTGCTGCTATCACTTGGAAGTTTATTTCCCCCAGTGTGTATATAAGCCCTACTTTGGGAGAAGATAGAAATCAGGTCCTAGAGAATTCTTTCTTTGAGAGTACACTTTGCTAACTCAGACCCACATTCAACGGAAAACACAAATTTATCTGTTCACAATTGTAAATGTATACAATAGTGCTCAATGGACTAAATATTGAAGTAGTAAGCTCTTATTTATTCAAAGCTATAAAAACAGTTCTATAGGGCTTCCCTGGTGGCGCAGTGCTTGAGAGTCCGCCTGCCGATGCAGGAGACGCGGGTTCGTGCCCCGTTTCGGGAAGATCCCACATGCCGCGGAGCGGCTGGGCCCGTGAGCCATGGCCACTGAGCCTGCGCGTCCGGAGCCTGTGCTCCGCAAAATGGGAGAGGCCACGACAGTGAGAGGCCCGCATAACGCAAGAAAAAAAAAAACAAACAAAAAAAAACCAGTTCTATAGATGTGATTAAACCGTGCATGGGAAACGTTAAATTCAAGTTAAGACTTTCACAGGCATAGCTTTGCACAAGTGACCCATCTCTTAGAACCTTCAGGTAGGCCTTAGATGCCACCTGTGCCACTGCCACCTCTCCCCTTCACTTTCTTCTTAAATCAGAATGTCTTCTTTTGTCTTATTTTCTCAAGGTGTGTTCTTATTGGGTAGCAAGAAAGAGTAAATATAACAAAGAAAGGGCCAATCCCATAAGCATTATTCATGAGGGAATGTGTATCCTTGATGATGCATTCTATATATTTTACTTTAAGAAGCATAGTTATTGAGTGTGACATTCTGAAGATTTCTTATTCCCTTTGAAGTTAGAAGGGTGAAAACTGCTTATTTTGGTTATGTTATTTATTAAAGACAATCATTTATAGTTTATAAAAAATACACAAAAATGTCCTGATAATGGTGATTAAAAGCAGCTACTCCCACACTCCTTGTGTCCACACCAATATTCAATCTAGATTGGCTTAATCTTGAAGCGTAATTCAGTAAGACCAAAGACCAAACACTTCAGGTCCTGGAGAAGGTAATAAAGTACTCGTAAGCCTTCTGGATCCTTGGATTGATTGACATCAATAAGGGAATCAATTTTTGATGTCATGAAGGAAATGTGTTCATCTCCAATGATGATTTCAAGCTCCTGCCAGCGCCCTTAGTCGGGAGGAGGCCACAAAGCATTATCCTCTTTGGGAATTTCAGTGTCATCGATTATTCTCTTCAGTTCCTCCATCACGCTTTTATGTACATAAACCTCTTTTCTGATCATATCAGTTTTGTAATTGTTGTTATTGGCATATCTCTATCCCTTTGGGTCAGAACTCAGACTCCATGAGTTCGAAGCCGAACTTGCCCTTGTGACCCCTGCAGTAATGCAGATAGAAGTCACTCTCCATGGCTCTGAAAACTGCTTTTAATTTCAAGGAAATTTACATTAACTTATGCTAGCTAATTAGTACTTGCATAGGTACTTTGGTGGTGGTTAGAAGAACCACTTGTGTAGGAATTTTGATGGTGATGCTAGAGTAAGGAAACGTTAGAGTCAGGAACTCAAATACTGCTCAGCCAAGCAGGAAAGGAATGTTTTGGTTTTCCTTTCCTTCCCTTCCCTTTCCCCTTTTTGTTCTGTTTTTCAACATCTAGTGAGCTACCTATAAGAAAAGAGCACCCAGGTTTTAAGTGAAATTTTATAATTTTTAACTAATGGTAAATAATTAAAACAAAAACTTAAAGTAAAACTCTAGGGAAACCACCAAAAAAAAAAATTAAAAAATGATGGCTGGTCAGATAAGGACTCTGAATGCTATGTATGAACTTTGGCCTTAAAACAGTATAGGCTTCTGTCATTATCATCTATCATCATCATCATTGTCGTCATTATTATTATTGTCATTACTTTAATTTGTATAAAACTTGCTGACGGTAGAATATGAACTGCAGTATCTGGTAAGATCTCCGGTCCTAACATATGGCAGTATAGGTCACACTCCCAATGTCTACTCAAATCTTAATTCTGCATGTTGACAAGATGGAAGATCCATGTTAACAATGACGGTCAGTGATGTTAGGATGGAGTCTTTCATTTTAAAACCATAAATCTAAGACTGTACCTATTATCATTCCTTCTTATAAACTTTTAAAATTGAACTAGTCATTTAGTTTGAGAGTGGTGCCAGATGGTGTGATTAAGATGTCTCTGTTCCAGTCCTATTTCAACCATTGATTTACTGGGTAACCTTGGACAAGTTCCTCACCCTTTATGAATCTCAGTTCCCTTATTTGTAAAATGGAAAGTTGGCTTCAGATGACCTTTAAGGTTATTTCCAGATCTTAAATATTATAATTTTACAAACTAATTCTTCTAAATTGCCAGTTAGATTAATTTCTCCACTAACAATTATCTGAAGGAACCAATTTATATTCAGTCTAAAATTGTCATTTTATTCCTCTTTTTGAATCCTTTAAAGATAACCATGTTCTCTGTTATATTTGATGCAATGATGTTTTGATAGATATTTTATTTATTCTGAGCCTCTGTTTCCTCTCCCAAATTGTTTCTGAGGCCAGACACCTGCGGAGGGCTATGTACTATCTCCTGGGAAATCCTCCAGAACAAGAATGGAATCAGGGAAGGGCATGGAATGCCAACAGGGATCGAGTTCTGACCCTTTTCCTCTCTGCCAAAAAGAACAGGATTCTTTGACTTCTAGACTAACATAGATCAGGGCTTCAGAAACCAACTAGTCTAGTTTTCAATGATGCAGAATGGATTGTCCTGCCACATTTTCTTGCAATGGACTACTTCTGAGACAGCTTGTAGCATCTCTGGACAACTATAGCTGTAGCTGTCTCAGATAAAACATATAAATAGGGCTTCCCTGGTGGCGCAGTGGTTGAGAGTCCGCCTGCCGGTGCAGGGGATACGGGTTTGTGCCTCGGTCCGGGAAGATCCCACATGCCACGGAGTGGCTGGGCCCGTGAGCCATGGTCGCTGAGCCTGCGCGTTTGGAGCAGAGGCCACAACAGTGAGAGGCGCGCATACCGCAAAAAAAATAAATAAATAAAAAATAAATATAACCATTTTAGAAATCTAATGTATATCAACATGTTTGATAAAATATGAGGAAAATCTGAGGATGGATTGGGAGATTTTGAAAAACATAAAATTCAGAGACCAGTTTTTTATAAAGCATCAATTCCTAGCATCACTGTCAGTATGCCTGTTTATCTTGTCTATCTGTGAGACTGAGCCATCAGGAAGTTTTCTTTGTGGGACTTTCAGTATTAGACATACTTGCTGTATTCAACTTCTGCAAAACTGAAACCACTCACTGACAGTAGGTGTTATCTGAAGCAATATATTGCTCAGAGAATTGAAATGTCGTATATCTGATTTGGGGGTCTCTTGACTCAACCAGTTAATTATTTTTATTGCCTATAGGAATTTATACTTGTTAGTGGCAGATGGGACTCCAATTTTAAGCATTTGCCTAATTAGGCATATTACTGAAATAGGTGATTGCAGGTGAGGAGCTATCAGTTACTACAGACTCTTCCAGCTCCCACACTAAATGTGTCCTAACCAAGGAAACTGAAGGAGCCTTGAAAACTATTTGAGGATTTGGGAATTATTTGTAATTTACCATGGTGCCTTTGTTGTATCGATTATAACTTTCTGGGCTTACGGGGATTAATTAATAGGACTAAATATGAAAGGCTGCACACTAATGTCATTAACAGGAGCCATAATTACAGAACATAATTGGCAATAATTCTTCAATGGTTATTTGGTAATCAGATTCTTTTGGGGTTAAATGAAAATCAAATAGACATTTTATTCAGAGATATACAATAATGCATAATCACACTTGTTGTTTAACCTTATCGATGCTGCACACTGTGTCAAAGGAGGCCTGTGGTGTGTCCAGGAATAGTTGGGTAGAGTCTTTTTGCAGGGCCAAGATGGGATGCTGAGTGAAAGTATAGCCTTTGGAGTTAGAGAAACATGGATTCTAGTCTTGGTTGTGTAACTTACTAGTTGTGTGACCTCTGACAACCCACCAACCCCTACCAAACCTCTGTATCTTTATCTGTCACTAAGGGCAATGCCTAGCTGATGGTGTTTTTGAAATGAAGTGAAATAATGCTTGTGAAATCTTTACTATCATGTATGGTACATAGTAGGTGCAGTTCAAACTAGGAAGTTGCTTGTGGTCATAGCAGAGGAAATGGTGCCCAGCAGAAGCCAGGACACTGTGAATGATACGGAGGAGACAGACTCTTTGGGCTCATATCCCATATGCACCTTCTCCTGGCTTTGAGCCTTGGGAAAATTCCTCAACTGCCCTGTGCTTCAGTTTTCTTTTCTGTAAAATGATGCTAGTGATTTGTCTACCTGATAGGGTTGTTCATAGGATTAAATGAAAGAATATGTGTAAAGGGATTAGTAGGTTAGCACATAGAAGCATTGGTATTATTACTGTTACTGTCACCCATGTGGAAAAGCTTATTCGTGAATGATGAAGTAGAGAAAATTACCAAAGAAAACAGAATCTTGACCTGCCTCAAGAAGAGTTATTGAAGTCTGTTAGAAGGAGAAGACCAGGTGTATTAGGTGTGGTCTCACTGGCTTGGAAGTCGGAATCATTCTTGGAATTCCACCATCTAGATTGTCTTGGGAAGAGATGAAATAGACTTGAAAGAGGACCAAGGAAGGGGGTGGAACCCTCAAAAATCCAGCAGACATAAATTGATTATCTTTGATGTGCCCAAAACAAGAAAAAATAAACCAAAAGGGAGACATCTGTTTCCATCATACATCCACAAAGAAATCTGTAGGAATTGGAGGAATATTCCCCCAAATGTGAACATTCTTGGCTCCCTTCCTGTCCTCCCATTTGCCTGATTCTCCCCACTCCTATCCCAACTACCAAGAATATACCAAGTAAACTCTAAATGCCAGGAAAGAAATTCTTCAGAAAGACAAAGCTAGAGGTCAAGGACCTGAGTACAAAGTCACTTCTGAGTTGTGGTCATCTTTTTCTGATCCCTGTGCAACCTAAATGACCTGTTGCATACCCTCTAGTACCAGCCTCTGTCTTGCTTAATCTAATAATCTACTCTGAACACAGAGCATATGAGAGAAGTCTGTGGGTGGGGTTCATTTGTATCCTTTAATACACTTCCTGGAATTCACTGTCCTTGCTTTGAACAGAAGTGTGAGCATTCTCCAGTCACCCTGAATGGGTTAAGGAAGCTAACTGGAGGATTCAGCTGTTCCCCATATCCCCCACCACCACCCTTTTTTTAAAATTCTGCTTTCAACCCACTGTCTTCATCTGTCTTCCCAAACAGGATATGGATCAGTTCTTGAAATGTTCTTCCTCATTTCTGGACACTCTCTCTGCAGATACTGTAGGAGTAGAGGAGAATATGGTCCTGCCCTTGAAATGTAGTTATTTCAGAACTGAGCTTTAAGAGCCTCTGATGAGGCAGATGATGCATAAGCAACCCTCTAGTGGCCAGGGAGGCCCCAGTCAACAACAACAGAAAGGAAAGTCAGCCCCCAGTCTCTGAGTGGACTGTTGCAAAAGTGCCTTTGTGAACTAGTTGCTTGAAGCTCAGACATCATTTGTTCATTGATACAGTGAGCTCATGGAAGTCTCCTTAACCCTTAATGTCCCCGAGGCAGATAGTTTTGTACAACAGCCACTGTTAGAACATTGTCACCTAGCATATCAATATGTCTATAACAAAGTCTAATTATAACTTTGGATGCCGAGAAAACATGGTGTGGTCGGAAATTGAATGGGACTGCTTTAGGCTCCAGTCACTGCTGGTTACCCTTGTGATCTGAGCAGGGAGGAGGCCGAGCGAGAGGGTCCCATTGGCAGTGAGAGGAGAGGATCCTGTATTCTTGCCTGGGTGTTTCTTAATTATCATCGTACTTCCCACCACCATCTGTTAACCTTTTGGTGAATCAAGACACAATGGGCTATGCCAAGACAGAGAGAGGAAGGCCATGTTCAAGTTAGGTTTGAATTCCTTAATGGAAAGAAAAAAATGAAGGAAAGAAAATGAAAGGAATGGAAGGCATTCAATAGCAATGGCATCTGTAGAGGAAAAAGTTAAGGCAGTTCCTTTCGACTCCCAGAGGGGCAGCTATAAATGTAAAAATATCTGTGATTTACTGAGTGCTTACCATGGACCACATACTTTGCTGGACCCTCACTTGCATTATCTCCTTTAACCCTAGCAATAACAGTTTCATGTAGATGCCATTATCAACTTCATTTTATGGATGAGTTACAGCTTTTTAAAGGGATTAAGTATCTTGCCCAAAGTTGCAGAGATGGCAAGTGATAGAGCTAGGATGCCATCATGCTGGTTGGATTCTGAAGCCTGTCTAATTAACCATGATGCTGCCTGCCTTCCAGCCAGATATTAAAGTGAGGAGTGCCTGCTCATAGATGCCTTTCATTGAGAGGACAGGATGTGATGCAAAAAGCAGTGAATATAGAGAAATGTCAAATGATTCAGTCAGAAAATTATGATTTAGTTAAAACCCTTTGATTTGAGAAAAACTCCTTTGTATGGTTTTATTGCAATAATGTTGATAGCAAATTAATTTTGTCCTGCACTACTCCATGCTGCCTTTAACATTCTATGCTAAGCATGTATTTATTTTACATGAAAAGAACAGCATTTTTTCAGTTTCATAACTATAATCATACCATTATGAATATGTATTCATAATCTAAAGCTCTGTGAAAGGCAATTAATTAAAGAGGTAACACCTCTCTACTTAGATTTTGCTCTAGGGAAGTCATTTAACTAATCTGGACCTCAATTTGTTCACCTATAAAATGGGGAAAACAGGTTTACCACGGTCAGTAGGAATGTTTAGAAAGTATGAAGCATAGTGCTTTAGCTTTAATAGATTCTGAAGAAATAATAGCTGTGATTATTAATAATGTCTTCTAGTATTATTATTATGGTTGTTATTACTGTTACTATAAATAAAATATTTCCTAATATAACATACCAGTTAGTCCTATTTGGGGAGACGAGCACCTGTGAGAAAGGTCTCCAAGGCCCCTTCTACTCTTACATGCTCTTTATACTGTTTTCTTTCCAGATGGGAGATTTCCTGTTCTTATAAATATTATCCTCCTAGATTCATTATTAAAATGTTATTCTGTTTTAATCAGAACACTGGAAACTACGATAGCATTTATATTATTCTCTTTTCATAAAAAAATAATATTGTTGTTATTACATAGTCGTCTGACTATAAAGACATAGCTTGTAAGTACTACTTTTTAAATTGTGTAGCTCAGGTCTTGACTGGTATTGTACATAAAAGTTCTCAAAAGATGTGAAAACAGAAATAACATGTGGAAGAAAAGGCTCAGTGTGGGTGAGAATTCCAACCCCTCACAGTTATGGGTCTATAAAGACTCCAGTTTTGTGTTGGTTCTGATTTCAGGGCAAACTTGAGCTAAAATTAGGTCCAAGACTAGTGAGTATATGGTGATTCTGTGAGGGGGAGAAAATTATTTGTTTCTTTCCATTTATCCACATTCTCTCACAGAGGTATAATTCTCTGAAAATTTGCTATTAAATCCTTTGCTATTGAATCAAACTCAGTATAAAATAGTTATTTCTCACTCTTGTCCTAGGTAGATTCGTATTTAACACCAAAGGGAATTTTAGGGTTTCCTTATCAATAAAGACAAAAGATGCAAAAGATGGAACTGTAGTGAGCTTTTTAAAGATCATGTGACAGTTGAATCAGATAGGGTTCGTTTTTTTTAAATGTCTTTGTTACTTGTCGAATTAACTGATATGCAGTTTTTCTTTTTTCATCTGCAAATTGCCTTTTTTCATTGGGTTTCTGGAAAAAGCAATTGATGTGGAAAGTACTTAGCATTAAGTCCACTATGTATTTAATGCTCATTACATGCTCCCCTCTTTCTTCAAACATTCCCTCAACTTTTCTTTCCCATTTCTCAGCTAACATAAACTACCAGACCAAGAAAGTATCTCATTTGAAATATTTTCTGACAAAAAAATGCTGACAAGTTTCCTAGATTCAGTTTGCCTTCTCCATTAACAACTCCTTATTAATTCTGTTCATAGAATAGGCACATTTTAAAATTTCAGTGACCTCAAGCACATAGCTCACTAGTTCCTGGAAAGAAATCAGGGCATTTATATTTAAAGTGTATAAATAGCAACAATAGCATGAGGTAGAGACTGACCTAAACTCAAGTTCAAATAGCAAATCACCTCACTAATGCAAAAATAAAAACAAAAAAAAGTTCTGTCATAGAAGACAAAACACACCCTTTTCAAGGGTATTTAAGTGTTCAAACTGTCTGTGCCATGTCTTTCTATAATGGAAAAATCTATATTACTTTGGAAATCACCATTGTCCCATATCCCTTTTTTTTTCCTGCTACATTTTGAAGTGCGCTACAGCAGACTCTAATGAACTTGAACAGACGTCTCCACTTGTCCAGTTTAGGCCAGCAGCTAATTGGAGGGACCTTGGGTCTGTCTACTGACCTCAGAAAGTTAAATTTTCTCACCTTGAGTAAAAAAGTAGAAATAAGTAATGTTTTGGAGAATATTTCCTGAAATTGTTGTCTGCATGACTATGAGTCTAAGACTCTGCCAGTGTTATTATTTACTAATAGTAGCAATTGCCATTTATTAAGCACTTATTTAATCTTCTCAAGGGACGTGTTAGACTAGTACTATTATTATGCCCTTTTATAGGTTAGAACACTGAGAATTGGAGATTAAGTAATTTGCCCATGGTTACATAGACTTAGGTTTCTAACCCAAACCAAACTACTCAGACTTGCAAAGCCCGTGTACTCTTACATGTGAGTGACAACTTGAGGACAAAAATATATTACATATTATAATACATACACATATATTTTATTTATTTATTTATTTTTTATTTTTTATTTTTTTGTAGTACGCGGGCCTCTCACTCTCGTGGCCTCTCCCGTTGCGGAGCACAGGCTCCAGACGCGCAGGCTCAGCGGCCATGGCTCACGGGCGCAGCCGCTCCGCGGCATGTGGGATCTTCCCAGACCGGGGCACGAACCCGTTTCCCCTGCATCGGCAGGCGGACTCCCAACCACTGCGCCACCAGGGAAGCCCCATACACATATATTTTAAATCTCAAACTTAAATTTCTTAACTTCTGGAACATTTAGCAAAAGGAGGTTAATTATACTTCATTTTCCTATACTCTGGGCAAAAATAGTTAAAATGGGACCAGATAAGTGATAAAATTACCTAAAATTAAAGATGATGGATCGTCTTTATAGATCACTTACATTTCTTCTCTTTCTCTCTCCCTTTGGCTTTTTGTTTGTGGGTGGTATATAGTTAGTTATGATATTTATTTGCATGCAAACACCAACTTGTTAAAACTAAAATCATTTGAATGAGTTTTGATGTTGATAAAATATCTCACATCACTTAGGGTCCCAGATCTCAGACGTGGCCTCAAGGCATAACTGGGACAAGAGCCAGAAAAGGACAGAGGAGACTCCAACCCTGTGTTTCCTGTTCCTGTTCCTTGTGATCAGTGTGTTTGACATGATTAGAGTGAGGGTTGCAGAGTAAATAATCTCAGTGCTAATGACATTTTCTGGGATTGTTACCACTTTCTTCATTGAGAGTGCCTTGAGGAAAGACAGATAGCATGGAGAAAATGGAGACAGAGTGGCAAGAAAAAGAGGTATCCTGAGGCTTCACAAACTGAGACACACATTTGCAAAGCCACCAGGTGAACATAGTGTGTCATTACTTTTACATTAAAATAAATGCAATAACATAATGAAATTAAAAATATGTGAATTTTTAAGATAAAATAGAAGGTGTAAAATACATGCCTTTTATACTTTCTATAGGGCACAATGATTCTGGAATTCTGAGATGCATTTTAATTTTTTTTCTCATATTAGAAGTGTTTGTGGGGGGAAGTGGGGAGGATAATAGAGGATACAGATGTGTTGAACAGAAAAGAACTTTTTAAGTAAGTAATAATTACTTAATTATTTAAGTAAGTAATATTTTAAGTAAGTAATTATTTAAGTGAGTAATAATAAGTAATAATTTTTTACCTAAGTTCATCTTAGTCAAGATGAACTTTATAGGTAGACACCAGGTCCTTTTTCGAGGCTGCACTATAAATATCTCTGTTCTTAGGGAAACAGTTACTTGGACACAACCGATAAATGAACATTTATTATTTGGCAGCAGAATTGGTTAAGTCCAGACTGCGGTGTGTTTCTGTCATTAATGGTAACCTGGTTTTGGAGAGACAGCTAAATAAGATAATGAGGATAGTTTTGATCTTTTTTAATTAATATTGATTTTTATGTGTCAGTTTTGTGTAGGCAGGAGATACAATTATGCCTTAAGTGCAGTAAGTCATACCCTTCACAGACTGTGACAGAGAGAAGGAGTATTTTTAGTGGTAGGAGTTAATTTGTGCTGGCATTAATGCATGAAAACGTTGATGATGATGTCTAATTGTTTCCTATGTTACTAGTTCAACTAAAAATAGGGTTCATGAACCAAGCTGTGGGAAGTTATCGATTATGACAGTTTCTTCAAAAGTGAGTTGCTTAAAATTATTCTTCTTACTAATCAGTTTTTGATTCCAAAATGAACTTTTATTCCATTTTCCTCCTCTTCTTTCTCCCTCACTCATCTGAGCCTCCTACACTAAACATTGAAATAGGCATAAAAAGTGAGGAAATTTATAACCTACTTTACTTATGCTAGGAAAGAAAAGTAGGGGGAAATACTGGGGGAAAACTCATTTTAAAAATTCAGTATTAACCATCTTATTGACTGTTTTATATAAACATAAACGGATACATTCACATAGTCAAACACAAAGAATATCTGTCATTTTCATTAGGTTGATACTCTGCATGTATAATTTCTTTGGAAGTGTGCTTGATTTAGTAACGGTTTGGCTTCATCATATTAAGATAGCCTTAAAAAATGTCCAGTTTGTTCCCATTTATGTACTCAGGGGCAATTTCCTGAATGCTTACTGTGCACTCTGCAATATACTGCTCTCTACTAGAGTCTTAAAAAATAAGATTGGCAGGAAGATGTTAAGACTTAGTTTTTATCTGTGTCAGAATACTTCCTCTTCAAGGAAAACAATCACAAATTTATTATGTCACATAACCAGAAATCCAGGAGTCAGATGGGTTGACATCTCTAGATTCTCTTGAACCTGGCCATTATCTCTCTGCCATCTTCAGCATATTGATTGGCTTTCGTCGTTAGGTTTGTCTGGTTGAGTGCAAGATGAGTGCAGTAGCTTTACATATGCTTGTATATTCTTCATATATGGTCATATAACTACATCCTAAAATAGACTAGGACTGTGTGTGTGTGTGTGTGTGTGTGTGTGTGTGTGTGGGTGTGTGTGTGGGTGTGGGTGTGGGTGCCTTTCCCACAAGTTCCTAAGCATTTTCCCTCCAGTCTCATTGACTCTTTCCTAAACCAGTCACAGGCATTAGAAGAGAATTACCAAGAATCTCTAGGCTAGTCAAGACTCTTGCCCCCAGAGCTAGGCAAAGTTGTTTCCCTAGAAGCACTGATCCCTTGAATGCCTAACAAAAGTAGAGCAGGAAAATAGGTGGAAAAGGGGTACAGTTTTAAGAGCTACTTAGAGGTAAGCACAAATAAATAAGCAAAATTCCAAAACTTTGACTGAGAGATATATACAGCTTCATGAATCATATGTACAGATAAAAAGTGATATAGTAAATGCTGAGGGGCTTGGAGAAATCATCCTGTACTGAACAGCTATGCTTGCATTGCCATTTGACTTTTAGAATCACTGACAATTTTTCAGTATTTGAAGTAACAGTAAAACTAACCAAATTCTACTATGTCTCAAAGACAATTAAAGACACAAGCCTGAATCACCCCACATATTTCCCTGTGAATGTACTAACAAGTTTTTAAGCCTGAGAATACTTTAGCCCCCTTTTCAAATCATAGCCCATTAAACAAGAAACTCACTTAACTTGTGATATTTCACTGTTAAATAATGAAGATGTTAAAATTCCCTCCTGCTGTGTGTATTTATGAAAATGATCATATAAATAAACATTGATTAAAACTTTTCTTATGGAATAGGGAAAG
>NW_006798086.1:352141-377286 GCF_000442215.2 Lipotes vexillifer
GGAAAGACCAATGAGTTAGAGTAGCCCATAAAAGTTTACTTCATTTAGTAAGGTTTCTGAATAATATAGGTAACCATGTTGATTATTGAATTTATCTACCATTTTAATTAGTGTTATGCACACACACACATACACACACACACACATATATATATGTATATATACAAACATATATACAAACAAATTAGTACAGGTTACACCATATAGAATTACTGGTTTGTTTAGCTCAAAAGAGGTGAATATCAGAAATTTCATATGGTCCAACTGAAGATTTTTAAGCAAGTGGGGTACAGAGAAAGCATTTGGAGACAAAGCTTTGTTGCACTTTGTGACTAATACACTGTGTTCTCAGCCCCAGCAGGGTATCTTGAGAACAATACTAACTTGTACTTTTTAATTATACAAGAAAGTCTCCTTGATAAAATATCTTCTGTGAATCTAAGGTCCTTGGTCTATTTCTGCTGTGCTACCAGAAAATAGCAAGCATTTGTAAGAATTTTTGCCATCCACAGATTTACAACATGCAATGTTATAGGAAATATGAATGCTTGTCATGAATTAGAACTCAGAAATTCAGAGTCCAGGTCTAGCTTCCTTTGCAGGTAGTATTCTACAGTTAGGAATTTTAAATCTAAAATTTAATCTAGTATTTTAAATCTAAATCAAGTCTTAGCACTGATTCAAACCAAGTCTTCTAAAGATAAAGACACTGAAGCCTGGTGACCAAAACAGACCTGGTTATCTGAGGCAGTTCTAACCACCCCCTCCCCATGCCCTCTTCTCACTATACATCTAGTTGCCTGATATGCAGTCAGGATGCCACCCTTTAACCTCGGGGGCCCTGCTTGTCTTCCCCCATAATGGCTGAGGCTTTTGTTTCAAGTTTTAATTAGATTTTGTTATTCTTTCCAGGTATAAACATGCTCCTTATTTTTTAATATATCTAAGAGCTTTAGGGAGAGCTTTTAATATATCTGAGAGCTTCCTTTAGTGAGTTATATTTAATGCTTGATTATTGAGACATTTCCTTTTTCCCTCCCCAAATTTAAAGCTTTTATCAGATTGACAATAATTAAAAAAAAATTCTGTGAGATTTCAGAAGAGTTGCCAATATCTGCCAGTTTCCACAAAAGAACTGCTGCCTTCTCTGTATACTCTAATGGCTGAGAGTATTGCCATATTTTTCTATTATTGCTTAGAAATCTGAAGTTTATACCTTTATTGTACATGGAAAGTAGAGCATTTTGTGTGATATTCTTTCAATTCTGAATAGATTCGATGTTAAACGGCTACATATTGTTTAAAGGCAGGCAGAGAGCTGACATTTAAACCAGAGAATTGCTTTTTTAAATTTGGAATACACACAAAACTCCTAATTCCATCAACCTATGGAGGTCAGTGGCAAATGGGTCAGAGTCAGTGTAGAGATGTGATACCATTAATATGAAAATTTGCCCAGTGCATAACC
The DNA here is from genome assembly GCF_000442215.2 of Lipotes vexillifer. Lineage (NCBI taxonomy): Eukaryota > Metazoa > Chordata > Mammalia > Artiodactyla > Lipotidae > Lipotes > Lipotes vexillifer. The sequence goes on from NW_006798086.1 coordinate 353,610, forward strand.
AATATTGAATTTTAAAAAAAATTGGCCCCAAATAGGTTCTTCCTAAAGCCAGCAATTTCACTGAATTAAGCAAGATTTATTCACCTTTTTAAAGTGAACATGATCTAAAACACTGTTCTTGGAAAGGTCGTGCTTACTCTCTGGTTGATATTCTGAAAGCCAAATGCAGCTCTATTTTGTGTTTTTTCATCTGTGCCATTTCAAGCCAGAAGAAGTCCTCAGAAACAGTATTTAGTGTAAACAGTAATTCTGTAATAAATGTTTTCCAGCACCCACGGTTTACAAGCTAGTTATAATGTCTATCTTCATGTAGGGTTCACCCATGCCACTTCCTTTTAGAATTTGCATGCTTGGAGAAAATTTGCCTCCCATAAACCTTCCTTAATAAACCTTGTGACTCTGATATTTTGATATTCCTTAGTGTTTCCTTATAAAATTCTTATACTCTTGATTTTTTATTTTTTAAGATCTTTAAGAGAAAGACTACCTTCCACATGGGATCCTTGTTATAACGTCTTTGGGCTATTGTCAGTAGGCTTTTTTATAACAAAATCTTTTGACCTTTTTAGAACTGACTTTCATTGAATAACTACATCTTATAGTCAATAGTGTGACCAAAAAAAAAAAAAAAAAGCCCCAAAATAAGAAAGTATTACGCTTGTATATTGACATGGAAGATAGAACAAGGCTATTCCATAGAGGGTGATCCTCCAAAATTATAAAATGGGTGAGAATTATTAACATTAAAAAAAGGGGTTCATGACTCCTTATGAAAATAAACAGTAATCTGAATTTAATGTTACTAAGTTTACATAAGCAGACAATTTAAAGTCATGGACTTTAGAATGAATGCAGCCTGGGTTCAAATCCCAGCTCTACCATTTACATTTTATAAGACCCTAGGCAAGTTACTTAACCTTTTAAAATTTTCTCATATTTGAAATGGGAACAATACCATCAGTCTCATAGAGCAATTGAGATAATTAAATAAAATAACGTGTCTAGGGCTTCCCTGGTGGCGCAGTGGTTGAGAGTCTGCCTGCTCATGCAGGGGACATGGGTTTGTTCCCTGGTCTGGGAAGATCCCACATGCTGTGGAGCAGCTAGGCCCGTGAGCCATGGCCGCTGAGCCTGCGCGTCCGGAGCCTGTGCTCCACAACGGGAGAGGCCACAACATTGAGAGGCCCGCGCACTGCAAAAAATAAATAAGTAAATAAAAAATAAAATAACGTGTCTAAAAGAAGAACACTACATAATGATCAAGGGATCAATCCAAGAAGAAGATATAACAATTGTAAAAATTTATGCACCCAACATAGGAGCACCTCAATACATAAGGCAAACGCTAACAGCCATAAAAGGGGAAATCGAAAGTAACACAATCAGAGTAGGGGACTTTAACACCCCACTTTCACCAATGGACAGATCATCCAAAATGAAAATAAATAAGGAAACACAAGCTTTAAATGGTACATTAAACAAGATGGACTAGATTGATATTTATAGGACATTCCATCCAAAAACAACAGGAAACACTTTCTTCTCAAGTGCTCATGGAACATTCTCCAGCATAGATCATATCTTGGGTCACAAATCAAGCCTTGGTAAATTTAAGAAAATTGAAATCATATTAAGTATCTTTTCCAGCCACAATGCTATGAAAGATATCAATTACAGGAAAAAAACTGTAAAAAGTACAAACACATGGAGGCTAAACAGTATACTACTAAATAACCAAGAGATCGCTGAAGAAATCAAAGAGGAAATCAAAAAAATACCTAAAAAGAAATAACAATGAAAACACAATAACCCAAAGCCTATGGGATGCAGCAAAAGCAGTTCTAAGGGTGAAGTTTATAGCAATACAATCCTACCTCAAGAAACAAGAAACATCTCAAATAAACAACCTAACCTTACACCTAAAGCAATTACAGAAAGAAGAACAAAAATACCCCAAACTTAGCAGAAGGAAAGAAGTCATAAAGATCAGATCAGAAATAAATGAAAAAGAAATGAAGGAAATAACAGCAAAGATCAATAAAACTAAAAGCTGGTTCTTTGAGAAGGTAAACAAAATAAATAAACCATTAGCCAGACTCATCAAGAAAAAAAGGGAGAAGACTCAAATCAATGGAATCAGAAACGAAAAAGGAGAAGTAACAGCTGACACTGCAGAAATACAAAGGATCATGGGAGATTACTACAGGCAACTATATGCCAGTAAAATGGACGACCTGAAAGAAATGGACACATTCTTAGAAAAGCACAACCTTCTGAGACTGAACCAGGAAGAAATAGAAAATATAAACAGACCAATCACGAGCACTGAAATTGAAACTGTGATTAAAAATCTTCCAACAAATAAAAGCCCAGGGCCAGATGGCCTCACAGGCAAATTCTATCAAACATTTAGAGAAGAGCTAACACCTATCCTTCTCAAAATCTTCAAAAACATAGCAGAGGGAGGAACACTCCCAAACTCATTCTACAAGGCTACCATCACCCTGCTACCAAAACCAGACAAAGATGTCACAAAAAAAAGAAAACTACAGGCCAATATCTCTTTTTGCAATAGATGCAAAAATCCTCGACAAAGTACCAGCAAACAGAATCCAGCATCACGTTAAAAGGATCGTACACCATGAGCAAGTGGGGTTTATCCTAGGAATGCAAGGATTCTTCAATATATGCAATTCAATCAATCTGATAAACCATGTTAACAAATTGAAGGAGAAAAACCATATGATCATCTCAATAGATGCAGAAAAAGCTTTCGACAAAATTCAACACCGATTTATGATTAAAAACCTCCAGAAGTAGGCATAGAGGGAACTTAACTCAACATAATAAAGGCCATATATGACAAACCCACAGCCAACATCACAGGCCCAGTCCCAGACCAGGGCACGAACCCGTGTCCCCTGCATTGGAAGGTGGACTCTCAACCACTGCGCCACCAAGAAAGCCCTCCAATTAGTTTTTTAATAAATATTTCCTGGGCATGCAGTAGGTACCAAGCACCATGGTAAGACATCAGGGTCTAGTAATGAGCAAAACCAGACATACAGTTCCTGCCCTGTTTGATATTCTTGTAGGGAGAAAGACACTCACTAGATAATTCCACAAACAAATCTAAAATTGCAACCAATTCAGGCAGTTAGGGAGGAGAGAAACACGGAGCTCTAGGAGTCTCTCCTGGTCAGATTTGGCCTAGTCAAAGGCTCTTAGAAAAATTTTCCAAGAAATTGCATTGTGAGTGAATTGTAAGGGTGATTGGATGTGAGCCAGGTGAAGGGAGAACAAAAGATGTTCCATGTAGAGAAAAATAGCATGTTCAAATGTCCTGTAGTAGGACAGAGGAGGGAGAATGCAAGTGAAAGACCATTGTAGCTGGATTAGTACCGGGATCAGGGAGAGAGAGGTTTGAAATGAGACTGAATTTTGTTTCCAGAACAAGCCAAGTGTTCTAGGTCATTTAAAGTGTTTTGTTTTTATTCTAAAATAGCATAGAGACACTATTTAAGGTTTTATGAAGAGCTAATATGATCAGATTTGTTTTCACAGATTAGAGGGTGTTTGGAATTGCTATTTGACAGCCTGTTAGGAAGATGTTGCAGTAGTTCCTATTATAATGTCTTGGACTTGAACGGGGTGGTGAAGGTAGAAAGCTGTCACTATATTCAGATACATAGAATGAAGTAGAGGGAGATACCAAGAATAAGAGCTGAAGTACCTTGTGGTCATATAAGGTAAGTGACAAATAGGCAGTTGAATGCATGGATCTGGACCTGAGAAAAGAGAGCTATACTGGGGTAATGTGTATGCTAGTCATCTGGGTATAGGCACTAACTGAGGGACATGGCATAGAAGAGGTAAAGGTAATTATTGGGTTATTGACAAGACTGGGTTATTTTTCAGGTAGGGCAATGAAAAGGCAAAGACTAGAGTGTCACTAAAATTAGAGATTGTGGTATCTTAGCCGACTATGGAATATACTAAGGTCGTATTTTATAGTCATTTATTGAAATTTAGCAAACATTCCCAAAATTTCTAGTGGCTTGTAGAACAGTTAGGGGTACAACGAGAGAGACTATGCGTAGAATGTTAGTGTAATTGAATCTAATGCCCTTTCTGAATCCAAAAAATAGTGACTTAGTCTCTCTCTGTCACTCTTTTGCATGTGCACATTCTTCAGCAACTTTAAAAAATATTATTAAATAAACAAAGAGTCAAATATGTGGGTCATTTCTAAAGTCTCTAGGACTGTATGTTGTGTGTACTTCACTCATGTTTCCATCTCATTATTCTTATTTTCCCTTTTTCCTATATTCTTGGTTAATTTAATAAACTTTCAAATTTATGTTTTTCTGTTGCTATTTTGTGTCCATATTTGTTAGCCATAAAGTGAATTGTAAAGATAATTTTTTTGAAACATAATTGAATATAAATAAATTAAAATATAAAATCTGTAAATACTGGTTTGGTGAAATTTTCCCTAAATATTTTACAAATGTACCAGAAAGGTATATATGTCTTGGTATCTTTCTCCTAGTGAATTTTTATTTAAGATTGGTAATAAAAGAAAAGCAAAGACTATAAATTCTTAAGAATTTAAATTCTACCTTCTTCTTTAAGCTTTTAAGTTTAATAAGAATAGGCTAACATCACTCCAAAGGCAAAATGGAAATAGTTTAAAAAGTAGAATATCGGGCTTCCCTGGTGGCGCAGTGGTTGAGAGTCCGCCTGCCGATGCAGGGGATATGGGTTCGTGCCCCGGTTCGGGAAGATCCCACATGCCACGGAGCGGCTGGGCCTGTAAGCCACGGCCGCTGAGCCTGCGCGTCCGGAGCCTGTGCTCCGCAACGGGAGAGGCCACAACAGTGAGAGGCTCGCGCCCCCCCAAAAAAAAAAAAAAAAAAAAAAATGTAGAATATCTTCCAACACATCCTTCACTTTGAAGTGGATTTTTTAAAGGAAAGTGTGTACATAGATATCTTGTAGCCAAATGACTGGTCTTGATGCATATTAAAAGGCTGGTCTTTCAACTAGTTATCATTCGTTGACATTTGGATATGTTGAAGTCCTGTTTATTTCACTTTCTGTTCTCTAGATTTATTTGCTTGAAATAATTTAGTAGTGAAATATATACTTGCATACTTTGAAATGTGTCTGTTCTTCCTTTTTAGCCAACAGAATAGACAGAGGAGTTTTGTTGTTTTGGATGTTTTGGATGTGTGTGTGTGTGTGTGTGTGTATAGTTTATTTTTTTTCCTGGTGAAAAATATTTTAAGTTATAGGTATACTGCCAGCAAAAAGCATTTCTCTACAGCTCATTTGTTATACAGAGCCTGCCAGAGTGAATTGAGGGCGTTATATAAGCAGGCAGTGGACCTTGGAGCCAGGTGCTTGTTCTCACTCCTTTTTTATGATATGTGATGGTTCATTAGAATTCTGTCTTCACACCTAGCAAAACAGAAAGTAAGCATAAATACGATGTTTATTGTCAGAGGAAAAAAAAAGCAATAAAACACTTAGGGCTGTTGAAGTTTCATCGTAGTCATTTTATCTTGAAATGATGACTTGCCTTTGTTTTATTCTGAATTCACATTTACCAGTGTAAATGCATTACCCATCCAGTGGTACTGAGGAAGAGAGGCACTACCAGGATGCAACATTCTATGCTCCACAGAAAAGTGCTTCTTTTTAAACTAAGGATTTGCTGGAGATTAGGGTCAAAGTGAAAGATTTAGGGGAGGGTTTTTGAAGCTTGGCATGACTGACGTTTTGATCCAGTTAACACTTTGTCCTGGGGGCTTGTTCTGTGTACTGTAGGATGTTTAGCAGCATCCCTTGCCTCTATTCACTATATGCCAGTAGCATGTCCCCCCCCTTACTTGTGACAACCAAAAATGTCTCTAGACATTGCCGAGTGTCCTCTGGTAGGAGGGCAAAATTGCTCCTAATTTACAACCCCTGACTTCAGGTAATTTATGAATAAATTTTAGTAGTTAAAACACATGAAAAGCTACGATACATAAACATCTCAGAAGTACACCCCCACGGGCTTCCCTGGTGGCGCAGTGGTTGAGAGTCCGCCTGCCGATGCAGGGGACATGGGTTCGTGCCCCGGTCTAGGAGGATCCCACATGCCGCAGAGCGGCTGGGCCTGTGAGCCATGGCCGCTGAGCCTGCTGGTCCGGAGCCTGTGCTCCGCAATGGGAGAGGCCACAACAGTGAGAGGCCCGTGTACAGCAAAAAACATGCAAACATGAAAAAAATAGAGTTATTAGGTACTTAAAGCATTTAAAAAATATGTTATACCATTATCTTAAAATAAGAATAAAACAGCACCTTTGCTAGTTCAATCCAATTTCCATTCTTAGAAATATTTTGTAAACCATTGACTAAACCTGCTGAAAATTGATTTCCTTTAATCTAACCTATTTTTAATGTTTGATTATTATCACAACTGTATTATCAATATTAATCTTCTCTAAAGATTAGCAAATTCTGAATTCATGTTGGTATCTTTATCCAACAGTTGAGTCTGATAAAAATAATAAATCATGACTATATTTACTTTTGCAATGATTAAGGGCAATTATATTATCTATTTAAAGAAATAAAACCTTACAGGGAAACAGAATAGTCTGCAGAGATAACTAATATTTATTTATCACTATTGGATTGGCCGTTAATAATGGTCATTTCTCATCTCAAATGAAGCAATCGTTAGGCAAATTTTTGGATTTTTGTCTTCTTTCATTTGTTATAATATAAAATAAATATAAGTTAAATAATTTAAGCAAAATTTTGCATCAGTCTGTGATTTGGGCAATAAAAATAAATTATTTCCCAATTTTTACTTACTTTGTTTTTCATCAATTAATTTGTCCAATTAAATTTGATTTTTCTATAAGTGTACTAGTCCATTGCCTGGCAACATTACAAAGTTTTGATTCAATCAACAGTAAAAACAGGTTTCATTCTACACAGATGTTTCCCTATTGCATCATCTAAAGCACTGGAAAGTTAAATGTTTATTTAAAGTATAATTAACAAAGGCTTTCCCCTCATTCAGTATTTCACTCAGTGAATGACAGGACAGTTATATTAATAATTCTATTCCTGAGTTAGTTTGCTATATTTTTAGTTATGAATAACAAATCAGTGTCTTGTTTGAGGGTAGTGGCCCCACTGGAATCTGAGCTACTTGATGTAATCGTACATAAATCTTTGATTATGAATCAGAAAATAGGATCCTGTGTACTAGAAGAAAATCTACTGAGATCAGACTTTCTGTTTTTATGCTCAGCTTTGTGCTTCTATTTTTTTAGTTTAATTTGGAATATCATGGGTCAAGAGATGAGTTCTGTAGAGATAAAAAATAGGCATGAAAGGATTATAGTACATGGAAGTGGTAGACAGTAACAAGGAACAAAACTGTGTATTGCACCTACGTAGGTAATCTTTACTTGAGTCTTTTCTATACTTTCTTGAGAGGCAGGTTTAAAAGAAAATCAAAATCAAATTAGTTTGACTCTATATTGCCCTAAATCTAAGAGGTTTGACTAAATAGCTCTCCCTCAATAAAACATATGTACAGTAATCTTGTAAGTACATATTTATCTGCAATTCTAAACAGGTGTAAAATTTGAAAAAGAAAACATAATCTAAATATTCTAGGCCTCACTCAGTAAAAGTACAGATTGTGTTGCTTTGCTCCCTTATTACTGTGATCCTGGCAATGTTCATTACTACTGCTCTTTTTAGTAGCTGATCACTGACTTCAGGCCTTGTCTGAAGTGTTTCTATTCTAATAGTAATTATGATGCTCAATTACTGGCTGAAAACATTGAGTTAGGAACAGTACATTCCCAGAAATTTATTTTCTTTCCTTTCCTGCAGTTGAGTCTTTTCTTTTCTTTTCATGTTCCTTATTTTTTCTTTTCATTCCAGGAAGAAAAACATTCCATATTTTCATGACTGTATGTATATTCATTTAAGAATACAAAAAATCAATTGTATTTTCAAATATTCACTTTTCTCCTTCATTATAGGTAGAGAAAGTACATGTGATTGTATAGCCAGCCTGAAAGGTCACATACATATGTGCATGATACTGACATATTTTTAAGAAAATATGAAGTATTTAAAGGTCACACTTAACTTTTATGACCCAGATAGAGGCAGACATTTCCAATAAGATTCAAATTAGCCTTTTCTCTGACAGTAACAGCACACAGACCAGACATAAAATAAAGAGCTTGGCCCATCAGGCCAGCAGCCAAAATAAAACAAGCCACCTTGAGTCAAATCAAACTGGATAGAAGAATTTTAATATAAAATGGTAAAGGCCTTGGTTGCATCATTTACTTTAGTTTTTATAATGCTGTATATTGATTTTCTATATATTTATAGCTATGAAAATGTTCTCTAATTTAGTTGTGCAGTCACCTAGGGAGCTTCTTTGTAATGGAGAATCCTTGGGTTCCACTCCCAGAGATTCTGATACAAGAGATCAGAGGTGGGTTCTGGGAATGTGCACTTTTAACACACCTAGGGTGATGCTGATACAAGTTATCCCTGTTAACCCTCAGGTGCACTTTGTGAACTGCCAACCACCACTCTAGGTGATTGGCACTTTTGGTCTCACCAAGGTCTCAGTTAGGTAGCTCAACCTTTCCCTTCCTCACTCTATTCCTTCATCTCCCTGACCACATCTGCTCGAACTCTGATTTTAAAATCTGTATTTACCAAGACTATTTCCCCGAATTTAGTCGTTTATATAAGTGCTTTCAAAAATCCAAGCAACTAACCTATAAAAGCATAATCAGAATATAACTTGTTTTTAACTTGGGAACTTCCTGTTCAATTTTTGTAGCAAATTCAATAATTCTAAGTATTTTAAAAAGTCACCCCAATTCTTAATTCATCTCAGTGTTTTATTTCATTTTCCTATCATCTTTATTTGAGTTGATGTATGTTTGTTTTTATATGGGAGGAAAACTATGGATTATGTGAAAGTAATTACCAAAGTTTAATTTCCTGGCTGTTTCTTAAAAGTATAAATTAACTACTGTTGGGGCTATTGCAGAGATTGAGGAACAAGGCCAGAAATCAAAATCAGAGACTGAAGGAGGTTGTAATGAATCATTTGTCTGAGTTATAGTCAAGAAGGAAGTGAAAAGTCTCAGAGAGAATGCAAACACAGTAAGAGAGATAAGGGAAATTTTTCTTTTTTTTTTAGCGGTTTGCGGGCCTCTCACTGTTGTGGCCTCTCCCATTGCGGAGCACAGGCTCCGGACGCGCAGGCTCAGTAGCCATGGCTCACGGGCCTAGCTGCTCCGCGGCATGTGGGATCTTCCCAGACCAGGGCACAAACCCGTGTCCCCTGTATCAGCAGGCAGACTCTCAACCACTGCGCCACCAGGGAAGCCCTGATAAGGGAAAATTTTGAAGTCAAAGTAGAAGAAAAACAAAGAAATAATCATAGACCAACACAATACACCACAGTAAATTACATACCATCTGAGACATGCAAGGAGTCTCCTTTTGTTCTGTTTTGAAGTTCATACTGGTCAACAGTCAGATAATGAGAGAAGGTGGGAAAGAGCTTTGATCTCCTGACTGACTAGGTATGGAAAAGAAGCTTCTTTCAGACAAAGACACGGTCTGAGAAATCTTGTTGAAGTTATGTTTGATTCCTTTTTATACTATAATAAGTAGTCTCTAGAGGCATGATATTTTATTGTGACTCTAATGACTCTTAGTTGAAACTGACAATATTGATGTCATTTCACCATTCCAGTCAGACTGACAATAGTTAATTAAAAAAAAAAAAGTTCATAAGAATCTTCCCAAAATGATACATAAAAGCCACATCTCTCAGTTGAAAAAAAGGAACTTGTTTCAGTAGAACACTGGCAAGATCATCTTCTTGGAGAGTTATGTTATAAAATGTGAACAAACTTCTCCAGTGTCATCTTTGAATACTGGCCTGTGTTTCTATTAATACTATGTAAATGTTATGGAAATAGAACATGCTGCATGCTTCATCTGTCTCAGAGAGTGGTTGGAAGATGACAAAGGAAAAGAGAAGAACTGCTTTAGTTAAGACAGTAAAGAAAGGATGAAATCTCACTCAGCAGCAGCCCGTGGATAATGAACTTGGGCATCTCTGTCATGCACAAGGAGGCATTGTGTGAATGTGAGGGATGGATCGACAGGCTCAGAAAAGAACAGAAATGTTGAGCCTTGCTTTCAAAACCAAGTCTTAAGAGAATTGTGAGTCTGAAGCAGACAGACAGGCTGATGAATAGAGTTGTCAGGGAGAATGTGAAGCAAGAGTGAATTTGCGTGATGCGAGATAACAACTTTGCACATTCCTTTGGGGATGCTGCTCTTTAGGCTGATGAGAGGGTGAGAAGTGCTGATAGATTTAAAAAAAAGAGGCCTGAAGACAAGTGGAGCAAATCATAGAGGACAACTGGGAAGCATTCATTCATTATTTTCCATATCATTTGGAATTGCCATATCACTTTCCCTCAGAAGACCAAAAGCTTCCTTGCAGAAATAGACTAGCATAATCTAGCCCTGCAGTTAAGGCTGCAGGTCTGGAGTTAGGGTTCCTGGGTATAAATTCTGTCTTTATATAGATTGTGATACTTTCCTTATCTTTAAAAAAATTGTACATCTTAATTTCTGTGTTTTATTTTCTATTCTATGAATAATTATTTTACCAAAATTACAATGTTGTGTGGATCAAATGAGAAAAACTCTGTAAAGTGTGTAGTGCAGTGAGTGGCACAATAAAACCCCCAAATAAACATTAGCTATTTAGCTTAATTTCTGTACTAAGATTTCAGTTATAGAGATCTTCCAGTTTTCAGGTAATTTATAATCAAAGGAGAGACACCATACCAATAAAGACATAATTATTGACACTAAGAAGTTTTTTTTTTATATTAGTACAACATAAGAATGCATTTTTTAAAATTATTTGAGAGGAAAATAAGTAAGATATTATTATAGATTAGAGAGAGCATAATGCTCTATCCTGTTGTGAAATATGTTATAAGATTAGCAGTAAAAGAATGTTATTCTATAGATTTAAAAATAATTTAAAATATAGGTTTCACAATAGTATATAAGACTCTTCTAAAAATGATGGATGAAAATCACCTCTAGCATATGCTGTCCTCAGTATTTTCAATAAAGTGTTATAAACCATGCATTCAAACCTCTTTGGGTCAGAACAAAGCAGAATTTAGTAAATATGCTAGCTCTATAGTTTTGAGGATACTTTTCTAAAACATACTAGCCCTTATTTTAATAAAACACCATTCCTTTAGGTGGTAGGTGGAAGTTGTATTATTGAACACAGAAATGCAGTAGGTAACCGGTATTGCTCTCTAGAACAATGTTGCAAGTGCCCAGTGGATGTTTTGCTTTATGGGCTCTATATTTAGTAGGCAGTCATTGTCTTAACCTTTTATTTATTTATTTATCTATTTATCTATTTATTTATCTATTTATTTTGGCCTTGTGGCTTGTGGGATCTTAGTTCCTCGAACAGGAATAAAACCCGGTTCTTCCCAGTTCCTCTGCAGTGGAAGCACGGAGTCCTAACCACTGGACACCAGGGAATTCCCTGTAGTCCAAGTCTAACACTAGGACTTGGTTTTCTGAAAAGTCATTTGTAGACAAAATTTTCAGGCTCTTTCTTAGTAGTGAAAGGACATCGTGGGGCATATACAGAAGTCCCTGTTCTGAACACGGGAACCAGGACTGCTGTATGTGGTTGTACGGTGCACTATGCCATCATGTCTAACACAATACCATTTGTGTCATGGATATTGTTGATTTGTATGCTTATTACAACAATTTTAAGGAAGATGATAGTACAGAATCTGGTTCTAACACAATAAGAATAGATAAAAATTTTCTAACAGATGGAAATAATAAGTCTTGACAGAGGGTAACCTTTTCCTAATTTGGAAAAACATACTCTATGGATATGCAATAACTTTGACAGTAACTCAGAGGTTTGTCAATAGGACAGGGATTCCAGCTCACCTCAGTATTCTTCCCCCCTCACTCCAGCCCATCTTTTTCTGTTCAACGCCCCTTTCTTCTCTCTCCTGATTCATGGAGTGCTAACTTTATTAACTCTGACACTGGAACCAATATCTTCTTTTCCTATATTGACTTGGTAGTAGATTTAATTAAAATATAAATCTTCTGAGTAGATAAGTCCTCATGGCACTTTATAAATGCTTTCATTTTCTCATTATGCTAATCAATATATTTACTCTTGTATTTGAAAATCACTGTCAAGGTGTTAGTATTTTTAAGATTTATTTTCTTTAAATAAAGAGTGAACTATTAGATTATCATGATAAGTTTTTGATAGAGGGCACTTGGTAGAAGAAAAACAAGTAAAATTTATTTTTAGCTATAGGGAAGAAGGGTGTGTGTGTGTGTGTGTGTTTGTGTGTGTGTGTGATGATACATATTACTATTGGTAGAATAAAGAGAGTTGGGTTCCAAATTTTATAAATGAAACATTTATTGAATACCATTATGGCTCAGGCAAAAGAGCATATATGTTGTGATCAGAATCTTGCTTAGAATAAAAATATGAATTCTTTATCATGTGACTTTAGGAGTGGCAGTTTTGTTTTAGAAAAAAATATTTTTAATATAATTCAATAAGGAATGATTTCTCTTTAAGCATAAGGGGTTTTGATAAAATGTATATTTTAAAATATATCTTTTTATAATTCCTGCTCATAGATGGTGTGTGTATGTGTGTGTGTGTGTGTGTGTGTGTGTGTCTGTATGAAATACAGAGCTTCTAAATGTTAACTCTTTTTCTAACCTCTTCCAATTCCATGAGCTCCAAAAACCATTTAAAACTGCTTAGAATACTTCTTATTCATTTAGTCCTCTTTCTAGCCGTACTCTAACTTCTTTTAAATTGGTCAAATGATATTCATGACTATTATATATGATATGATGCATTAAGATTAGGTCCTACTTGTTTATTTTTAAGTATAGGATCAAAGTGAGTTACTCAAAATTGATAGAATTTATATTGTATAATTTATGTCATTCCTCTTTCAATTAAGGATTTGAAATGACTGCATTGGAGTCTTGATGAAACCATGAGTCAATGTGAAAATTTGTTTATTGAGAAAAGGAAGCAACATGATGCCATATATAATTCTAGGTAGCTTACATCGTTACCTAGTGGAACTGTGATTTTCTGTGTAAACTTGGGCAAATTATTTTTGCTTTCTGTGACTCAGATTTCTTAGATTATAAAATAGGGGTAATAATAAGACCTATTTTATAGGGTTACTATGTTGATTAAATAAGTTAACTGATGCAGCACAATTAGAATGATATTTAGCATATAGTAAATGATCAATAAATGTAAAATATAATCATCATTACCAACATCTCACTTAATCTTCAGAAAAACTTATGTTGAGGTATTATTGTTATTATTTTCATATTACAGAGGAGGAAACTGAGGCTTACAGAGGTTGATGCCTGACTTATCTACTTCAAAGAAGTATTTGAGATTTAAACAACAAAAAGGATTTGAAAGCACTTTTGAAAACATGAATCACAGTACAAATAAAAGGAGTTAAGGTATTATTTGAGCTAAAGAAAACAAAGAATAGCAAGTACCTGTTAATGTAACTAGATATACAAGTAGTGAAGTGTGAAAGAAACAGCTTCTGCATATGGGCTGTAATTTGTGAGGAAGATTATTCTCACCAACTCTAGAATTATAAACTGTGCCCAGGACACCCTAAGGCAAATCTTCCATGGTATTAAGAGTAAAAGCTCTTTAATCTGACATTGGTTTATTTAAATCATAAGCAATTAGAAACAAATGCCATTTCGCAGTCGATTCCATGCTCTGTTGTTCTTTAATGAAAATACTGGATGATCCAAACATAATTAATTCAAAGTTTATTTTTATGGATATTATCTTTAATATTAATGAGGTTTGCCCATGTCTATATGAGTTGTGATTTCTGAGATTTCTTTCTCTGTTCTCTATAAAGAAAGCTGAATAAATGAAGACTAGCTAAAAGTTCTATCATTTTATGCATATAACTTTTATACTAATATGCAATGTGATTTTGTTTTTTGCTTATCTTATCTAATAGAATAACCTCAGATTAGCTGTTGTAAGAATTGCATTTTCTATGTGTACCATCCAACTGATTATGTTTTTAAAAATGCATTTGCCCCTTATGCTGGAACAATTACCCAGTTAACATCATGATAATAGTAGTGATTTTCAGAAAAGGATTTATGGGTCCTTTTCTCTGTAATTTACTTGCTGTTTCTGACAACGCTTCACACTGGCTGTAATCACTGTGGTGATTTTTCCCGTTAACTTTGCCCATCACTGCTTCACGTACATGTTTTTAAGTACTGCAATACCTTTCTCAGTTTGCTTTTGACTGTAATTAGTCAGAGTTACTTTTGTTTTCTTTAATTGTTAAGAACTTTCCACTTATAAACACTATAAACATGAGTCAAAAATATTTTTCTCTCAGCATGGAATTTTATAGCTTAAATAGATGTTAGAGATCATCTAGTCTTGCCAATCAACACATTTAATAGATTGAAAGAAAAGGGTTTTCAGAGGTTAAATGTCAAGGCCAAGGTCACATAGAGATTACATAAGAGACTAGACCTTTTGATTCTCTCCCCATTGCTTTGTAATTCACACATAAAGTGGCTTAGTATTTACAGTGAGCTAAATCTAAATGTGCAGATCTAAATGTGAATAATTATTGCTTATCCTAGTAGTCAGGGAGAATGCTCCGAGAGTGCAGATACTTTGAAGCTTTTGTTCACTGTTGTACTCCTAGTGCCTAGAATAGTGCATGTCCTGTATCAGTAAATATTTTTTGAATAAATAAATGAATGGTTAGTTAAATAAAAACTCATCATATACACACAGAATTTTCTTCCCCTTAATTACTTGGATTTTTAAATAGTGTTAATTGTGTTTTTACTTATTGCTTTAATTATCCAGATAATTTATTTTTCTTTTTTGTATATTAAGTATAATCTCACATCTACATTAAAGGTGTAATCTTCAGCTAGCCTAGCCAGCCAATTTTTTTTAACCATAGGAAGTCATACAACACATGATTAATATTTTTCTAATTTAACTAAATGCATTTATCCATTCATTAATATGTGTCAAGCAATTAAATTGCATGATATAAAGAGCTTCAGCTGAAAACAGTTATTGTAATTATGAATCATAGGTTAAAATACTCTAATATTAAATTAACTTGCTGATTTTGAGAATTTCAAAGAGAAAATACAGGTTTAGAAACATTTGCTCAAATAGTTAAACTATGTCTAAAGTCTCCCCATCACATTCATTGCATGTGAAAGAGTTTCCCAGGAATATTTCATCATCTTCTTTTCCTTCTTCAATAGTACCTATGCACCTTACATCTGCCCTGCTGCTGTCTCAGATCAGATACTATTAAGACTTGGGAGCTAGCTTAGCTTAAAATATCAATTCTTGGTAGTTTAATTTAGAGAGTGTCACCCTAGAGAATCTATGGGCTTTAGTGTAACAAAGGTAATAAAGATCATCACAATGAATCTTGTATTTGAGTAAGTACCTGAAATGGCATGCAACTCTATTTAGATATTCCAAAAAGAGAGAGAGAGAAAAAACAGAAAAAAGATGCAAGAACCTGTATTCCTGTCATCTCTTTAGTGTTGAATTAGCAAACTGGTGATATATGAACCTGTGTAAATTATGCTGTTTTTCAGTGTACCCTGGGGGAAAACACCCCCAAAACCAAAAAACAATGGTTAATACACAGCACTCTACAGAAGTCATCATGTTTACTACTGAGTCTTTCGTTGGTATGCTGGCCACATTGTGTTTGCATCCTAGGCTGCATCAGGGTCTGCCCGCAGCCAGTGCAGGTTGTAAGTGATCTGAGCTGGTGATCCAGGCTCAGCCACTGCAGGATGTTCACCCCTTCTCCAGACTCCCTGGGTAGCTTTAGAAGTAGAAATCTTTTCCAAGTTGTTGAATTCATAGAAACTGGCCCAGAGGTACTGAAAGGCTTCCTGAGAGATTCTGGCTTTTTTCCTAGATTAGTTGGTTGTTAATAATTCTGACTTCCCAAATAGCTACAATGATTCAAACTGTTCTTCCTCCTTGCTCAGTGGCATAGCTCAAGATGCACGAGTAATGTAGCCAGGCATCAAAACACTGGACTTTGAAGGGAAACAGACCTGAGCATTTTGGCTATAAGTAAATGGAGGACTTCAGGTAACAATTCTCCAAGCCTGCCAAGATCCAGGCATCCGTGACCAGTTCTTAAAGCTTTCCACTTGCAGACTGTGGTCACGTCAAGCACTGCTGCATTTTCAGTCTTCTTTCACATGTCATTCTAGTGACTGTCCACCTCATGTTTCTTTCCTGGGGCCTGTTCAGTTGTAGGTCTCGGGGAATTCTTGCTCTTTTTTCTCCTTTATTACTTTTGGGATTTACCTGAAGGCAGAGAGAAAAATAGAAGTCCTGCCTTTCTTGGTAGGAGAGGCATGTTAACCAGGTTAAAGAAATAGCTACCACTTTTACCAACCAGATGACAACACACAACAAAATGATCTTTTCATTTCCAAAGGCTGCCAAGCGGGAGAGCCACTCCAGTTCAGTATCCCAAGTGTGAGAAGCCTTTTATGACCATGAGGGAGGAGTAGGACTGAGGCAAGATGCCACATCTGGCATAATTCCCAAATACTGACTAGAAATTCAAGGCAACAAGATTAATCAGAGTGAGGCATCTTGGAGCTCAGGAGGCCCTCTGTAAAAATAAGTCTTAATTTTATTAGGAATTTTATTTTTCCTCACTTTGGAGAAATTTCATTATTTTTGTTGTAGTTAAGGCATTGTAAACACTATTTATTTGACTTTGAAATAAAATACATTGAAAAAATGTTCCAATTACAAAAGAAAAATGGATTCACTGTAGAAAGCTTAGAAAACATAAAAAAGCAAAAAGCAGAAGACATAATTGTTCTAACTTTTACATAACCATTATTAACATTTGCTGAAATGTTCTCTACAAATATTTTTCAAATGAAATCATATTGTGTATATGTTATATAGCCTGCTTGTCCAGCTTGACAATAGATATCAAAAATATTCCGAAGTCATCAGGTACTCTGCTACAGTGTGATTCTAATGGCTGACTAGTATTCCATCATGTGGCTAGACCATAAGTTGCCTGACAATATCCTGTTGATTGTTTAGGTTGCTTCCAATTTGCTTCTGTTATTATTTTTTCCGTATGATCTCTTAATACTCTGCTTATGCTGGTAATGCACCAAATGAATACATTTGTTGCCCTCTTTTGCTGTGAGCACCTTTAGCTTGGGGATTTGGTCTTTTTAAATCATTGTAGCACCATCATCTAGTCCAGAATCAATACAGTAAATGAAAAGTATATACTCGAATTATATACATGAACCTAAAAATTAGGTTTGATATACAATAGATGTAATAAGTTTTGACATATAGCAAAGACTAGTCTTATTATGGAATGCTAGATTCATTCAGAGATAAATCCCTTACAGTATGATCACCATGTCTTCAAAGAGCAGTGGAGGGTCTAGAGACCCCTTGCAGGTACAGTTTCAGACATGTGTTTCTTTTCAGAGTTGTTTTTTGTTTTTTTGTTTGTTGTTTGTTTGTTTATCACCAAGGGGCATTTCCTGAATCCTCTAACTGCAACAATCATAGTTTAACTCTGTTAAATGAATTCTGGTAATAGTAGATTAGGGTTTTTGTTTGTTTGTTTTTAAGATTTTTAGAAATTTCATGTAATGTCTGAAACATTTCTATTAACATATTTCCATACAAATAGCCCAAAGAAAGTTTAGTATTAGTTGTTTTTTTTTTGTTGTTTGTTTGTTTGTACTGCAGGTTCTTATCAGTCATCAATTTTATACACATCAGTGTATATATGTCAGTCCCAATCACCCAATTCAGCACACCACCGTCCCCACCCCACCGCGGTTTTCCCCCCTTGGTGTCCATACGTTTGTTCTCTACATCTGTGTCTCAACTTCTGCCCTGCAAACCGGTTCATCTGTACTGTTTTTCTAGGTACCACATACATGCGTTAATATACGATATTTGTTTTTCTCTCTGTGACTTACTTCACTCTGTATGACAGTCTCTAGATCCATCCATGTCTCAACAAATGACTCAATTTCGTTCCTTCTTATGGCTGAGTAATATTCTATTGTATATATGTACCACAACTTGGTTATCCATTCGTCTGTCGATGGGCATTTAGGTTGCTTCCATGACCTGGCTATTGTAAAGTGTGTTGCAATGAACATTGGGGTGCATGTGTCTTTTTGAATTATGGTTTTCTCTGGGTATATGCCCAGTAGTGGGATTGCTGGATCATATGGTAGTTCTATTTTTAGTTTTTTAAGGAACCTCCATATTGTTCTCCATAGCGGCTGTATCAATTTACATTCCCACCAACAGTGCAAGAGGGTTCCCTTTTCTCCACACCCTCTCCAGCATTTGTTTGTACATTTGCTGATGATGCCCATTCTAACTGGTGTGAGGTGATACCTCATTGTAGTTTTGATTTGCATTTCTCTAATAATTAGTGATGTTGAGCATCTTTTCATATGCTTCTTGGCCATCTGTATGTCTTCTTTGGAGAAACGCCTATTTAGGTCTTCTGCCCATTTTTGGATTGGGTTGTTTGTTTCTTTAGTATTGAGCTGAATGAGCTGTTTATATATTTTAGAGATTAATCCTTTGTCTGCTGATTCGTTTGCAAATATTTTCTCCCATTCTGAGGGTTGTCTTTTCGTCTTGTTTATGGTTCCCTTGGCTATGCAAAAGCTTTGAAGTTTCATTAGGTCCCATTTCTTTATTTTTGTTTTTATTTCCATTACTCTAGGAGGTGTATCAAAAAAGATCTTGTTGTGATTTATGTCAAAGAGTTTTCTTCCTATGTTTTCCTCTAAGAGTTTTCTAGTGTCTGGTCTTACATTTAGGTCTCTAATCCATTTTGACTTTATTTTTGTGTATGGTGTTAGGGAGTATTCTAGTTTCATTCTTTTACCTCTAGCTGTCCAGTTTTCCCAGCACCACTTATTAAAGAGACTGTCTTTTCTCCATTGTATATCTTTGCCTCCTTTGTCATAGATTAGTTGACCATAGGTGCCTGGGTTTCTCTGTGGGCTTTCTATCTTGTTCCATTGATCTATGTTTCTGTTTTTGTGCCAGTACCATATTGTCTTGATTACTGTAGCTTTGTAATATAGTCTGAAGTCAGGGAGTCTGATTCCTCCAGCTCCATTTTTTTCCCTCAAGACTGCTTTGGCTATTCGGGGTCTTTTGTGTCTCCATACAACTTTTAAGATGATTTGTTCTAGTTCCATAAAAAATGCCATCGGTAATTTGATAGGGATTGCATTGAATCTGTAGATTGCTTTGGGTAGTAGAGCCATTTTCACAATATTGATTCTTCCAATCCAAGAACATGGTATATATATCTCTCCACCTGTTGGTATCATCTTTAATTTCTTTCATCAGTGTCTTATAGTTTTCTGCATACAGGTCTTTTGTCTCCCTTGGTAGGTTTATTCCTAGATATTTTATTCTTTTTGTTGCAATGGTAAATGGGAGTGTTTCCATAATTTCACTTTCAGATTTTTCATCATTAGTGTATAGAATACAAGAGATTTCTGTGCATTAATTTTGTATCCTGCAACTTTACCAAATTCATTAATTAGTCTGATAGTTTTCTGCTGGCATTTTTAGGATTCTCTATGTATAGTATCATGTCATCTGCAAACAGCGACAGTTTTACTTTTTCTTTTCCAATTTGTATTCCTTTTATTTCTTTTTCTTCTCTGATTGTCGTGGCTAGGACTTCCAAAACTATGTTGAATAATAGTGCTGAGAGTGGACATCTTTGTCTCATTTCTGATCTTAGAGGAAATGCTTTCAGTTTTTCACCATTGAGAATGATGCTTGCTGTTGGTTTGTCATATATGGCCTTTATTATGTTGAGGTAGGTTCCCTCTATGCCCACTTTCTGGAGAGTTTTTATCATAAATGGGTGTTGAATTTTGTTGAAAGCTTTCTCTGCATCTATTGAGATGATCATATTGTTTTTATTCTTCAGTTTGTTAATATGGTGTATCACATTGATTGATTTGCATATATTGAAGAATCCTTGCATACCTGGAATAAATCCCACTTGATCGTGGTGTATGATCCTTTTAATGTGTTGTTGGATTCTGTTTGCTAGTATTTTGTTGAGGATTTTTGCATCTATATTCATCAGTAATATTGGTCTGTAATTTTCTTTTTTTGTAGTATCTTTGGTTTTGGTATCAGGGTGATGGTGGCCTCATAGAATGAGTTTGGGAGTTTACCTTCCTCTGCAGTTTTTGGAAGAGTTTAAGAAGGATGGGTGTTAGGTCTTCTCTAAATGTTTGATAGAATTCAGCTGTGAAGCCATCTGGTCTTGGACTTTTGTTTTTTGGAAGATTTTAATCACAGTTTCAATTTCATTACTTGTGATTGGTCTGTTCATATTTTCTGCTTCTTCCTGGTTCAGTCTTGGAAGGTTATACCTTTCTAAGAATTTGTCCAGGACTTCCCTGGTGGCGCAGTGGTTGAGAGTCCGCCTGCCGATGCAGGGGACACGGGCAGATTCTCAACCACTGTGCCACCAGGGAAGCCCTGTTGGAAGATTTTTAATCACAGTTTCAATTTCATTACTTGTGATTGGTCTGTTCATATTTTCTGTTTCTTCCTGCTTCAGTCTTGGAAGGTTATACCTTTCTAAGAATTTCTCCATTTTTTCCAGGTTGTCCATTTTATTGGCATAGAGTTGCTAGTAGTAGTTTCTTAGGATGCTTTGTATTTTTGCAGTGTCTGTTGTAACTTCTCCTTTTTCATTTCTAATTTTATTGCTTTGAGTCCTCTCCCTCTTTTTCTTGATGAGTCTGGCTAATAGCTTATCAATTTTGTTTATCTTCTCAAAGAACCAGCTTTTAGTTTTATTGATCTTTGCTATTCTTTTCTTTGTTTCTATTTCATTTATTTCTGCTCTGATTTTTATGATTTCTTTCCTTCTGCTAACTTTGAGTTTTGTTTGCTCTTCTTTCTCTAGTTCCTTTAGGTGTAAGGTTAGAATGTTTATTTGAGATTTTTCTTGTTTCTTGAGGTAGGCTTGTATTGCTATATACTTCCCTCTTAGAACGGATTTTCTGTATCCCATAGGTTTTGGATCATCGTGTTTTTGTTGTAATTTGTCTGTAGGTATTTTTTGATTTCCTCTTTGATTTCTACAGTGATCTCTTGGTTATTTAGTAGTGTAATGTTTAGCCTTCATGTGTTTGTGCTTTTTACCTTTTTTCCCTTTAATTGATTTCTAATCTCATAACATTGTGGTTGGAAAAGGTGCTTGATATGATTTCAGCTTTCTTAAATTTACTGAGGCTTGATTTGTGACCCAAGATGTGACTTATCCCAGAGAATGTTCTATGTGCACTTGAGAAGAAAGTGTAATCTGCTGTTTTTGGATGGAATGTCCTATAAATATCAATTAAATCTATCTGGTCTATTATGTCATTTAAAGCTTGTGTTTCCCTATTAATTTTCTGTTTGGATGATCTGTCCCTTGGTGTAAGTGAGGTGTTAAAGTCCCCCACTATTATTGTGCTACTGTTGATTTCCTCTTTTATAGCTGTTAGCAGTTGCCTTATGTATTGAGGTGCTCCTGTGTTGGGTGCATATATATTTATAATTGTTATATCTTCTTCTTGGATTGATCCCTTGATCATTATGTAGTGTCCTTCCTTGTCTCTTGTAACATTCTTTATTTTTAAATCTATTTTTTCTCATTTGAGTATAGCTACTCCAGCTTTCTTTTGATTTCCGTTTGCATAGAATATCTTTTTCCATCTCCTCACTTTCAGTCTGTATGTGTCCCTAGGTTTGAAGTGGGTCTCTTTTAGACAGTATATAGATGGGTCTTGGTTTTGTATCCATTCAGCAAGCCTGTATCTTTTGGTTGGAGCATTTAATCCATTCACGTTTAAGGTAATTATCGATGTGTATGTTTCTATGACCATTTTCTTAATTGTTTTGGGTTTGTTTTTGTAGGTCCTTTTCTTCTCTTGTGTTTCCCACTTAGAGAAGTTCGTTTAGCATTTGTTGTAGAGCTGGTTTGGTGGTGCTGATGTCTTTTAGCTTTTGCTTGTCTGTGAAGCTTTTGATTTCTCCATTGAATCTAAATGAGATCCTTGCCAGGTAGAATAATCTTGGTTGTACGTTCTTCCATTTCATCACTTTAAGTATATCATGCCACTCCCTTCTGGCTTGTAGAGTTTCTGCTGAGAAATCAGCTGTTAACCTTATGGGAGTTCCCTTGTATGTTATTTGTCATTTTTCCCTTGCTGCTTTCAATAATTTTTCTTTGTCATTAAGTTTTGCCTGTTTGATTACTATGTGTCTCGGCATGTTTCTCCTTGGGTTTTTCCTGTATGGGACTCTCTGCGCTTCCTGGACTTGGGTGACTATTTCCTTTCCCATGTTAGGGAAGTTTTCGACTATAATCTCTTCAAATACTTTCTCTGGTCCTTTCTCTTTCTCTTCTCCTTCTGGGACCCCTGTAATGCAAATGTTGTTGTGTTTAATGTTGTCCCAGAGGTCTCTTAGGCTGTCTTCATTTCTTTTCATTCTTTTTTCTTTAGTCTGTTCTGCAGCAGTGAATTCCACCATTCTGTCTTCCAGGTCACTTATCCGTTCTTCTGCCTCAGTTATTCTGCTATTGATTCCTTCTAGTGTAGTTTTCATTTCAGTTATTGTGTTGTTCATCTCTGTCTGTTTGTTCTTTAATTCTTCTAGGTCTTTGTTAAACATTTCTTGCATCTTCTCGATCTTTGCCTCCATTCTTATTCCGAGGTCCTGGATCATCTTCACTATCATTATTCTGAATTCTTTTTCTGGAAGGTTGCCTATCTCCGCTTCATTTAGTTGTTTTTCTGGGGTTTTATCTTGTGCCTTCATCTGGTATATAGCCCTCTGCCTTTTCATCTTGTCTATCTTTCTGTGAATGTGGTTTTTGTTCCACAGGCTGCAGGATTGAATTTTTTCTTGCTTCTGCTGTCTGCCCTCTGGTGGTTGAGGCTATCTAAGAGGTTTGATGGGAGGCTCTGGTGGTGGGAAGAGCTGACTGTTGCTGTGGTGGGCAGAGCTCAGTAAAACTTTAACCCACTTGAGTGTTGATGGGTGAGGCTGGGTTCCCTCCCTGTTGGTTGTTTTTCCTGAGGCAATCCAACACTGGAGCCTACCTGGGCTCTTTGGTGGGGCTATTGACAGACTCTGGGAGGGCTCAAGCCAGGGAGTACTTCCCAGAACTTCTGCTGCCAGTGTCCTTGTCCCCACGGTGAAACAGAGCCACCCTCCACCTGTGCAGGAGACCCTCCAACACTAGCAGGTAGGTCTGGTTCAGGCTCCTATGGGGTCACTGCTCCTTCCTCTGGGTCCTGATGCGCACACTACTCTGTGTGTGCCCTCCAAGAGTGGAGTCTCTGTTTCCCCCAGTCCTGCTGA
>NW_006798086.1:377296-402874 GCF_000442215.2 Lipotes vexillifer
CTAGACTTCAAAGTCTGATTCTCTAGGAATTCCTCCTCCCGTTGCCGGACCCCCAGGTTGGGAAGCCTGATGTGGGGCTCAGAACCTTCACTCCAGCGGGTGGACTTCTGTAGTATAAGTGTTTGCCAGTCAGTGAGTCACCCACCCACCAGTTATGGGATTTGATTTTACTGTGATTGCGCCCCTCCTACCATCTCACTGTGGCTTCTCCTTTGTCTTTGGATGTGGGGTATCATTTTGGTGAGTTCCAGTGTCTTCCTGTCGATGATTGTCCAGCAGCTAGTTGTGATTCTGGTGTTCTCGCAAGCGGGAGTGAGAGCACGTCCTTCTACTCCACCATCTTGGTTCCTCCCTCTTCAGTAGATTCTAGATTAGGTTTTTAATTCCAGCTGTGCTATTCACCAGCTCTTTAACTTTGGGTAAGTTATTTAATCTTCTGCATCGCTTTTCCCTATCTGTAAAATGTGAGTGAAAATAGCCACCTCACACATTTAACAGGAAAAATTAATTCAATTTTTTAAAGTAAAATAAAATAATGTATTAAAAATAACAATGCCTAATAAATAGCAAATAATTAATAAGTGTGACTCCTTAAACTTATTTTTCCTTTCTTAAATCCTCTTGATGCACAGGACTAATTCCACTTCAGTCAGTGACTTGGTTTCCTGAGGATTAATGCTTCATTTAGTCTTCATCTGTTTGGCAGAGGTACGGAGAACACATTCTATGTAAGAAAAATGAGGTAGCCCTTGCTTTCTTATTTTCTGTTTTTTTTTTTAATAGCTATAAACACAGAAGCAGTTGCTGCATGTCAGAGGAGCCTGAATGCTATGTATTTGTAGTCAGTGAAGGGCAAGGCAAGCAACTCTGAAATGCGTGCTTCAGGATTCTGCTCTTGATACTTTCTAGAGTCTATTATAAGTTAGAGCTGATTTTATAATAGGATAGACACAGGAAAGAACATTGGAGATTGTCCAAACTTCTGCTAAAGTAGAACTCTGTGGTTTGCAGCTCAAGGGAAATTGATGGTTCCTTGGGCACTCTCCTCTGTGACTGGGAGTTTAAGGTGTATTCTGGGATAGCAGATATGTGAGCTGCCCTCAGAGTGCCCTCAGTCCACTCCAGCTGAGTCATCTAGTGGCTTAACTGGGATCACAGTTTTTCATGTTCACATCTACTTCTATAGAACTAAGCCTTCCATGTTCTTAGAGATAAATGCCTGTTTATTGGGGTACAAAAATGGACAAGGAGAGTCTTCTGAGGCCCAAGGAACTGGATGAGAGAATCTTAGTCAATTCCAGGCTAGAACTGAATTGTTAGTCTAACAGCTGCAGTAAGATGCAGGCGTTGTGCTGCATCTAGCAGTATCAGGCTGTTCGTCTAATTGGCGGGTTCAGGTTTCAGTGATGGGGTGGAGAGAGGGGATGCAGGAAGGAAGGAGAGCTAAGTGGCGCCTGGGAGCTTTCCTTGTGTTCTAGTGTCTCTCTGAACAGTAGTTATTGTCATGTGTTCAAAGACTTGACAGCAGGAACAGAGAATCTCTTTGGTGAAGTGCCTAATCTATATTTGGGTCTTAGTGTCTTTGGACATGCAGGAGATCCCAGAGAAACAGCAATTAGTGATTTATAAATGCAAAATAGTACATTATGGCCGAGCATGGATCCTTTGCCCTCCTGAAAGCTCTAAGTTCCATGAAAGAAAAATGTAGCCCTTTGATGTAGGTTAGGAATGCAGATACCTGTTTCAGCCACCGCTTATGCCCCCGCCCTCCAAACCAACAGTACTGCATAAAAGAAGGAACTCTTGCAAGCGAGGAGCCCCTTAGGGCTCAGAACTGTTTTGTTTGCTTACAGATGGATAGAAACAGGCAGAGTTCAAATTAACTGGAAGATGTAGCTCTACCTTTTTAAATGTATCTGATGTGTACCTTAGATTGAGGAAAGGAGGTAGGCTGAAAGAGACATGTTGGGACCAGTTTTACATAAACTCTGCTCTATTTAATTTGTGTGAGTTTCTTGAAATAAAGTTCCCCATTATAATTTCTTCCAAGGCTCGAGTTGTGGTCTCAAACAAACAAACAAACAAACAAAAACATTAAAAGGGACAATGTATGCATATTTGTATTAGTTATGTAGAAACTGTATTTTTTGATCCAAAAATCAGGTCGCATGCTCCACAGCAAGGGCATGAGCCATACATATAGATAGCCTGTGCAGGCTGACAATTTGGCACCCTGAGGAGATGGATAATTTAATGCTTTTATAATTTGTTCTTTAAATACGTATCTGTATTTATTTATATGGAAGTCTGAGGGCTACTTTGGGCATGGTTAGTGGTTTCACTCAGCCTCACCGCTTCTGTTGTTCCAAGCATTTTATTTGGGATGATGGGGAGACCTCAGGAAGGTCATTGAATGTGAACAGGGTCCTTAAATATAGAAATAATTTAAATAAGCCAAGTTGCTTTAAGGAAGGCTTTCAAGATTAGGGATATAAAGACCTAGAAATTTCAGTTGTATGCAATCTCTGTGAAACCTCCATTCTAATAGCCATAAACAAGAGGAACAGAAATGATATTTATTTTAAATAATAAATTTATTTTTAAATGGAAATAATTTATTTTTTTCTATATCCTTCTTTACCTGAATATGCTGATTATACTGACCAAGCAGTATTTTTTTCTCCCACATTCAATCCTTTATAAGGGTTCATAAACTGGAGTTATGCTAAGAAGTTTAATGAATAGAACATAATCTAAACAAACACAATTATGATAGTTGAGGGATGAAGATAAGAAATCTCCCACCTTACACTGGCAAGGTCCAAATCTCCAATTCTTTGAATATCCTTCAGTGTATTCACAATGGCAGAAGCTGTAGGATTTTTAAATTTATAACATCGTGGCAGCACATCCTAAAGCAGCCATTAGAAATGGTCTGTTTTGTTTAATCAACTTAGTGATAAAGAAAAAGAGAAGGAATCATGGAAGGAGGAACATCATGGAAATCATGGAAAGGAAGAACATTGAATGTCCATTCTTTTGTTAGGTTATGGTGTTCTCTGTTTTCCATAGTTCCTCACCTCTGAATTGTTTATATCATGCACATACACACACATGTGTGTGCACACACATATACACATTCATATACATACACAGCACTTGGCCCTTAAAAGTTTTGTTCTTAAAACCTCTGTTGAAAGACCCTTATTGTCCTGGTACTTCAGCTACTGATGGCTTTTGGCTAGTTGTCCAGCTTTGGACTCATTGTCAAATCCTGAATGAAATCACTATGTGAACTTGAGTGTATTACTTAAAGTTTTTGACCCTAGTTTCCTTTTTGTTTAACATAAACAGATTACAGATAAAGAACTATATTTAGTTGGATTAAATACAACAATAAAACAGTTTATGTGCTTGTTTTTCGAGAGCAGGATGACTTCATCTTTCATTAATCTGCAAGCATGCCCTTTCCCCATCTCTTCCCATACGCCAGCCGTGGTATTGTCTGTGTGTCTCTGTCAGTCCACAGCCAACTCTGTTGATGGAAATGTGGCTAAATCAATTTTTGAGCCTATGCAAAATACTTATATAACAACATATACTTTATCCGGTTTCAGAAAAGTTTAAAAATAAGCTTTTCTGAAAGAAGGTAAGCTTTCAACAAGGGTCTTTTATTTTCCTTTGACTCACATACAAAGATCTGTCGCTTGATGAGCACTTAGTATATGACAGGCTAGGTACTAATGTTTATATGCATTTCTATGAAATGACTCCCATAAGAGTCCTAAGAAGAGGAAGCTATTTTTATCAAAAGTCATATCTTAAAAACCTATGCATTTAACCACTATGCTATGCTGCCTTTCAAAGCATAGAAAGGAGAACAACAGGGAATAGCCTAAGATGTGGAGACCAGAGACCAGAAATACTATCCTAGCCTCTGCCTGTCTGAGAAAAACGAACAGGATGATGTATGTGTAGACTATAATTCTATGTGAAACTCTTCCATCTGATACATAAACAAGAGTTCTTATTTTCAAATGCAAAATCTTATCAAAATAATTTAAGGAATAGTCTTTTTTTTTTTAAGGAATAGTCTTAATAGTCTTGTCTGAAGAGAGATCAATTAAGAAAAAGTCATCTTGTTATTGAGAATCATAATAAAAGTTCATTCTAGAAGCTAAACTGTTGTCATATAAATATGGGTATTGTTTCCACTAGAAGAGAAATCTGACCTAGAAATCTGTCTAAATAATTGTGTTTCAGGTGGGATGGGGGTAGATGAGGTTATGTGGAATGTGGGGAATACCAATTTATTAGACTTAGACTTTCCTTTGAGTCCTTACCAGACAGTTAGAACTTGATATTGTATTATTCTTAGCGTTTTTAAAGTAAATTATTAAATAAATACTTAATAATTTAATTTAAAAAAATTTTAATGTTATTAAATCCTGTAATGATATTTAAAATATTTTAAAACAAAGTAACACATACCTGTTGAATACCAATTGTGAATTGAGTACTTAGCATGCTAGACACTGTAGAAGATACAAAGAAATAAAATTAAGGAACTGTAGCTTCCAAGAAGCTAACAGTTTAGTTTGGATGTACAGTGTGTGTATGTACAAATAATTCAGTAATACCAACATGAAGCCTCCATAGGTAATGGGCTTTTTTATCCACTAATCTATGTCCAGAACTAAGAATGGTACCTGATACCTAGTAGATACTTAATAAATATTTAACCAGAATAGATGAATGAATAAATAAATGGAAGAATGAGAGATAAATAGTTCCAGCAAATAATAGAAATCACAAAGTAGTACAGGATTAATTGTCAAATTAATGATAAAGTAAATAAGTAGTGAAGGAATTCAAAAGATGACTATTGAGAGTATTGAAAAAAATCATGTTTATAAAGGTACCTACCCATCATGATATCTGACATTTACTAATTCCTAACAGTTGTTAGCTCATGAAATCTAGTATAGTAATGGAGTAAACCATGTCTTTTCCATACCTAGAGATATATATTTGAGGATCAAGATAGGTAAGATAGTTTAGGTCACCTGGAATGCAACACGTTTTTTGTTATCATAGCTAGTGAGTTGGCAGATGGGAGAGCACTTGCTTTTATGAGTAAATTTATTTTCTCTGTTTTTATTTCATGATTTCTTATTTGAGATCTAGACTGTAATTATCTTTCACCCATGTTCTACTATTTTGTTTTTCGTTATTACTTAGCCAGTTGCTTGAGTCTGTTTCCTTTCATCAGTGATTTGTATTTTAATTTAGTCAATATTGAATGCATTCCTTCCAAATGTACTATGGATGGCATCTTCTTAAATGCTTCTCCCTCATGAACATAAATTGGTTTGGTTTTCATCTGTGGTAGCCTTCTGAACACTGAAATGAGTTGTTTTATATCAGTCTCTCTCTTCTGGCAATACCATTAAATATATATATCCTGAAATGGCATAATGTGCATATTGCAACTGGAAAATCATTTTAAAATATACTATTTTTAAAAAGTACTTCCTTGTCACATGGAATAGATATGTAGGTTTCAATTTTTATACCATTCATTACGTTTTCATTTATTTCATTTATATCAGTCATTACACACGTGGATAAGTGCTTATAAGACACCTCACTACATATGCTGGGGCTAGAAAAGTGTGTCATGTTCTTTAAACTCAGTGACCTTTCTCCTAATGGTCGAGTTAAGATACATACACATTATTTGAAAAGATAACTGCAGGGGGATATGGATACAGTAAGTACCAAGTGAGTAGCACCAAAAAGAAGTGCTTTAAGAGTTCAGACAACAATAGAATTAGAAAAGAGATCAGTAAATATTGGAATCTGATCATCAGGGAAGGCTTCACAGAAGAAGAGGCAGTTGAGCTGTGCCTTGAAGGATGGACAGATTGGAGCAGGAAGAGTGTTTCATATGGATATAGGAAGAGAGAATGTGGCATGAGAACTAAGCATAAGGCAGGAATGAACGAGACAGGAGACAGCGAATTTACTGTACTAAATAGGATGGAAGTTCAGTGTGGTGAGTATTAAAAGATATCTGGAAAATTGTGTGAGTTATTTAAATTTCCAGAAGTAGATGGCATATTTATGAACTTTGTATCCATATAGTAGTGATTACACTATTTCAAAGCAGTTTCCATTTTATTTTATTTTATTTATGTATTTATTTTTTGTGGTAAGTGGGCCTCTCACTGTTGTGGCCTCTCCCGTTGCAGAGCACAGGCTCCAGACGTGCAGGCTCAGTGGCCATGGCTCACGGGCCCAGCCGCTCCGCGGCACGTGGGATCTTCCTGGACCGGGGCACGAACCCGTGTCCCCTGCATTTGCAGGTGGACTCTTAACCACTGCGCCACCAGGGAAGCCCAACAGTTTCCATTTTACAAGTCACTTTTATATCCAGTTTCTCATTTGATCATTCCAGCAACCCTGTGAGAAACATTATTATTATAATCACAGATAACAGAAACTGACAGTCAAATGGTGGAAGTTTACCCAGTGGCATACAACTAGAAAGTGTCAGCACAGACCTACTAGAGCATGGACTTGAGGATATGGGGAGGGGGAAGGGTAAGCTGTGGCAAAGTGAGAGAGTGGCATGGACATATACACACTACCAAACGTAAAATAGATAGCTAGTGGGAAGCAGCCGCATAGCACAGGGAGATCAGCTCAGTGCTTCGTGACCACCTAGAGGGGTGGGATAGGGAGGGTGGGAGGGAGGGAGACGCAAGAGGGAAGAGATATGGGAACATATGTATATGTATAGCTGATTCACTTTGTTATAAAGCAGAAACTAACACACCATTGTAAAGCAGTTATACCCCAATAAAGATGTTAAAAAAAAAAAAGTGTCAGAACACATATGTGAATCCAGCTATGCCCTAAATCCCATGTTCACCTCACCATTACATTCTACTGATCAGAAGATGAAAATTAATCATTATCACATGACCAAAACTTGTATATACGTGAGATACCATTTCCAGCATAGTATTAAAGAATGAACATATTTCTGCCTAGATACTATTTGAGTGGATGAAAGTAAAATCATCGTTTGAATAGAAGAGGTTGTTTAATATGCATTCTCAGCATTGTTTTCAATAGAATAATGACTAGTTCATGATTCTGTCACCATGTATGGATTTTAGCCTAAATTCCTCTGGAGATGTTACAAGCCACTCTCTATATCATTATAACATATAATTAAATAGCACTTTCCTCTTTTTCCAACTGTTTTCACGTTCCTTTCGTATACTGAATTGTTACATCTGTATGAAGTAAACATATGAGATATTATATTATGCCCATTTAACATATGTATGAAGGCAAACCTGTCCATCATCCTACACATATTCGTGGTGGAGCCAGATATCTTGACTCTCAGGCAGACTAACAGTCCACAGTTCCAGGCTGCTCCCCAGGATACTCAAGTTTGCATTTGGTACTGTGATTTAGCACATACCAGAAGATACAGAAATATCTGCTGAGAATTTAGTGTTTCTGGATTCTTCCTGCAAACTTGCAATTTCTAACTCTCAGTTCCAGGCTTTCCTCTCATTGTATTTGGTGCTATGAAATGAACCAATTAATATTCATCTGTTTTTAACTTGTGCAGCCATATACTCTGACACTTACCTTGGCTAGTGATTGATGGAGGGAGGAAACTTTCACTTCCAAGATGAGCTGTGTAGCAGAAAAATGGCCATGACCCTGATGTTGGACATGCACCAACCTAGTTTCTAAGTGCTAAAGACAAGAAAGGGTTATCTTCCTGGGCAATGACTCTAAAAAGAGACAAATTTCTCAGAATATATTATAGTGAGGTCTGATTTATGGCTTTCTTCTCTCCTCCCTCTGGCTTAATGTGAAAGATTTCATTTGGCTTCTTACAATTTCCAGTAGGATTAAAGTATAGCCAAGGGACCCATCTGTGGCAATAGAATGGAGTTAGTTAACCTTGACTAAAGTTAATTTAGCTACTGGAGATGGTAACAGGGAGAGGTATGGAAGACAGATGCCAGTTCACGTTTTTCTTTACCGCATATCTTGCCACCTTCCCTAATGTTTCAACTAAGTTGCTTCTGATTTGTAGAATCTCACCGTTAGATATTAGTCATATAGCTTGCTCATCTTTCTCTTCTTCGATATTTATATGATCTTTGTCAAGGATGTGATGGTGTAATGCAAATTCACCAACACTTTACTGTACATTTGGGTGATGATAAAAATATCAAAAGCACATCATATTGCATTTCCAGTACACTTTTCCAGGAAGGACCAAGGGTCTTATAATGTTTGATTTGGGCTTAGAAATAAACTCATCTAGTTTGGGTTATTCCTCAACAGACCAAACAGCTTTTTATATTTATATATGATGTTATATATTTTAGCAAACGCCACTGTTAATCAGTGGTATAGAATAATCTCCCTCTACAGTGTTTTACTAAGTACATTTAGACACACACATGCTATGCTTCTAACCAGATTCTCCTTACATACGTGTACTTGGAAGTAGAAGAGAAATTAAAACGTGTATTTGAAAGGGGCAGGATGATTTGCTTTTCTTCTCTCTCCAAGCTGACTTTAACTCAGGGTCAAGCCAATCGCCCATGGCTGGCTGCTTTGTGGTGCAGCTGGAATACCCTGTATGTGGAGCCTGTGCCAGCCGAGCACTTGCCAGGGCTGTGCTCTGCTGATTCCATAAAATGTTACTGTCAAAAAGCTTCTGGTAAAATTCTGTTGTTATGTATAAAGACGTTACATTAGAATAAGATTATTTCCAAATGGGCACAGGGTTAAATTAGCCATTGTAACTGTAATATTTTAGATTTAATATAACTCTCAGATATACAAGCACAAAGGATAGGAAGCCACAATTTTAAACTGAGAAATAAAATGGGTAAAAGAAAATCATTTTCATCAAATGAAATGTTTAAATTTGAATAATTGGAGAACAATTTTTCTGCAATTACATATTTTCCCAGAGAAAATGAAGTCAGGGCATTTCAGCCAGGTCCTCTATTAATATTGTCTTTTACTGGGTAGGCTGGCCCCCTTGGATGGAGGCTGCAGTTGTGAGGTTATATAGGGACACAAAGGCACCAAGCTCACAGGGAAGGGGAACAGCTCAAATACATTCTGCAGATGAGAGTTAAAGTGCCGAGATGATGATGCCTCTGAATTAAGGAGCAGAGTGAGAACCCTGTTGTGATTTTTGGTATTAAGAGACAAAGATGTCATCTATTTTGTGTGATCTATTAGTGTTGTTAGAGGAATCGAATGAAATAATGTACCTGAAAGCCCTTTGAAAAGTGTGGAAAGCTGTAGAAGGACACAGGGGGCCTGGTTTGACCTACATTATACCAAGCTTTTGATTAGCTGACAAGTTGACCACAGGGTAACTAAGGGTCTGAGCTACCATCAAACTTTGATAAAGGAGAGCTTGGTGAATGGAGTGATTTTGTTTATTAAATTTGATAAACCTAAAAGCTTTTTTTTTAATTTAAATTTTTATGGTTGATTAAGTTTTTTGAAAGATAGTGATTAACTTTATTGCTTTGGCATATAGAGTAGCCGTGTTAGAAAGGAAAGAAAAGGCTTTGAATCTGACTTCTCTTTTCTTGGAACCTGATTCCCATAAGTTACTGTGTGATCTCAGCCAAGTTAATTAAACTCTCCAAACCTGTAAAATAGAGTTAATAATACTTAATACCTCACATCTTTGTGTACGTCAAATTATTTAATATATAATACTTAGCCTGTGTCTAATAGTTAACTATTAGTTATGAGCTAATAGTAAGCATGGAAAAAAACTAATTTCTTTTCCCTCCTGTAATAATGTAGGTCAGTGATGCTCAAAGTGCAGATTTTAGGATCACCTGGAGGGATAAACATGCAGATTCCTGAGGCCTGTTCCAGATCTTCTGGAGATGGGTCCTGAGAAGGTGCTTTTCAGTCAACTTTCCAGCTAATTCTTAAACTTACCAAATTGACAACTACTGATTTAGAGCCTTACAGTAGAGGCTAGTACTTGCTATGCATGCAGGGTTGTTGAATTTGAGAATATAGGAGCTTAATTTTAAGCCAAAGTGACCCAGTAACTGTATGGAGGTTTCCATTTTATATTCATTTTTTGCTGTCATTTGTTTTTTATCCCAAAGTCCAAAAGAGTCATTAAAGTCTCTTCAATTAGGAGATCCTAGTGGATAAAGTTTGTCAAGGTTTTACTGTACCTGCTTGTAATTTAATGTTAGATACAGTTATAAACAGAGAGGAACTTAATAAGAAATAAGGACACATTAAATTTGGCATATTGAAAAGCTGCTTTAGAGTTGGTGACCAAGCTAACTGGTCAAATAAATATTTACCCTACCCTTGTCAAGAAGGCAGAGGGGCAAATTCCAGTTAGATGCTTATCAGCCCTGTCCTGTGTGCTCACTCACCAGCAAGAGAGTTGAATATACATTTTTTCTTTTTCCATTTTTTAAAATTGAAGTATACTTAATTTACAATGTTGTGTTAGTTTCAGGTATACAGCAAAGTGATTCAGATATATATATATATAAAATATGTATATAGATACTTATATATATTCTTTTTCAGATTATTTTCCATTATAAGCTATTACCAGATATTGAATATAGTTCCCTGTGCTATACAGTAGGTCCTTGTTGTTTATCTGTTTTGTATATAGTAGTATATATATGTTAATCCATTTATTTTTGACACTTTTTAATATTGATTCATAAATCCTTCAAAGATGGGTAGAGTATGTTTAGGCTAACAAAATGTCAATTTGACATTAACCTAAATGCCTGAACCTTATCCAAAGAATAAACTGTTGAAATTGAGGAGAGTATTAATGATATCTAATAGCTTGCTGAAAAGTACAGAAGTCAAACTCAAGATCAGACAAAGCAGGAATAATGTTTATAAGGACCTCTCTGTGCAGAGAGGAGGTGTGTGTATGTTGGAGGTGCAGGGTGCCTCATGAATGAGGAACAGGTGTACATTTATAGCAGTGGGAATTGCAGTGTTCTCTGTAGTGGTCTGGAGTTAATGTATTATATGAGCAAGATGCGAGTTTCTAAATTTCTTCTCTTTTCCAGCTTGCTGAAATAGCAAGACCCTTTAACTGTTATCATGAAGACCTATAACCTGTTCAAGAGTTCTTTCTTGGCATGTGGTTGAGAGTAGAATTACCTTCAGCGGTAACACAAGTCCGTAGCTCCTATGAAAGCTCTCTGTTCACCCATAATGTAAAGTTGTAGCAGACAACTTTACTGGCCTCTCCCTGTTTTCACTATCCTTTCTTTATCTAGGAGAACCTTATTTAACCATTGCCCATGTTCTGGTGGATGCTTTCTAGCCAACAATTCCAATGTCCTTATATCTTTCCTCACCCATTGACCAATAAGAGTACAGTCTTGCTATTTCAACTCAAAATGTATCCTCTGGAATGGGATTACTAGGAAACTGGACCACCAAAGTGCCTGCATTTTAGGTGAGCTCTTGACAGTCTTGTGATCTTAGAGGAATCTTCTGATCTGGCAAGTGCTCACCACCTTCTAGGAATGTACAAATAATTTAATATAAGCCAAAGGTCTGACATTTTGGACTGGAACCAAAGGACAGTTTATTCCTTAAGCATAAAACAACAGTCCTTACCCAGTGGGCCAAGAAGTCTGCCAGCGTCAATTAAAAACAGAGGTCCCAGGCTAGAGAATAAGATGTTGGGTATTGTCAGATTCCTCTTAATCTTCCTGATTTATTCCGTCAGGGATAATTAGGGTGACCAAATCCCTGATTGTGCCTGTTATCCTGTGTAATTTTTAAATGGTGCCCCTTCTCTAAAATGATTCCTTCTCTAAAGTGGTCCAGTTTGGATGATAAATTATATGGCCACCCTTGTCTCACAGGTTACTTCCTTTGGGAAGTCTTTCTTGACCCTCTGGAGTGGATTGGATACTCCTGTCCTGCTAAATGTAAGGACAGAGACTTACATAAGGACAGAGACTTTGTATGGTTCCAGGTGGTAACTCAATGCTTAACAAGCATATAACAGGTGTTCAATAAATATTGTTGAGCAAATGCATGCATATATCACATGCCATCTGCCAGTGCTCTGAGGAGCACTGTACCGTCCTTAACCCCTCTGAGAGAGTCCTCTAAAGACTGGCTCTTGGGAAGCCACAAGCAGAGGAAAACCCCCCCTTAGAAACCACCAGAGAATCTGATGTCCACATGCAACCCAAGTTTCTCTTAGCGAAGTCCAGAGGCCACAGCACAGAGTCCTGTTGCTTATTCTGTGGAGACTGCCAGGCTTTGAGCAATGCCTGGAGGCTCACTTAGTGGTCTTGACTCTGGCTTTAGTAACCTTGGTTTCTTCTACCTCACTAGAGACTCTGCCCTGGCCCCCTGCTTAGGTACTCACTCCCAAGAAAAGAAAAAAAATGAGGAAAAGGCAGAGGGACTGGAATGAGGAATGGAGAGAAGCAAAATAGATCCCGCTTATACCTTACACCATAGATTTTTCTCCTCCTGTGTGACCTCATACCTCTCATCCCACTTTATGGAGTTGTTTGGGCAGGGTACCATGTTCTCTGGGGAAATTAGTCATTTACTTGTGTAATTTAGGTGCCCTACTCATTATGGAGGACCACCTCTTCAGGTCATGAAACTCCTTTTGGAAGTTTGCCTTTTCCCAGGTGCTTCAAATCCTTTATCCTGGGAGTAAGGATCTGGCAGGGATACCACAGCCCTGTTCCCAATAAGAACCAGACAGTCTTATCACAAAGAAAATTAACTGGACGGTAAGAATAAATGCCAAGCTGTGCCATGCTAATCTGATATAATTCCAACCAAATGATGATAAAATTGACATTTTAGTTAACGTGTGAAATCCTTTCAGTTACGATTGCTATGATTTTTTTGAAGTATTTAAAATATTTAAATATTCATGAACCACCAACACCTGCTTATCCATTTCCTAAGTGACTGAGGAACCTAGATTAGGAATCATTACATGAGGTAATCTCAATTCTAACGTTCCTTGACTTTCAGATTCATTTATATCAGTTCTAATTTCCAGAGTGTTGACCACCCTAGGAATACCTGCCCTTGTGGTAATTTTCTTAGGTTAGTCCTAACATACTAATGAGTGTTTTATTTCTATGTAAATCAAAGATTAGTAGACTGCTTCTTTATAGTACCTACAATCCTTATAAAATACGAAATTTGAGTTAGCAATCTGCATTTTCAGGAATAAGGTCTTTATTAATACAGACAATTCTAACATTGTTGGCTGGAGATTATACAAATATAACTGATAACCAAGATGTAAATGCAAGCACCATTAATACAATACAGACAGATCTCTAAGATTTAACAGAATCTAAAATCTAAATGATTGGGGACTTTGTCTCTAGGCAAAAAATGAACAGGGAAACATTTTTCTGCTGGATAGGATATTCTCTTCTGTATGAGTACCCAGAGTTCATTGCCACGGCCTTCCTCTGGATCGATCACATTGTTCTAAAGGAATGATGCTGTCAGACTTTTAAAGAATGACAAGGAGTTCTGCAGTCAGGTCTGGATATAATGAAAATGCACTAGCAGCTTCCTTGAGTTCATCAGGGCAGCAGGATTAAATTTGAGCTTGAATTTTGAAATGATAAAAAGCTGTTTGACTGCATTTTCAATATGTTTATCAGAAGAAAGCTGAAAGTACAAGATAACTTCTGCAAGAAATTTGGAAGTGAAATGGGTATGAGAACCTTCTGAAAGGAATCTGCTGCAGCTGAACATTACTCACGTTTCTACTGCCAAGAACCGGCACTGCACTTTTCTTCCAGAATTATTTTTAACTAGCTTGGAAGTCATCCAGGTTTGAATCTCCCAAAAGCAATTTTGTAAATGTGAGAGGGACTAACTGCGTTCTGGTTCCAAAGACAGGTGCACTTGGGTGTCTTTTGTACAGCTGTGAAAATCCACAGCATGGTCATCACTTATCATTCCACAGTGGAACAGCTTAAGTGTGAAATGCAGTTTCTTCCAAAGGTGATGAAAGCCAGCAAGACAGATCAAAGTTAAGCCAAGCAAATACATACACACCCATTTTCCTTTTCTCCTTCCTCAGAAAATAACCTGACAATAAAG
Source organism: Lipotes vexillifer (assembly GCF_000442215.2). Taxonomy (NCBI): domain Eukaryota; kingdom Metazoa; phylum Chordata; class Mammalia; order Artiodactyla; family Lipotidae; genus Lipotes; species Lipotes vexillifer. The sequence continues at coordinate 391,493 of NW_006798086.1, forward strand.
TGAAAGATTTATGACCAGAAACATGAGGGACAGCTGCATATACCCAACTGAAATTACAGTTACCACTCTAAACCTGTCTAAATGAGGTGCAAGTTCATTTGAAATCTCTTGTGAGATAAACTGGCTACTACCACCTGAGAGGGTCGTTCAAATTTTATAAAACAAGGTAAAGTAGGAGACTTTATGTTAAACAATGAAAAAACATAGGTAGAAGCTGAAATGGGAAATATTTCGGATGACCATTGTTTCTTAGTTAAAAAAAATCCAATTATGCCTTTTCAGTCTTTTAACATTGGAGTTGTCTTCTGTTATCACATTGAGAATAAAAGCACCCTAGTCATTGATAGCATTCCCATTTTACAATAACATTTTATAGATTTCACGTAAAATTTATACATACAGTTAAATATAATCAAATATAAAAGTGTCAAAGTAAATAAAATATTTAATAATGTTTTCAGTTTGTCTTTAACCACAGCTCGTACATACTTATTGCCAGTGAAAATTTCTTTTAAAATCAATGTCATCTTGAACAAAGTTTTCAGAGGAGTCTTTTAATACAACTGGAGAATCTCTAATTCTCTAATTGCTCTCAAGTTGTCATAGCAGTTAGTAAGATCATTTACCAAGGTAAAACTCTCCCTACTAACAGAAGTGTTTGCTAACCTTTTGGGTAAAATATACCAGAATGTGTCCCATGCATCATGTAATTATTGCTTTAAAGCTCTTCTCAAACTCAGAAAAGGCAATGAATAGATAGCTCAGCAGGTAGATATTCAATACATCAAAAAGTGCCCTGGGCTTCCCTGGTGGCGCAGTGGTTGAGAGTCCGCCTGCCGATGCAGGGGACGCGGGTTCGTGCCCCGGTCTGGGAAGATCCCACATGCCGCGGAGCGGCTGGGCCCGTGAGCCATGGCCGCTGAGCCTGCGCATCCGGAGCCTGTGCTCCGCAACGGGAGAGGCCACAACAGCGAGGGGCCCGCGTAAGGCAAAAAAAAAAAAAAAAAAAAAAAAGTGCCCTGGGATTAGTAGACTGTTCTGTTAGTTAAATAGAGAGGTCACCCATCTTACTTCAATAATGGAAATGCATTTCAAAGGTTTACAAAGAAAGGAAGAAAATAGTAAACATAATGTTCCTGAAATAGCTACATGTCCAGGCTTCAAGAAAAAAAAAAACTTCATGATAGGTCTATGGAGAACAGATAGACTTCAGCCTCTGGAAGGTTGACTGGATACAAGGCAGAGTTTGGGGGATCATTGATCTAGTACTCCACCACTAATTGACTTAACTACTCCATTTGTCTCTCTTCTCTATATGTGATTTTTCTGCTTTTCCTTCTCCTACCAACTGACTCCTTTACCTCTAGTTTGAATTTATAGGAGAGATGCCAGTAGGTTTCGTTTATTACTATTATTCCTGTGGTATGGGCAGATTGTTTATGTGTGGGTACATTGTGGGCCAAAGGTTAGCCTATATATAAGGGCATTTTCTGGATCAAGTGATCCATGGACCAGTCAACTGTGGCCAAGGGGTGGCAGCCAGCAGTCTAAGCATGTAGATGGAAACACTAAGAAGGAAATATTAAAGTGAGGTTGAAGAGGTAACTGGTATTTTGTGGCTCGGCTTATCTTTTTTTTTCCCTGAATGATTCAAGAAAAATATTATATGTGGGAAGTTGAAAATAATTCAACTCCATAGGTCAGGAGATTTCAGTTTGAATTTATGAATGTCATGATATACTTTGTGGTTAAGTATAAAGGAAGCATGTTACTCTCATTTTTATTGAGCACTTACTATGTTACCAGGCACTTTGCTAAATGTTTTCATACATTGTCACATTTAATCCTCACCATAAAGCGTTCAAATGCTTTTATAGGTTTAATATTACTATTGACACTATCAGTGTGATTCAGTTTAACCTATATAAGCAATGGAATTGTATTAATTTGTTTAAATAAAATTGACAAAGCAAGGACCAATTGAATAAAGAGATCAAACTTTAGTCCATTAGGGCTATGATTCAAGTAAGCTTCATAAAACATTAAGCTTTGTCCAGTTTCCTGTTACAATCAATATATTTGTCAAAATATCAATTTAATACCAAACTAGATAATTATTTTTTCAATTATGAGTTGCAATAGATTTATACTTGAAATCGGTAATTCCTGGGAAGTTGTATGTTTAATATAAATATTTATTAAAATATATATGTATATATATAATTTATAAAACATTATCAAGCTCCATAACTTTAGGCAAGTCATTTTACCTCTTAGAAACTCAATAACTTTAGCTGTAAAAGAATTAAAATTTCTGCCTTATCTAACTCACAGGTTTTGGTGAGAAAAGATTTAAAAAATTATAAAGTGCTATACATTGCAGCAATGTATATCATTAATAAGCCACATTCATTTTGATAGGAGGGCCAATGTCTCGTCATTCTTCTTCTTAGTACTTACCTTGTACTCAGTTAAGTTTTGAAAAAATTGTAACTGATCATGAATAATAAGGATAAGGAAGTAAAGTGAAGGAAATGAAATTAAGGGCCTTAAAATACCAAGATAAGACAAAAGCTACAATTTATACATATGAAAAAATCTTTAAAATTTAGAATGATAAAACCACCTAGGTTATATTATTTGATATGATTTTCTAGTATAGTACTTTGAGACTTTTCTCAAAGTACAATGGTTTATCGATTCAATTTTTAATTATTTAGTTTCTAAATTAATGCCTTAAAATCTTTCTTTTAAATACTTTTGCAACTATTCTGTAGCATACTGATATAACAATCTGATCCATGTTCATTTTTCTTCTTTTTTTTAGGGTAACACAAACTTTCTACTCCCATAGAAATAAAAATTGTAGAGGAAACTTGCCTAAAGTTAAACAATATATATTTGAAAATAATCCGACCTGACCCAGTTGTGAACCATGGAGAGGACAGTTTGAAAACAATTCAAAGGGACTGTATTTGGATTAGTAGAAATGTTTTATAATCCATTTTATGCTCATGTTAGTACAAGAGAGTGCATGCCATTCTTTAGTTAGAAGATAATAGAGCTAATATTGGTCACTAACTCTCTTCTAGAATTGGATCCGATTTACACATTTCTATAATGAGAAATTTTCCCATTTATATATCATTGTAACACAGCCAATTTTGTGAACATTGAAATCCGTTTGAACCACCAGAATTTATACAGCCTCCATATATAAAACTCAAAGTTTGCTTCCATATATGCCTTATAGTTTATTTATAGTTTTGCAGTATGTTTTTATTTTTATTTTATTTTATTCTACAGTAAAGCTTAAAATCCTAGGCTCTGGGTTTGAATCCTAACTTTACCACCTAGTGGGTATATGACCTTAGGCAAGTTTCTTATTCATTGTTTCTGTCTTCTTACCTGTAAAATGGTTTCATATAGTTTATCTCACAGGTCTGTCCACAGAATTAAAGCAGGTACTCTATAATCTACGTTAAATTCTTAACATGAAGTTTGACACATAGTAAGCCTCAACTGTAGTTAGCCATCCTGATTGTTGCATAACTCTGAGCTGAATTAAATTGCCATTTAACTTACTCTGAATTTTCTTTTAGAGTGGCTCCATACCCTAACGACCTTCATGTCACTCTGTGGGTTTCCCTATTTAGACAAGGGCCTATTTGAGCAACCACTGATCACCAAAACAGATGTGATATGAAATGTCCCCAAATAGATTATAACATATAAACAAGACGTGCAGAAGATGATATTGAGACATTTTTCTCTGAAAGATGAACCTGAAATAAAACTTTTAAGACAAGTTTTCTTCCTTTCTTTTAATTATCATCCTGATAGAACTACAGAGTGCAGAAATCAGTTTACATTTATGCATGACTGCAGCCATCAGAAAACCTGAAAAGTACCTGGTTTTATTAAACGTATTCCGATTTCTTGACAAGTGAATTTTAGTCTTGCTTCCCTCCCCCTGACCTCCCCCCTGCCCCCCTTACTACTAGAAATGGTATTTGCTTTTTCTCAGTTGACTGCCCTGAGGTGTAGACATTCTTAGAACTGTTTGACCTTGGGAAGATTTAACTTCTATTATGACTTTGCTTTGAAGTAAAATCTACCTTATTTACAGTTAAATGAAATGAGCAAACTTAACAGTAATAGAGTGCTTTACCAAAACATTTGAGACTGTCACAAGTTGGATTTTTTGGATAGGTTTTATTTTTTTTTCCTCCCACTGGAGATTTAGCTGTTATCTCTTGTTCATACCTTGTTCTTAGGGGAAAAAAGGAATAAAACAAAAGGGGCATTTGATAGGGCTTTTCAGTCAGAGTTAATAAAGAATTCTGAAAAGATATTTGCTTGGGATTTTTTTTTTTTTTTTTTTTTTTGCGGTACGCGGGCCTGTCACTGTTGTGGCCTCTCCCGTTGCGGAGCACAGGCTCTAGACACGAAGGCTCAGCGGCCCTGGATCTTGGACCCAGCCGCTCCGCGGCATATGGGATCTTCCCGTACCGGGGCACGAACCCATGTCCCCTACATCGGCAGGCGGACTCTCAGCCACTGCGCCACCAGGGAAGCCCTGTTTGGGATTGTTTTTAACATTAGGGAAATACTTATATCACTGACAGTGACTAAATATTATTTTATATTATGTGCTGTATGTTGCCGTAAAAGTCTATCTGATTAAAAAAGCTAAATATATTGGCCATAGTTATTTATTTTAGTGAACTCACCTGAGAAGATAACTAAAAAACAAATAACCATACAATGTATGATTTCTTGGCCGAGATGTTTAACAAAATCAAGAAAATATAATGGAATATCATTGTTTTAAATTCTTCAGTCTGAGCTATGGAGGTCAAAGCATTATAAATTCAAGAAAAGATATGCATATATTTACACGCATAGAGAAAAATTTCCCTATTCTTCTCTGAGTTATATTAAGGAGATGAGCTATGTAGTTTTGTGAAGCTGGTAAAGGAAAACTGAGCTATTTATGTCATTCTTTCAGATATGCCTTGTCTTCTGTGTTTTACTCGTGCTGAACACAATTGACTATTTCTCTACTACAGTATCCTTTAAGACAGTATCCTTTAAGACAGGATTGTTATCCTTTTATAACATTTTTTTTCATAGTATGGTTCATGAAAATGGTCTGTAGAAAGCTCATGTATGAAAGGGAGTTCCATATGCAGATATGTTGAGAAAACTGGTTTAAACAAAGTTATGCTCACTTCTTAGAGTTTTGTATGTAATAGTGGGCATGGTGAATTTCTAAGATATGTAACATTTCCAGCAGTTGCTTGACCATATAATGCTTTTTCCTCAAAATGCCTTTAAGTCTTATTTCCCATTAAATAATCTTTTCAGAAATCAAGTTAAAGAAGTCTGGCATTATAACTATCATTTTCAGTCATTGGTGTATAGTTAAAGAAATTATTAACAAATGCTTATTTTATATTGAATATTTATCAAATATATGAAAAAGCAACTATGATCAAGCATTGGGATCCTATGAGAGACTCAATATGAATGATTCTTACCGTCACTATTACTAATTCTAATTGGGAAAACATATAAGTACGTTGCCAGGTATAACTAGAAATGTGGCAGCAGAGAGAAAAGAGTAGAGAAAATATGTTTCTTTCCTTTAAGGGGTTTTTGACCTATTAGAGGCATCTAAGCATTGAACAGACACAGATGCTATCGTGTGATACAACATTAAATGGATAGATAGATGAGTCCTAAGACCCTTTCAGTCCCTTGCGATTCAATGATTTGTGTGCATGAAACTGGCATAGAATAATAGATGACTGTAGGAAATCAAGTGCTAAAAGAGATAGCAAGGTATAGTAAAAATAAAATACAACTGGCAGAAATACAGACTCCAAAATTGTTTGTATAAAGCCAGGCAAAAGATTTAGCCTTCCTATGCCTCAACATCCTAATCTGTAAAATGGTCCTGAGATTTGCTATTACTCTGTGAAATCAAATGAGGTAAATTATGAAAACTGGGTCAATATAGTATGTGATACATTGTAAGCATTTTATGACTCTCACATCTTGGAGACCTACTACAAGGATTTTAGGAATTTCATACTGAACTATTCTGAATGATTATAGATGTTATATTTAAAAGAAATTGTGTGGTAGAATAGTCTAAAATATATTAATTTTTGTTTGCATATTCCTGAAGCAAGTCTGGAAGAATCAAAATAATAATAATAGTAGTAGTAGTAGTAATAATAATATAGCACCACCAAAGTTCCCTTTGAAGGAGGTGATGTTTGAGAAGGAAAATGGACAAATAAAAGATAGGAGAAATAATTTTCTCTGTATATTTTAATGCTTTTTGGGGGGTGGTGGTGAGGATGATGTTACCTATTCAAAAAAAATAGACTAGGTATGATGAATAACTTTGCTAACTTCTGAGAACAGAGTGTCTAGTGAGGACTAGAGTTTACTTTTCTCTATAATATACTGGGAGGACCAACTTCTGGACAATTGAAGAGATTTTTTTTTTTAAATTGTGAGTTCTTTCTCCCTCCTCTTTGGAAATCTCTTGATCTAGATATCTAAATAAAATAAAAACTTATCCTCATATTTTTCTTTAAAGAGACTGAATAATCAATAAATGCGGTCAATATTTATTTCTTACCTCCAAGGTATGCCCTAACAAAATGACATACAATAGGAAGAAAATCTCTTATTAGTGCATAGCTAATGGTCTGGCTGCAGAAGGATTCCAAGGACTTAGGTCACAGAAACTTTGAGTTTAATGGCATAAAAAAATGGTTTAAATTTAGGACACCTAGAGAACTTGTCATCTTTGTCTTACTTTTTATTGCCTCTCAACTTTTCTTTTCTTCTTTGTTTTGGCCTCACCATTTATAGAGTATCTTGTTCAGAAAAATTACTATCCTGGCAGAGGATACAGTGAAGTTGATACTGATTTCATATAAATTAAGTGAAAGAGTTGTGTTCCATTGCTTTGACAACTAAATTACCTGAAACTCAGCTGGAGATCAGGTGCTGGTTACTTTTCCAAATGGACCTGGTGGTGAAATAATCTCATTTGTTACTATTAACAGTTGGGATGATTTCAGATTTAGACATCCCTTTGGACTCACTTGTAACTTCATTGACCAAAATATTTAAGCATAAAGTTTCATACAACAACCTTGCAAACAGGCCCTTATTGAAGGACAAGCATACATTTAGAGCAAACAAAGGAAACAAAAATTCAAAACCATGATTATTTATTACTGTTTCTACTTAGTCTTTGGTCATGCAAGCATGTCTACTGTGTGCATAATTTGTATGCTCAGTAAGACAGCAGGTTGAGTGGAAAGAGTACAGTATATGGAGTTTAAAAGATGTTGGTTGTGTTTTATGTATGTGGTTAAGAATTATTGGAAATTATCACGCTACAGATGCTATATCAGTTTCCTATTACTGCTGTAAAAATCACCACAAATGGCTTAAAACAACACAAATTTATTATCCCTTCTGTAGATCAGAAGTCTGTTTTCAGTGCCTTTAGGCAGAGTCTATGCTTAGGTCAAAATCAAGGTGTTGGCAGAGGTGCAGTCCTTTTTGGAGGCTCTGAGGAAAAATCTGCTTCCAAGCCCATTCAGGTTTTTGGCTGAATTCAGTTCCTTGTGGTTGTAAGATTGAGGTCCAGTTTCCTTGCTGGCTGTCAGTGGGGGCCTGGAGTTTGCCTAGGGGCTACCCTCTTTCCTTCTCATGCTTTCCACGTGCCCTTCCTCCTGCCGCCTCAAAATATCAAGTCCCTTTCATGCTTCAGATCTCTCTCTGATTTTCCCTTCTGTCACACCTCTTCTGCTTCTAGGCAAAGTTCTTTTAAGGACTCATGCAATTAGATTGGTTCAACTCAGATAACACAGGATAATATCCCTTTTTTAAAGGTCCATAACCTTAATTAAAAAATCCGCTTTGTCATATAAATAACATATTCACAGGATCCAGAGATTAGGATGTGGACATCTTTGGTGGAGGTGATGGTGAGAATTGCTGGCCCCCTCAGGTAGTAAATCTCAAAAGATACAAATTGTGAGTATGGAGCGTTAACTTAGTGCTCTTTTTCCAATTTAATTTGTATCATCCCATACTCCAGGTTTTAAGATAAGAAAGTTTATTGAGGGTAAGATTCTGTTCTCGTTTTGTGCTGTCTGCATGGTATGTATACAGACTTCATCAGTACTGTTAGTGAATGATCATGCCCCCAGAGAAGTCTACAGGAAACTTGGGAATCTAAGTATTGATGATACAAATTGTCAGTTAAATAATACAGGGGATTAATGTTTTTAAGATATATAGAGAGAAGACTTTTGGTGCCGGAACTAAGGAGAAGATTTCATGGAAAATGTAGTATGTTAGATGCCCTCAAAGCATGTTTAGGATTTGAAAAGCTGGTAAAAAAAAGAAAAAGAAAAATAAGCAGTCTTCCCATAATGGATAGCAAAACAAGGAGGGGCTTCCCTGGTGGCGCAGTGGTTGAGAATCTGCCTGCCAATGCAGGAGACATGGGTTCAAGCCCCGGGCTGGGAAGATCCCACATGCTGCAGAGCCCATGCGCCACAACTGCTGAGCCTGCATTCTAGAGCCCGCAAGTCACAACTACTGAGCCCGCATGCCACAACTACTGAAGCCCGCATGCCTAGAGCCCGTGCTCCACAACAAGAGAAGCCACCTCAGTGAGAAGCCCTTGCACTGCAACTAGAGAAAGCCCTTGAGCAGCAATGAAGACCCAACACAGCCAAAAATAAAAATAAAATAAATGTATTTTAAAAAATGAATAAATAAAAATTTGAAAAAAAGGAATCAGAAGAGAGAAAACCCTATTTAGGGGCAGTTCTACCTGGAGGAAAACATTCTACTGGATACTCTCTAGGAAGTAAGGGAACTAGTTGGTGATATCCTGTTCCAGAGCTTTTCACATTTTTGGACTAAAAAAATCCTTTGCAGTCTTAAAATTTATTGAGGACCCCAAAATGCTTTTGTTTATGTAGGTTATATCTATCAATGTTTACTATATTAGGAATAAACACTGAGAAAACATTTAAATTTATTTATTAAAACAACAATAACCACCATTGCTTGTTAAAATAATGTGCTTTTATGAAAAATATCTGTTTCCAAAAACTAAAATAATTTAGCGAGAAGAATAGCATTGTTTTACATTATTAAAAATCTCACATCTACTTCTGCAGTCAATCTGTTGTAGTCTCACATGTTATGTAGACTCTAGACAACTCCATTGCACATTTGTGAGAAAATGAAAATGGTTTTGACCCTTAGACCCCCTGAAGGAGTTTCAAGGACTGCCAAGTGTTTTGGATAACACTTTGAGATCTGCTTCTCTAGACTGTCAACAAATATCTACAGAGCACTTAGGAGGTGCCAAGCCCTGTTGTAAGGTGGAAAATGCAGGGTAAACAAGACAGTAAAGGACTCTGCCCTCACAGTGCTTACTTTCTCATGAGAGAAGGCTGACCTTAAAATGTTAAGAAATAAGATGATTTTAGATAGTGGTACATTCTATGAAGAAGATAAAAACAGGTGTTGTGATGAACTGTGGTGGAGATGAGTCTGAGTTATAGGACATGTAGATACAGGGTGGTCAGGCAAGTCTGATCAAAGCTGTGAGTTCAGTCAAGAGGTCCAGGAAGGGCAGCTCTGTGAAGAGCCGGGGAAAACATCATACTCTGAGGGAACAACTGGTACAAAGGCTCTGATGTAAATTGAAGAGTTAAAGGAACAAAAAGACTAACCTGGAGGCAGAGAAAATGCTACGAGAAAGAATTAGTGATGTGGGCAAGACCCATTTCAATTTCAGTGAGAAGCCCTTGCACTGCAACTAGAGAAAGCCCTTGAGCAGCAATGAAGACCCAACACAGCCAAAAATAAAAATAAAATAAATGTATTTTAAAAAATGAATAAATAAAAATTTGAAAAAAAGGAATCAGAAGAGAGAAAACCCTATTTAGGGGCAGTTCTACCTGGAGGAAAACATTCTACTGGATACTCTCTAGGAAGTAAGGGAACTAGTTGGTGATATCCTGTTCCAGAGCTTTTCACATTTTTGGACTAAAAAAATCCTTTGCAGTCTTAAAATTTATTGAGGACCCCAAAATGCTTTTGTTTATGTAGGTTATATCTATCAATGTTTACTATATTAGGAATAAACACTGAGAAAACATTTAAATTTATTTATTAAAACAACAATAACCACCATTGCTTGTTAAAATAATGTGCTTTTATGAAAAATATCTGTTTCCAAAAACTAAAATAATTTAGCGAGAAGAATAGCATTGTTTTACATTATTAAAAATCTCACATCTACTTCTGCAGTCAATCTGTTGTAGTCTCACATGTTATGTAGACTCTAGACAACTCCATTGCACATTTGTGAGAAAATGAAAATGGTTTTGACCCTTAGACCCCCTGAAGGAGTTTCAAGGACTGCCAAGTGTTTTGGATAACACTTTGAGATCTGCTTCTCTAGACTGTCAACAAATATCTACAGAGCACTTAGGAGGTGCCAAGCCCTGTTGTAAGGTGGAAAATGCAGGGTAAACAAGACAGTAAAGGACTCTGCCCTCACAGTGCTTACTTTCTCATGAGAGAAGGCTGACCTTAAAATGTTAAGAAATAAGATGATTTTAGATAGTGGTACATTCTATGAAGAAGATAAAAACAGGTGTTGTGATGAACTGTGGTGGAGATGAGTCTGAGTTATAGGACATGTAGATACAGGGTGGTCAGGCAAGTCTGATCAAAGCTGTGAGTTCAGTCAAGAGGTCCAGGAAGGGCAGCTCTGTGAAGAGCCGGGGAAAACATCATACTCTGAGGGAACAACTGGTACAAAGGCTCTGATGTAAATTGAAGAGTTAAAGGAACAAAAAGACTAACCTGGAGGCAGAGAAAATGCTACGAGAAAGAATTAGTGATGTGGGCAAGACCCATTTCAATTGAACATAGTCAACTGGTAGACCATAGTCAGGATTTCAGATTGAATTCTAGATATTATCTGAGGATTTTAAGAAAAAAATGATATAATCTAATTCACATTTTCAGAGCATCACTCTAGCAGCTATGTGTAGAATGGTCTATAAAAGAGCAAGAAAGGATGAAGGGAGACCGTTCAGGGGACTGTTGCATTAAGCCAGGTAAGAGATGATGCTGGTTCTTCCTGGGGACAGCGGAAGAAATGATGAACAGTTATCAGATTCAGGATGGAGGTAAAACTGGCAGGACCTTTAGTCTGATTAAAATTCATTTTTCTACTCAGCCATTTCTCTAACTTGTAAAATTCACTTTGAAATATGTTCTAATCTCTCAAGGTCTTAGCACTCTTTC
>NW_006798086.1:402884-406295 GCF_000442215.2 Lipotes vexillifer
GTCTTAGCCCTCTTTCCAGCGTATGGTCACCCACAGCTTTAATGAGCATCTTCTCTCTTAGATATCATGAAAGCATATTTATCATATCGTATAATAACTTACCTCATTGTCCTGTAATAGTCTTTTCTAGAGCAGCTTTTCTTGTATATTCAGAATAAAGATTAATGAACATTACTGGTACAGGCTAAAAATACGACACCCAGACTTCTCTGTGCAAAATATTCCATTCAGGGTATGTTTACCATTGCTCTTTCTACCTTCCCATCTCCTCCACACAAAATGCATCTTTGTCTCCTGGTTGTTGAGAGATTACAGCCTATTAGCAATGTCATATTGCTGATAAAGTAGGACATATTTGTCTATGAGCCAGGTTTGTTCATTAGGGTACTTGGTTTTAATAATAAGCTCTCAATAAGACAAAAGCAAAGATCTGAAACAAAAGTTGAAATAAAGATTGGTACTGTTTTCTGATTAAAGAACTCATACATTAGGCTTTCCTGAAGAGATTGAGTAAGCAGCTGCTCTAATGGTGTGATTTCATAGGCCAGGAAGATAGGCCCTTGGTCTTCAAAATGCCTCCTCTGTAACTGTTGCTAACACATGAAACTTCATAATTACAGTTTCTTCAACTTTAATCAAATAAAAACTTTGCAGCCTATTAAAATCAAAGTACTCCCAAGAGAGGCCCACTGATCCTCACCCAAAATTCATGCTTTAATTTTAATAGGTGCGTTGGTTCCTTTATTGAGAGCTGCTTTGACAGGTACAGGATAAAAGAAGTAATAGTTCCTGGGAACCAAGAGGAAAATGAACAGACATGGGAAGAAGGGGCAAGTTTTCTCTGTCTGCCTCACTCCTCTGCGTTGGCTTTCCTTGTCCTCTGTATACCTCTGTCTACCAAATTACAGTTTACCTGAGTATAGAGGCATGTTTAAAGAGTTCTGTAGACTTAGGTTTCCATTTCTAACTCTCCGTCAGAATCTAGCTTATTTATGGGACTGCTTTTTCCTTATCTGTAAGAAAGGAGATTTATGGTATTGTTGGCCGCATTGGCAAAGTAAGGAGTTGAGTATATTTTAATTCTCATTATTTTCTCATCTGTATAGAATATTTTATGGTCTTCAAAGCTGTGCCTTACATACCGTCTTTTAAAATCTCCAGAGTCTGTCGTCAGGCTTATCTCCCCCCAACCTTTTTGTATATTAGTACAATTGAGGCTCAGGAAATCAGTGCACGAAGTTATATAGCCAAAAATGATGTCTTGAACTGATTATCTTCAGCTCTTTCCACTATATCCTTTTGACTTTTAATACTATGTCTAAGATAAAATATTTTTTGGTTTCATAACTGCTAATATATTTTATAACTTCAAATTCTGTTTGTCTTTTTGTACAATTGTTTGCTTTAATTATATTCTAACATAATTATGTAATTAAATTGTTGCTTAGAGGGAGGAGTTAAATCTGTTGGGCTCTGTTCCCCAAAGAAAGGCAAGGCAGACTTGGTCAAATCTTGTCAACTGGACCTTTGAGTAAATAGATTAATATTTCCTAGAAGGAAGAGATCTCTCTCTACCTTTCACAGGATGTCCTTGGTTAAAGATTTCCTATAGTGAGTAGAAACCAGCATCTTTGAGGTAGGACTACCTAGGGCATGTCACATACACTATACCACTAGATGGGGTATAAATTGCTTCGTCTGAACTTCTCCATAGCTTATATCCTTGAAATTACTCGGCAAGGTTGATACTGGGTAAGGTCTTTAGTTCACGTGAGTGTGATTTAATAATCCAGTCTTGCCATTTGGCTATGGATAATACAATCATTTATTCTGAAGGAATTTCAAGTAGAAATATCAGAGATAAGAAACCATTTTGTTTTCTTTGCCCTCTTACCCAAATTGAAATGTTTACCAATGTGTTGGTAAATAGTCTCCCTATTGAATTGGTAAAATCAAAGCCACTCTTTTAAGCAGTGAAAATGCCTGATTTAATTTCCATAGTTATAAATCAAAATTAAGCCTAGGAAACTGGACCCATAAATAGCTGTAGAGAATCCAGCTGCTATTATTCTAAAGGCATTCTCAGATCAATTTACGTGGAGGTGATGTGGCTGAGAAAAGGGAATTGTCTTTCTACTCAGTTAGGAGAAGTTACCAGGATTTAAATCACACGATAGGGAGAAAAAAACAGCAGTTATTTATTTTAAAAGCCAAGGAAAGATTGTATTGCTAAAATGAGGAATAAAATCTTTACTTTTGTATTGACCATGTTTGTTCCATAGAACATTTTTTTCTGGATTAAATATAAAGATTGGACATAATTATTCACCTCAAAGACAATGAGATAAAACAGAGAATGTAACCCCCACCTACTCCTAATCAAAATAGTTTGTTTTTTGGTACAATTTTTTTTTTCCTCTACCTTGAATTTAAACAAATGAAATGATGCTTCTTAGATTTTGACTTTGTAAAGAAGAACAAACAAATCAGTCATCTTGAGTGTGTAATTTTAAATAAATAACCCTCAGGCTTAGAAATAATTACTGCAATAAACATATAAAGAAGGTTATGAAAGAGACAGTGTTGGAATTCCTCTTTTTCTCCCCTCATTCTTTTTTGTGATCTTTTCTTTCTTAGCGTAGCATATTAATTTACAAAGTCTTATCTTATTCAGGTAATAGTTCATATATTTGTAGTCAGTATCCAGTATTTCAAAATACATTAATCTTTACCCATTAAATCATACACTCATCAGTCCTCAAAAACAATAAATTAAATGCTGTGAAATATACCTTTAGGTTACAGACATATCTATGATTTTGAAAATATACCAACTCTCTCAATTTGAGTTATTAATATAAAAATTGGATCCTAGTTACCATCTCTCTGTTTTTCTTTTATAATTTCCTTAGTCATTAGTGGTAGTAAAAATGCTGTTTTAATGTGAAAATATCAAAGCTCATTTATACAAAGTATTTCAATAAATTGTTATGATATTTTTGCATTTGTGGTTACACTTTCTGTTCTATGCCGGTTCATTTGGACTTTGCACACAAGTGTAGGCAGAAAAAGGTTCCTAGACAGAGTAAACCAAAGGAGTATGGCTGCATTCTGAAGGACAGCTTGGAGAAGCCAGGAGGCAGCTGGGAGACGCTGTTTATTAACATTTGACTCGGGGACTTCCCTGGCGGTCCAGCGGTTAATACTTTGCCTTCCAAAGCAGCGGGTGCGTGTTCGATCCCTGGTCCGGGAGCTAAGATCCCACATGCCTTGTGGGCAAAAAACCAAAACATAAAACAGAAGCAATATTGGAACAAATTCAATAAAGACTTTAAAAAAATTTATTTTTAAACCCCCCCAAAAAAAAAAAAAAAAACACGTGACTCTCACCGCCCAGTGGAGATGGTCTTT
>NW_006798086.1:406334-440827 GCF_000442215.2 Lipotes vexillifer
ACTCTTTCTATTGGCATTTTGTGTTTAGCATTTGGACATTTAGTCAGAATCTTCTTTCCCATGTTTCCTCTATCAAAATCTTCTCCAGGGTCGATATCTTTTCTTTATACGTTCTTGCACTCTCTCCTTTGAAACTTTACCTTTTAAATCTGCATTCTACTGTGATATGAAAAACCTTGCCCCATCAGAAACTATTCGTGTCAGCATTCAGTGGAGGCAGCAGGGTCAGTTTAGGGAAATGGAACCTGGCAAGCGGTAAGTCCCAGACTTTGCATGGAGTAGATGTTTTTCTATTTCACCCATGAATAATGGTGGCCCTGCTGCTGATAATTTGGCACTTTCCTTTTACAAGAATTCACAAATAGTTTTGTATCTTTTTTCAGATTGAACTTTTTAAATTAAATATGAAACTCATAGATTGTCACATATTAGGATTCAGGGCCAATATTCACAAAGTGAATATTGACTGGCAGCTGAAGAAACAGTGATTGATAGTGGAACTTTCATGTTGTGCTAATATGAAAACGCTGACAAGGACAGATTAGAAGGGATGTGAGTAATTGGTTAAATGCAGCACTGATAGAGTGACTCATACCACCTAGAAGGGGGGAAAAAAAGAAAAGGGGGGATGGGGAAAAAGGGGGGGGGAGAAAAGAAAAGGAAAGAAAAGAAAAAGCACCTCTCCTCAATTTTTTTTTTTTTTTTTAAAGATTTTTAATTTTAATTTTATCTTTATTTATTTATTTATTTGTGCTGTGTTGGGTCTTCGTTTCTGTGCGAGGGCTTTCTCTAGTTGTGGCAAGTGGGGGCCACTCTTCATCGCGGTGCGCGGGCCTCTCACTATCGCGGCCTCTCCCGTTGCGGAGCACAGGCTCCAGACGCGCAGGCTCAGTAGTTGTGGCTCACGGGCCTAGCTGCTCCGTGGCATGTGGGATCTTCCCAGACCAGGGCTCGAACCCATGTCCCCTGCATCGGCAGGCGGACTCTCAACCACTGCGCCACCAGGGAAGCCCTCTCCTCAATTTTTAATCTCATTGCTGGCAAGTCTAATGAGATTGATTGCAAAGATAACTTTTTGTTGATGGGTCATAAAATAAACAGGGACAAAATAGTGGTGGATGAGTGATTTTAGATTCTCTGTGTTATATTCAAGTGTGGCCCTTCACACTCTGATTAGAATTTTAAATATGTCTGGGAATTAAGAAGAAAAAGAAGTTATGAAAAAAAGATCTCCACAGAGTAGCTTCTTAGGCATGCTGGAATGCTTTGACCTTGAAAAGATAAATCCAGAACAAGCTAAAAACAGCATATAACATTACTGCTAACATACAGTGCATAGCATGTTATTGTGTATCACAAAGTACAAAGAAGCAACCAGAGAATGAAAAAGGAATTATGTTTAAAATAGGATGTTTTAATGATACAATCTTTAATACTATTCAGAGGCATTTTAATTCTATTTATGAAATACAGCTTGCTTTTCTTATGGAGGATCAGTTAGATTATATGTTCTAAAATAATTTTCATATATATATATATATATTAGTTAACTCACTTGGAAAATAAAAGAGGAAAGGGGGGATTAGTAAAGATTAGATAGAACCTTTTCTTTTTTATGGTCTCAAGTCAATCCATTTGATACTTTTTTCTTTGTTTTCATGCCCAGATATATATCCCAAAGCCAGACTGAATCAGTACAGGATACAAGTTAAATGCTTTTCAGATGAGTATAGGTAACTTACATCTAGATAGCTTCAAATTTATGTAGAAGTAAAACTAATTTTATTTTGGAAGACTTTGCAAATGAATATTCTGTCTTCTTCTGGGGAACAGGAGCTGTGGGCTACTATTAGAGTTCACAGGGAGAAAGCAAAGGGAGGGTTTTTTTTTTTAAACAACTTTACTGGAGTATAATTGCTTTACAATGGTGTGTTAGTTTCTGCTTTATAACAAACTGAATCAGCTATACATATACATGTATCCCCATATCTCCTCCCTCTCACTTCTTCCTCCCACCCTCCCTATCCCACCCCTCTAGGTGGTCACAAAACACCTAGCTGATGTCCCTGTGCTATGTGGCTGCTTCCCACTAGCTATCTATTTTACATTTGGTAGTGTATATATGTCCATGCCACTCTCTCACTTTGTCCCAGCTTACCCTTCCCCCACCCGTGTGCTCAAGTCCATTCTCTCCGTCTGCATCTTTATTCCTGTCCTGCCCCTAGGTTCTTCAGAACCTTTTTTTTTTTTTTTGGATTCCATATATATATGTTAGCATACGGCATACGGTATTTGTTTTTCTCTTTCTGACTTACTTCACTCTGTATGACAGACTCTAGGTCCATCCACCTCACTACAAATAACTCATTTTCGTTTCTTTTTATGGCTGAGTAATATTCCATTGTATATATGTGCCACATCTTCTTTATCCAGGGTTTTATATGGGAGTAGCCCTGAGTCTGCTTGTGGGGTTTTATGGCCACCAGAAGACTGACCAAGACCAAGGAGGACTATTAATCTGCGATGGGGGCAAGAGTCCTAAAGGAAACTGGGTAGTTATTCAGTGTTCCTTCTTGTCTTCTTTTGTCCAATCTGACAATTCTGTAAAGTGCAGTATTCTGCAGTGCAGAAACAGCAACCCTGATTGTAAAAATAAAAAGCATCACAAATCTTTACAATGGCATTTAAGAACAAAACTGGTATGTATACTCTTTCCACTTAAGAAAATAAGACACTTTTCTCCCTCCTAATGAAATAAAATGAACATTTAAAGAGATTTAATTTTTTTTCAACTTTGATGTTCAAAATAGTCATTTATTTGAATTGCTATAAAAATATGAGATAACAAGGCAATCTGAGCCTGTTAGCTAGTGCAAAATTAAGCCGATAAAAAACTATTCTGAAACAGGAATTTCCATTTACATGTAATACAACTTATTCAAGCCCAGTTCACCTTCCTGAGATTTTCTTTCCCCATGTCAGAGCTTTTATTCATTTTTTTGTGTGTATTTTCAAGCTAAGAAGTTTCACTTCTAAAATCACTTAGTGTATAAAACCAACTATTCATGACTCTCCTCACATCTTTAAAGCCTCTATATATTTGCCTACAAAGACATTTGTGTGACCATTAGACACTCCTGTCATGCCTCCACCTAAAATGTAATCATTGACTTTTGAAGTATTAAAAGAAAATGCCTTTACCCAGGACAGTGAGGTGACTGAAACAGCATCCCAAATTTAACATCCAGTTTAAATACATCGTTTAATCTGTTGTACCTGATGAGGGGCAGATATTTCACTTAGATAATACAGGGAACACAATAGTTAAGCAGTTCTCATGGTTAGAGGGAAAGAATGAGGAAGAGAGTGGTTAGTTTATTATTTGTGTGTGTCTGTGGAAGAGAGTATGAGGAAAAGCGCTTAGCATATTTTATCTCCTTTGGTTTGAGCCACTTGGATCAAAGAAATTAGCATTTTCAAGCCCAGAACTTGATCAGATCTGTGTTCTAAGGTGACACTTAGGATAAGAGTGCTTCAGCCCAGGTGTGTATTGTATTTCTGCACAAATACATGTTTTCAAGGCCACTTAAGAGAGACTGTTAACGTTGTGATAGGAAATATATAGTTGGTCTTCCTCCCTGGTTCCTGGCCCACAGTTCCTAAAATCCTATGGAGATACGGTTGAGAGGTATGTCTTTAGTTATTCATAATAACCCTCTTCCAACCATACCTGAGATTAAGCTAATGGTGTGATACAGGACAATGGGGGCTGGTTACCAGAGGAACCAGCCAGTGATTAGAGGCCCGGAACTTTTAGCACTAGCCCCTGACCCTCTGGGGAGGGGAAAGGGGCTAGAGACTGAGTTCAATCACCAATGGCCAATAACTTAATCTCTCATACCTACATAATAAAACCTCCATAAAAACTCTAACCAAAGGTGTTCAGAGAGCTTCTGAGTTAGTGAACATATCAAGGTGCAAATCTGCAGAAGGGATGGACACTCCATGCCCCTCCCACATACCTTGCCTTATACATCTCTTCCATTTGGCTCTTTCTGAATTATAATCTTTAAAACACTTTTTTATTGAATATAGTTGTACAATATTACATAAGTTACAGGTGTACAGTATAGTGATTCATAATTTTTAAAGGTTATATTCCACTTTATTATAAAATATTGGCTATATTCCCTGTGTTGTACAGTATATCCTTGTAGCTTATTTTGTACAGAATAATTTGTATCTCTTAATCCCCCACCCCTGTATTGCCCCTCTCCCCATTGGTAACCATTAATTTGTTCTGTGAGTCTGTTTCTTTTTTGCTATCTTCACTAGTTTGTTGTATTTTTTAGATTCCACATATAAGTGCTATCATGCAGTATTTGTCATTCTCTGTCTGACTTATTTCACTTAGCATAATACCTTCCAAGTTCATCCATGTTGTTGCAAATGGCAAAATTTTATTCTTTTTTATGGCTGAGTAGTATTCCATTGTATACAGATACCGCATCTTCTTTATCCATTCATTTGTTGATGGGTAGTTGCTTCTATATCTTGGCAATTGTAAATAATGCTGCTATGAGCATTGGGGTTCATGTATCTTTTTGAATTAGTGCCATATAACCCAGCAATTCCACTCCTGGGTATATATCCAAAAGAAACAAAAACACTAATTCAAAAAGATACATGAATTATATTTCTTATGATAAATGGGTAATAGTAAAGAGCTTTCCTGACTTCTGTGAGCTGTTCTAGCAAATTATCAAACTTGAGGAAGGGGACATGGGACACAAAAGTACAGGTGACAACTTAGGACTTGAAATTGGCACCCGAAGTGGGGAACAGTCTTGTGGGACTTAACCTCTGGGCTCGGCTCTAACTCCTGGTTGTTAGTGTCAGAATTGAATTGTAGGACACCCAGTTGGTGTCTGGAGAGCTGTGGAATTGGTTGGTGTGGGAAAAAGCCCCACTCATTTTCTGTTGGAAATGTGGAGAGTAAAGGAAACACTTTTTTGGGGGGGGGTGGGGGTGCACATTATAATTCACTTCTATCACACTCTCACACCCATGAATTTAGTTGCAAATGACATCTCTGAGTAAAGATTCAGAGAAATCCAGAGACTTGGAAATTCTTCCCTGTTCCCTCCAAGTCTCACATCCAAGGCTCTGATGGTTTCACAGTATGATGCATTAGAGAATTCCTCCATTTTGCTGCCTCTAGATGGTTTTTATTCTATACATAAAGAGTACCATCAGAATTTCATAGGTCTGTGTGCTGAATCATTCATAGAAGAGGCTGTTGAACGCATATTTATGAATGCCTGGAATATTCTGTTTTATAGCACCATGTTTTTTGTTGTGTTTTGCATTTCAGGTTAGGTACAATTACTGATTAGCCTAGCAGCAAATTGTAGCAGTTGGAAAGTTGAGTTTGACTTAAATTTTTATGTAAAAATGAAATGTTAGTATCACATCGTTCTGTTTGCAGTTGTTATTTAAAATACGAGCAGGTGAGAAACCACAAATGGGTTTATAAAATGATTAGTTTTGTTTCTTCATTTCAAAATAACTTTTTTTTTTTTTTGGTAGACAAAACAATGGATGGCAATCTTGAGTCTAATTCCATATCTACATTGGGCTCTCTTCTAGGTACTTTTGGATAATGTAGAGATGGGAAGAACTGCTTTTGCTACCTAAGAGCTTATTATTTATTAGAGAAGGGTTCATATGGTAAAAATTACCACAACAACAGAGCGAAACCAAGCAGCCATAGTAAACTTAGGGGCAAGATATAAACCAAGGACTTCTGGCTGGGAAGCCTGGATGACTTCTTAGAGGATGTGATTTTGAGCTGGGCTTTGCTATACAGAGAATTTTTTTAAATGGAGCCCATTTTGTACTGACTGAAATCTGTGAGCCTGATGGAGCTGTAGCACTCGTTTTGTTGACAAGTCTATTATTTATTATTACTATTATTATTATTTTTTTGGTCAGGCTTTTAACATTTCTGAAAAAAGGGATAACTTGAGGGCTTCAGGGAGTGTATACTTTTTACTGGTTTATCTACAGTGATATTTTGTTTCAGTTTGCTTTTAATGCAATAAGTTTGTATATATTAAATTTAGTTAAATGTAGATTTAAAATGGTTTGATGTGGATCTCAATTTCAGTGTCTTAAAATAGAATAAATGGATTACCCTGATTCATGTTCACGTGACTTAGATACAATTGCAGAAAACCCAACTATTAATAGTCAAGGGGTATTTCTATTTATTTTTAAGTCTCCAGATTGGAAAAGAATCCAATTGCAATGTGGAGGAAGCAGGTGTAGCTTAGTGTGGTACAAAAGACCTGAAATACAACTTGCCTCTACAGAGGAAAACATTGTGATTATTAGCAGCAAGCCCATGATGTTGCCCTGTGGCCTTTGAGCTTTGGGACTAATTGTATTGTCAATATTCTTCTACTGGATTTCATACTAATTTTACTCTTGAGAGTGTTTGGGACTCTGGGAGGGCCTTGCTGTCCTGCATACAGGTTGGCATTAAATAAAGCAAAAGCCCATTGTGTGATGCTGGAAAGAAAAGAAGTTCCTGACAAGATAAGGGATGCTGTCTCTGCTCTCATCTTTGTTTGAATCTAAAAAATCTCTACTGAGTGCAGTGGAGACCTGGCTATACCTGGGCCCTAGGGATAGAGGGACAGGAAAAGCATGTCTCCTTCCCGCCCAGCCCCACACCCTTTATGTGTTTTAGAGACGTGAAATCCCTTTATCATGACCATTGAGGGAAGTATTTAAAGAGGACAAAAATGGATTGTGTGTGCCATAAATAAATATAGAGGGATCTGAAGGGAGAGTTCTGGTTGTTGCTAAGCCATCAAGGTGAAGTCATTCGAATACAGATAGGCGGATGGGTGAGTCTATGTTTTAACACCAGGCTATGGTGGTGTGTGGAGATGGGGAGGCTCTGGATGCCACAGGCATTTGGGGACCCCATAGACTATCCCCAGGGACAGCATTAGACACAAGGAAAAAGACTTTAGGTAGGGGCCCTGATTTGGGCATTTTCTGGAAAGAGGTGGAAGTGAAGTAGAGACAGCTTCATGCTGATACATGTGAAAACACACCTAGTTCTGGCCTTTTCCTTTCTAAGATTCTCCCATCTCACCTGGCCCACTATTCGGTTATAAGAGGTAAAGGTGCAATTCTGAAAGATTCTAACAGGAAACCATACATTTTGCCTATTATCCTTCCATTTTGGCCTTCTAGACATTGCCTTTCATCTCTACATGAAAAAAAAAAAAAATAGACATCTAGTGATCAAGGGAAGATTTTGATCTTTATAGTTTTCTGAGGTTTTAGACTAGGGTCCTTGAGTGTTGTCTGTCACAATTCCTTTACTTCCAGAGCGTCTGCTTAGCTTCTCTTGCTTGTATCTTGTCTAGACTATCTCCCTATGGAGAAATACTTTGACACTAAATGCAGAAATATCCTGCCAACTCAAAGAGCAACCTCAACCCTAATGGGATTGCCCGAAATCTAAAATTAAGTGAAAAAGCTTCTGCATATCCAAAATAGTTTTCATGAAAACTCCATGTTAAATACATGCATTTTATTTCTTAGTGCCTCACTCTGAGCCCCACTGACTTTTATCCAACATGTCATTCTTAATCAGCCTGGTTATCTGGTTTCTCAGCCCACAACACATTAGAAACAGCAAAGGGGAAGCTGAGAAGAGGCTAGTGACAGCCAAAGTGACAGCTGAAAGCTTGACATTGAGGGCCGAGAGAGAAAAATGCTATAGTAGGCATAGAACCATATAGCCAAATGGTACAATAATGAATCCTCACCAAGATGGCCCCTGAGTCATCGAGGAAAAAAAAAAAAAAAAGATAACATTATGTTTACATACATCTATTTAGGAAGGCAGGAAGCCAGTGGGTAATATATTTTATAAAAATTACTATCTAAAATTTAGGTCTTAAGTGGGAATAAGCTTTAAGCACATGGAAAAATCAGTTCTCCAGCACTGTTCTTTCCCAGGAAATACCCAGGTAAATGAGGTGTTACTGATCTCATCTTTAAATACCCTACTGATCTTCTCCTACAATTTGGCCATAAATAGCCTTACTATTCACTGTTTTTCAGCAGTTACCTTGTTATAGGAGGAAACAAACCCAAAGAAATGCTAATGAAATGTGTATTCTCTTTCGTTGAGTGCTAAATATTTTGAGTCCTGAGTTGAAGAAATTGATAAGCCAGATACAAACTACTTAATTATGGAAATACTGTCTTGTATCCTCCTCCCAACACAGACTTCAGAGAATTGTTTGAGGGTTAAGTACAAGGTTTCATTTTTACCAAACTCAACAAAATAGCTGCTGGCACTCTGTGGACATTAATTCCCATTTACATGCATAATACAGAAGAAACTCTGACCTAATCAAACCATCACTGCACACTTGGATACATCTCTGGAGAGAGAGTCCTTGTCTCGTTGACTTGGCAACAGTCCCTACCAGTGACCTTTAATGCTATTATCCTCTCCCTGGGGAGGGAATCGAGATGTGGTAGACATTGCAGAATCAAGGCCTTTCTAAGAAATTGGATTTGAAAGGAGGATTTTGTTTGTTGTCAGTTTTTACTTGTTTCAATGTGGTTTTATGTAGCATTTTATAGATTGTGTGCTTTTTTAAAAAATTGCTTTCATTTATTAAATAAGACAAGCAGTAGCATTTCTGCAGATGGACAGAGGTCCTCTACAAAGTGGGCTGATTTTTCTTCTGAGTCAGGCTGGCATGGGCTTATAGTGACAACATTCCTTTTTATCTGTATAAAATAATGTCATGTTTCTCCCAAGGGAGCTCCTTTTAGAAAGGCCCAAGGAATGTAAGAGGAATTTGCTGTGATTTCCAGTTGCAGCCTCAACTAGTTACATATAATAAGATGGTAACAGTGGACTCTGGCCTAAGAAACATTATAGCATCCCCAGGAAGCCTATGCAGATAAGAATGCATTGTTTCAATTTGTATTGAAAACCTAAACCGATGTAACTCTGGCTGATATCACTTAGGCTGTGGATTTGGGGGTAGCCTGTTCCTTTTTGATTACTCTGTGTTATCTCCAGCCCTGTAGCTGTCTAGATCTTTCCTAATATAATTTGGAAATTGAATTTTTCTAAAAATGTTCTATTGCAGGCATAGTTCTTATAGTAGAGAAGCAAGCAGGGCCAGGACCTCACAAAAGAGTGAAATGGATCATATTTGCCTTTGCTATACCAAGGCAGTCTGTTCTAAATAGTCCCTCCCCACCCCAGTCTTTTTTCCCTTTCTGTAATTATCAGCCACCTCATACTCCATTTTGATCCTATTAAACCCAGCCCTGAGGAAACTAACTCAAATATTGTTCTTTATAAGGTGTAAATGACCAATAAAATAAAGAAAGGGTCTCAGAATCAAATGCCTGGCAGGTGATGTAGATGAGTGAAGCTGACTCAGTGTAAGATGACAGGCAGGGGTACAGTCTGTGAATCAGAGAAGGTCTGCCTCACCATTGGAATCCCCTTCATCTCTATTACACAGGAATGAAGACCCAGTAAGACTAGATGTTTTGATTTTTTAAGAAAAACTGGACATCTCAGTTTTTATTTGAGTCCTAATATTTGTAAACGTGGGCAACCACTTCCTTTTTTTTTTTTTTTTTTTTAAATTCTACATTGGCTAAATGTAACATTCTGCAAGTCAGTTTCCAAACTCCAGTTTAAATACAAAATATCTTCCGGCATTTTTTTGCTGGGAGATGTGGAAGGTTATGAGGATTCACCTTTAAACCCAGAAGGGTATATTTCTAGTTGTAGAACTGTAGGCATCAGAAAGAAAGGAGGAAGAAATTTGGGAGGGAGAGAAGTAAGTAGCTCCAAGCACCTGAATTTATACTTAGAGAAAGCCGGTCTACTTTCAAGACTTGTCTTTAGAAGCAGGAGCTGTATCTTTGGCTTGGTCAAACTTGTGTGTAGAAGAAAAGCAGAGTACAGCAGAGCATGATTCTAGGTATGTAACCCCCGATGATGACATTGAAAATACAGAGATGTTAAAACAAATCTGCTATGATTTTTCAAATGCAAAAGAAAGGTGAGGGTTTGACCATGCAAAGACCATAAGTTTGGTCTTTCTGAAGCTGCTTTTAGGTGAGAAGTAGGAAAATGGAACAAGTTGCTCAATTAGTATTTTAAATAAGATACTGACAGTATAAAACAAAATTAAGACTATTAATTGTAAAATGAATTTGAGGCAAAAAGAGACCAGAGACTGCTATGGTAATAAAGGCCTGAACTTATGGGTCCTATACTAGTTGGCGGAGGTTGGGAATGGAGATAAAAGAATGGAAATGAGAAATATTCCAAAAGAAAAAGTGTCAAGATGTGATGTCTAAATGAATGTAAAGAATAAGAGAATCAGATGACTCAAAGTTTTGAAACGATAGCAATGGACACAAGCTGGTGTCAAGAAACAAGTTTGTGAGATAGAAAATGATTGTAATTTGGGTCCCATCAAGTTGGAAAGGATAGGATATCCAGACAGAAATGCCAAAAAGACCATGTAAAGAAGACAGTGACATACAAGGATATTGGACGGTCCTCAGTGTGTTGTTTCAGCCCCACAGAGTGATATGCCTAACATTTAGAGAGAAGGGCAGAAGATATGGGCTAGATCATGGTATGTGGCAGTACTTAAGGAAAAAAGAGTGAAAAAGAGTATCAAGAACAGCCAAGCTAGTATCTTAAAAATTAAGGTTGGAAGAAAGTGAATTAAAATAATAATAATAATAAAGCTTGTTTAAGTGAGATGTTCATTTCTAGAATATAAAAAAACTGGTTTTATTTAACTTTAAGAAGGAAACAAACCAAAATTAAATCCATTTATAAAAATTTGTAATTTACAATAATTCTTAGAAAATCATCTTTTGAAAAACAATTGTATCTTCCTATTTTTGGTGCCTTTATTATTTAGTGGTCTAACTCTCATCTAAGACTCAAAGTTCAAACTCTCTGATTCATGTTCTGTTCATGTTTGTCAACAGGGGGGTGGATTCCCAACATTCTTTACGAAAAAATAATATGTACAGCAAGAATTTTACAATTTAATGCAAAGCAAACATGCCAATTTACTCTTGTCTAACATAAGGTAGAGGAAATGAAACAGAAAGTGGGATTTCAAAGTTTTGACTTAGCAATTTAATATGGATATAAACTGGGATGTGGGCAAAACACCATCTCTGAGTGTATCATAATCTGCATATTGACATATATTAGATGATTCATGAAGTTCCTTAGGGCTTGTCACTATGTGTGAATTCATGTCTGCCTTGCAGGCTGGAAGAGATATTTGGGAAACAGCTCAACTATAGACAGTAAAACAGAAACCACCCAATGCTATGTATTTTCTTGTTCATTTTTTCCTAAGCTATCAAGAATGTATTTTTATGGAATTCTTTAAAATTATCATTCACATTTCAGAGTTGGTCTGAAAATACAATTATAAATAATATAGTTCAGCCATTAATGTGAATGTAGTGTCCTAATTAGTATACTATATTATAGTTTGGTGAGATTTGCAGTGGTAGGAGTAGTGGGTAATTTAGATGAACTAAAAGAACAGAAAATTGCAGGAAATGAGATACATAGAATGGATAGATGGATACATATAGTAACTATCTGATACCATTTGAGAAGATTGTTTTACAAAAATGAATTTTCCAGATAAGTGATGTTTTCCACTTTGTGCAACAAAACTTTTCTGTTTCATTTTAACATTTTGAAAGCAATACACAATTCCTACCTTGTTGACTGGAACCTGCTAACATAACTGAACCTCTTTTTGATAACTCAGGGTCATCATTATGAACATTAATCCCTGTACTGTGCTATAATACAGTAATTCCTGTAGGGCTGCTGAAGTGTATAAAGCTGTTGCCCTCATTGCTAAGCTACTAGGCTTTCTAAATTCCTATATCTTTTGTAATTCAATTGTTTCATCCTCCTCCCTTATTAGGAGAGCGGTTGCTTGTTGTTATCAATACGCCTGCTTATTGAAGCCACTTCCAGGTTAGAGTAACTGTTTGCTTCTCATTTGCTGTAGACTAGGAAGCTAAATAGCACAAAATTTAGAATCCCATCAAAGATTGAGCTAATAGATTACAGGGGAGGCTCTAAAGAGCACTTGCATGTGCAAAGTGAATAAACTTCTTTCAGCTTTCAGATACTTTCTTCATTTGCTTCCTGATTATTATCTATGTTCTGGGAAGTTAGGACTGTAGGCTAAACACCTTCAAGATAAGTGTGATCTGTGTACACAGAGCAACTGAAAGTTGCCTCCTCTATATTAAAAGGACACCACACATAATAGGCCCTCTATGGTTGATGAATAAGTATGTATTTAGTTATATAACTATATCTGTACATAGACATATGTGCATATATATATGTAAAACTTGCGTATAAATGTGTTACTATATATGAAACTACATTATAAAGTATTGAGATCACTCCCCTCCCCTCAAAAGTCTTGTAATTAATACAGCTATTTAGGTCGATAAAAATGTGTATATGAGCTTTACCTTTTAAAAGTACTCCTGCATTACTGAGATTACTTTTGTTCCTTTCCTAGACCTTAGGACATGGCATGTACTGTTTCACTGATTCTTGCTAGATCCTTGGAAATATTAGCTACTGAAAATTGCAATCCATGTCAGCCTATTGGAGTGGGATGGTGTTATCTCCTGATAATGAAACAATATTGCACGTCACCATGACTTGCTTTTGTTTGACCCTTTCTGCCTTTGGACTGACACCAAGCTATAACATTATTAAATGCTGAAAAATGCCCTAAGTTTAGTGCTGTTACATGTGCCAACCAAGGCATGAAGCTTCTAATAGATTTTCTTCTCCCTTATTTCATCTTAATAAGCCAAGAAGCTGAGCACCATAATTTTGATACTGTTATCAGCACTTTGTGTTAAAAGTCAATTTTTACCTTCTTTTAAAAAGTAGGAAGAGATTGGATAGTATAAGTGAATGAGAGCAATTTAAAGATGGATTGTTTGTGTATTATAAGTAAATGGCCTAAAGCTTTAGGAGATTTTCTTGGGAAAAACTATAAGATTCTTTGTAGCTAGAAAGATGTTAGTCACTGTCTTCCGTCTGGGTAATGTACTGGGGTCTAATACAGACCATACACATGGTCTCACACAGTTCACAGGTAGAGATACTGTATTAGACAGGCAGCTTTAGGACATGGAAAAGGGAAATTAATTAATTTCGGTGGGAATGCAAACCTGTGACCTTGTCGCTATGTACTAACCTACAAGTTAATAGGGCTTGTATTTTTATTTAATGGCTTACAGCTACCATTTATTAGCTCTGTGTCAGGAACTGTGCTTTATGTTTCATACACTATCACATTTGATCTTCACAAAATCTCTGTAAGTTGATATTATTATCAGCCTCTATTTCATAGATGAGGCAGCTTGAGGTTTAGAAAGATAAAGTGCCATGCCCAAGATTACACAGCTAATAAGTGTCAGAACACAGTTTTAATTACTATGCTGATTTCCAGCCATAATGTTAATGTGACCACATCCAATAAATCAAATTTACATAAACATCATTGACTTAACATCAAACCACTTGCTTTGATTAGTTATAAAAATGGCATGACTGCTAAGTACCAATATTTTTTACCATCAAATAATTCAACAAAGCAAAACTTCTATTTTGCTTTTTCCTCTAAGTTTTTATGGCTTGGTGGGGTTAGAGGGGAAGGGTTGAAATTAATTAGTACTAGAAGATTACATCTAGATTAATGTTAAGTAATTTGTATTTAATAATTATTTTTCTTACTGTTTACTAGAATACTCATTAATTAGTCTTTACTGGGCTGTTTGTAACATAAAATCTGCTTATGTGCCTGTTAGTTCACATGAGCCCAAGTCAAAGTCCTTGATTCCAGGCTGCTTCTGTATGGCTTGGGACCCCAGGGTGCTCTTTTGTGCCCACATATATTACTATATTTCAGTTCCCTTTGCTCCTGTCTTCCACGGCAGCATGGCCTGTTCAGCCCCATGTCTGGCCTTACTTCCAAAATAGGAACATAAGACACAGAGCACAATTTATTTTGTTCCTTGGAAGATTTAGTTCTGATTGTTTTTCTTAAAGCAGGTTAAGATCATTCCATTTCCATTTGACCCAGTCTTCTATGCTTCATAGACATTGGAAAATAGGCACTGATTTTAAAAAGTAGAGAACAACACTTTATTTTTTTGATGTTGTTGTTGTTATGCACTTAAAATGTGGCAGATAATGTAAAGACCAATTGCCCTGAGACCAGCTTCTCTGTTTTTTGATGTCTTGACTGCCGGCTGATGAATAAGTCCCTTGGGTTTGCATAGGCAGTGATAAAGAAGCAAGGATATATGTAAAGATGGACAATGGAATTGTTTTTTGAAAATTATCTGTTACTGTTGTAATAATGGAAAACTAAGTGCTGTAAGATGTGCTAACCAACTGCCTCCTGCGCGTTTCAGTATTCTAGTGGGATATAGCTGAGAGTGTCATTTGTTGAAAATGTTGCCCAGCAGTTTGAGAAATGGATAGCATAAATCTGAATTCCAGCAGATTATCCTTTTTGACCACTGCATGCTTGATTTTTTGCTTTGTTTTAACTTAACTTTGCCTAAACTCACTCAAAAAAGGAAATTCCTTTTCCTGTAGCATATTCTTGATATCTGCTAATTTCTTCCCTACGCTAAAATGATTTTCATCTCACAAAGGCTATGTAATATCCTTTGTAATATTCTATAGGCTGTTACTTTAAAAATGGAAAAAATTTTGTGTCTTCCAGATCTTAGTGGAGACACTTGAAGATCCAGTTGACTGAAATTTTATTTTTTATTCATACCTGCTATTTTAAAACCTTTTTAAAAAATTTTAAAGCTAATTGACATCAAAACTGAATCCTTCATAGGTCTCTACAGTGTGCTCAGAGTGGATTAGACAATATATTTGATAAAAAGGAAAATCAAAATAAATTCAGAAAAGTACTTTTTATTTTTTTCCCTGAGGTTAGTTCATCCAGGCATCAGGAACACTATATTTATGTGTTCATTGAACTATTTGTATCCTTAAGAAAAATAATAGATGTGATATTAATATTTCCTAAATTAAATTTTCAGCAAAACACATTGAGGCGTTTCCTGAAGTGATGTTTAGAGACAACACAGCTTATAGGACTGGGTGTTAAATAGAAAACAAATGTCCTGATTCTAATACTTAGCAACTGTATCACTCAGGGCAAGTTAGTTAAACTTTATAAGATGTATTCTCTTCAAGTACATTGTTTTATCAGTAAAATGAAGATAATTTTATTTACCTTTTTGAGTTTTGTGGGGCTCAAGTAAGTCAAACAAAGGAATTTATTTCACATCATCAATTCTCAATGGTCAATAGTGTGGAATCCCAAATCATCTCTACTTGACTTTGATATATGGTGTGTAAGCTTTAGTCTAGTGGATTTGAGGAGTTTATAATATTTCAAAGTAATGAAACTGTACTACAATCTTGATTCTGGAAGAGCTAAAACACTTTTAGCTTTTCTTCCGTGCCTATGTAGTTCAACCTTTGCTTCTTTCTTCCTCTGTGTTAAGAACAGACATCACTTCTCCTTCTTTGATTCTGTGTAGCCTGATGGTCTACTGGCTTGATTGTGCTTACTCAGGTGAGGGAGGACCTCAATCCCTGCCCCACACTCTGAGGAGGTTTACCCCCTCATGCTTGAAAACCACTGCATTATGTTTAGTCCCTACTTGGTATTCACCTGTTATTTCACTCCTCCTGGGGAATCTGCTCTTCTATGTACTCTTCTGCTGGTGAAGCATAGCAAAGAAGAAAATACCAATGTAGCCACTGTTCCAATTCAGACCAAGCATGTGTCTGCATGTCCCCCCAAAGCTACCAAACTCTGGGCTCCAGAGTGATACTGCATCTTATAACAAGTAGATAATTCCCCATTCCAACTCTGGGCCTCCAATTGTCACTCAGATTTCTAATGCTTCTCTGTGTGGCCCATAGTCTCAACACATTACCTTTGAATCACTCTAAGCACTCTCTCTTTAGGAGCTAATAAAACCAGTGAAATGGACCCCATAGGTTCCAATTCACGCTTCTCAGTCATCCTGCTTTATTTCCCCACCTCTGCCTGTTTCCTGACTTTCTCTTTTCCTGATTATCTTCTACATCATCTCATACATATTGTATGGTACTGAGTTGGCACAGTGGAAGAGAAGAGAATATTTTTGAACTAGCAACAAGCAGTGGAAAAAAAAATTCAATTAGGGAATATTACCATATGTGATTTGAAAAATTCTCTGGGAAAACAGACTCTACATTTAACAAGTCATCAAAGATCCAAATTAAAAATGTGCTAAGAGGGGCTTCCCTGGTGGCGCAGTGGTTGAGAGTCCGCCTGCCGATGCAGGGGACACGGGTTCGTGCCCCGGTCCAGGAAGACCCCACATGCCGCGGAGCGGATGGGCCTGTGAGCCATGGCCGCTGAGCCTGTGTGTCCGGAGCCTGTGCTCCGCAACAGGAGAGGCCACACCAGTGAGAGGCCCAAGTACCGCAAAAAAAAAAAAAAAAGTGTGCTAAGAACTTGAAAACAAGATTTGCCAGTGCTGGTCAGTGAATGGTTGAAGACAGGTTCATAACAGTTGATTTTAGTTAAAATGTGTAAAATAAATACATGCTCAAAAAGGAATTACCTTTACATAAGTTTTACACCTTCCATGAAAGCTGCACTGCATTTTTACAAGGATGTCATTTAGAATAATAGAATACTTTCTAAAGATTTTCAATAACAAACCATGAAATTCACCTAAATTCTATAAATAACTTTTTTTGCATGTGAAATAAAATTTAAATTGTAATGTATGCTTGTGTATTCATGTTATATTAATCCAAACCATGCTTGATCATAATGTGTTGGTGAACTTGCCCCACAAATCTGTCCTATCAAACAAAACACCAGATGCAATGCTTAGAATGTGACTTGATAAAATTAGATTCATTGGACAGCAAAGAAAATGGAATACTTTAAATAAATGACATTAGCACTTTGGAGGAAGGAAACAAATTGCTCTCATGTCTCAGACCCTTACCCAATTGACATTAAAAAGAAAAAATGTAAAAATATATTTGGAGTACTAAAGATAATGGTAGAATTAAAAAAAATATATATATATATATATATATATATTCAGGAATATGGCTTGTAGAATATACCTTATTAGCAATGATTCCTGAGATGGCATTTAAAAGTAGAAGATGATTTGTACAAATACTGGAGGCAACATTAATAATAAACCTCTTGTGGACAACTCCATGTGCATGAAGCGAGAGTGGGCTTAAGAATAGAAGTATGCGAGAGGGAATCTGCTTTTCCAAATATTGACCTGAGAAGGGGAATATCCATTTACAATTTGGTCTTTGGGCTTTTTTCCATGCAAATTTTTGTGGCTTTGATATCAGGATTTAACAAAGAAACAGTTATCCTTTGTATGTGCTCAGAAAATACATTTCCAGAAGTCCAATCAAGTTACTCAGCCAGTTGAGATTTAAAAATAATCAATTAATTCAGTGGAAAGTTCACCAGACCAATTGAATTAACTAAATTGATTGTCTGTGTGACTGAATTAGGCCAGTAAATTTAGTCAAAACCATAGACTTTGCAACTCAGTTCTAACACAAAAACCTTGAGTTGGCAAAAGAGATTGAAATGCAGTAAAGTTTCTTAGGGAGTGTAAAGAAATAGGAAGGACAACCTAAGACTTGTATCCTTGAGTTATAATACAACTAACTTATTCCAGAGTTTTTCAATAGCCTGTGCACAGACATTGCCAAAGTTAAATTCCAGAAGAGAGTATCAATTATACATTGGCTGTTGAAAACTCTTTGAAATTCTGACCATGAGATTCTTCAGGGAGCTAGAACAAAAAGCGTTGTGGGAAAGTCCCAAACAGGCTGTTCCCTGTGCTTTTTCATGCCTAGAATGTACAATTTCTAAGGCACAGTTTTTTAACAAGAGTGTTTCAAAAAGGAAAGACTGAAGGAGATACATAAGCTATCATGCCCCTCTGTGGCTTATTATATCGATCATGCTTTCTGGGTGGTGAAGGACTGCTGAGATGAGAACAATGGTAGTTCTACCCTTGGCCCTGCTATTCATGACGGGCCCCACGCTTATTTGTATCTCATTGCTCTCCAGAACAAACAATTTAGTCACATTTGCCACGTCATGGCCTTTAACAACAGGTATCAAATAATCCTTCAGTGTTTTTACAGGGAATTTTGAAATGAATGAATGAATGAGTGAATGAATAAATTGTATCAGGGACTTATAATGGCTTCTTGTTTCCTCTTTTCACCTCACAAAGCTTATCTTGCTTTTAAAGTCTCAGCACATAGCCTAAATGCTCCAGGACACATTGAACTTGCCCGTTTTTGAAACTCTTTAGCACTTACCTATCCTCACCAATTGGTTATGAATTGGTATAAAAATACTAATTACTATTATTATTAGAGGTAACATTTACTGAATGATTAGCATGACCATGGCACTGCCTTAAGCATGTTGTACGTATTATCTCTTTTAATTCTCTTAACAACTGGTGAAATAGACACATATGTCATCACATTATACTACACAGATAAGAAAACTGAGGCTCAGAGAAGGCAACTTGCCCAAAATCACATAGCTAATAATTAGCAGAACTGAGAATTAAACCCAAACAGTCCATCCTGTGACCTAACACTCTTTACTACTAAGCTGTCTCTCCTTCTGTTTGGGTACTTTCCTTTGATTTTTTTTTTTTTTTCCATTAACGAATATTGTCTTCTTGATTAGCTCTTAAGCTTCTTAATTCATTCTTTATCCTGCATGGTGCCCTTGATAGAGCTAACCACAGTACGGGTCATTAACACATACTTGATTTATTAATTATGGATATTCTTAGCTAATGCACTTCTTTTCATTTTTATTATTGCTCTGACAATAGTTCCTAAAATTCAGGTTTCTTTAAGAATGGTGTGATTGAATGTATTTGTGCCATGTTAATTTTAAACTGGAGTAACCATAATGACAGAAGTGATACATAGTTTAATTGGTAAACTATGAGATGATCAGATGATGTATAAGTATTTTTGAGATGATGCATAAATATTGTTTGTCTACATTGCCTTAGAGTAGCTTGAGTTAACGTGTTTCACTGTTGTCCCAAAAGCAATCTTTGAGTTTATCATCACTTCACTGGCCAAATGCAAATGCTTATTTTTTCCTAATTATGCTGCTTATACAGACAAGCCAAATTTAGTTGATTTCCTGATACAGCATAAATTTAAGTTCTATTTTTTCAAAAACAGTGGTAGTCTAACACAACAAATCAAGTCATTCTTGTCTATGTTTCTATTATTGACTAGTACAGCCCAAAATATTGGAGCAGACTGTTAGAAGCAGATAGTATTGCCAATCAGTTTAAAAATGTATTGATTCCCAAAATAGCATTTCTGGTTTATAGGACTGCTGGGCTATTTCATTTCTTTTTCCCATAGCTAGGCTTTTTTTTTTTTTCTAACATCTTTATTGGAGTATAATTGCTTTACAATGTTGTGTTAGTCTCTGCTGTATAACAAAGTGAATCAGCTATATGCATACGTATATCTCCACATCCCCTCCCTCTTGCGTCTCCCTCCCATCCTCCTTATCCCACCCCTCTAGGTGGTCGCAGAGTACCAGCTGATCGCCTTGTGCTATGGCGGCTGCTTCCCACTAGGTATCTATTTTATATTCGGTAGTGTATATATGTCAATGCTACTCTCTCACTTCATCCCAGCTTACCCTTCCCCCTCCCCGTGTCCTCAAGTCCATTCTCTATGTCTGTGTCTTTATTCCTGTCCTGCTCCTAGGTTCTTCAGAACCATTTTTTTTTTTAGATTCCATATATATGTGTTAGCATACGGTATTTGTTTTTCTCTTTCTGACTTACTTCACTCTGTATGACAGACTCTGAGTCCATCCACCTCACTACAAATAACTCAATTTCGTTTCTTTTTATGGCTGAGTAATAGTCCATTGCATATATGTGCCACATCTTCTTTATCTGTTCATCTGTCGATGGGCACGTAGGTTGCTTCCATGTCCTGGCTATTGTAAATACTGCTGCAATGAACATTGTGGTACATGACTCTTTTTGAATTACGGTTTTCTCAGGGTATATGCCCAGTAGTGAGATTGCTGGGTCATATGGTAGTTATATTTTTATTTTTTTAAGGAACCTCTAAACTGTTCTCCATAGTGGCTGTACCAATTTACATTCCCACCAACAGTGCAAGAGGGTTCTCTCTTCTCCACACCCTCTCCAGCATTTATTGTTTGTAGATTTTTTGATGATGGCCATTCTGACCAGTGTGAGGTGATATCTCATTGTAGTTTTGATTTGCATTTCTCTGATGATTAGTGATGTTGAGCATCTTTTCATGTGTTTGTTGGCAATCTGTATATCTTCTTTGGAGAAATGTCTGTTTAGGTCTTCTGCCCATTTTTGGATTGGGTTGTTTGTTTTTTTCATATTGAGCTGCATTGGCTGCTTGTATATTTTGGAGATTAATCCTTTGTCAGTTCCTTCGTTTGCAAATATTTTCTCACATTCTGAGGGTTGTCTTTTCGTCTTAGCCGTTTTTACTTCAGATTCAGCACATCTAAAATTAAACTCATTATCATTGCTCCAAAATATATCCCTCTTTCTTTATTTTCTCCTATTCATCCAAACCAAAAACCTGCAAACCATTCTCAACTTTTACCTCTCTCTCATCTGCCTGTATAAATGATCACAGAATTCTGCTGTTTCTCCTCCAAAATACTCTCAGATCTCTCCCCACTTTCTCCATGCTACTACTATGGCTAGACTTGTCATTCCTTGGCTGAACCATTATTATGGCCTCCCAGCTGACCTCCCTGACGCTTACTTCGCCTCTTTCCCATTTTCCACATACAGTAAAATTCAAATGTGACTATGTCACTCCAATTTAAAAAATCATTCCTATATCTTTATGGCCTAAGGATAAACATCAAACTTTATGGCAGAGCAGAAAAAGCCTCCTTGGTTTGGCCTCGGCCTACCTAAGTCATCTGCTGTGCCTTCCTTTACCATCCCCCACTCTGCCTCATGCTCCAGCCATCCAGACAACCTGCAGTTCTTTGACAGTCCCTTCCTGTTTTAGACCTGTATGCTTTCATTCGGCTGGGTTCTCTAAAGAGAATGCCCTTCCCTCCATTCTACCTTTTCCTTTTCAGACCACATCTCCAGGAGTTCCTTACTCTTCTCTAAATGCCACTGTATCTTGTATACATCTTCCTTAAGGCTTTTATTTTACATTATTATAATTAGTTATTTACCTGTCTGGTGTCTTTGCTACTAGCTGACAGTTTTGGGAGATGGTGGTCTGTGTCTTCCTTTACCTAAAATAGACCCTGATAAATAGTAGGTGTTTAATCAATGTTGAATGAATGGGACCACTTCTTCATATGCTAGTATTTTCCAACAAATCACTTTTTCTATAAAATAATTTTCTGGTTATGAATTTCCATGCAGAATAAAACTTCTGGTCTATAATAGACTGCATTTTTAAGCATCTAACCTCAGAAATAAATAGGCAGATCTGAGAGGTAAGAGCTAGCATACTTTCTAAACTACCCTCAATTTTAATTACCATCATTCTCTTTATTTTGTTAAGTTCTTTCAAAAGCCACATTGCCCACCCTTACTGCCTACTTTGTAACATATGCAGATATGTATAGGTTCAAGAAATACCATGTAAGTAAACAGTTGCATTTTCCAGTTTAATAAACCATAACCAAACGATGGTTGCATTATATTAGATGTGATCTAAGTGTGTCGTTTTGCAAATATAATGATATGTTTGAATTATAAATATATAGTGATGTTCACAAACGCATGTTTGGTTTAATAGGTAATTTTTCACAAGGGATCTTCCATTTCAGGGGACCTCATGAAAAAGTTTCACTGAATATAACCAGCTAAAATATATTTAATAAACTTAAATGATAATAATTAAACCAGTTTTTAAATAAGTATCATGTAAACTGTACAGGATTTTATCCATAACGGCTGGGAAATTCAACTGAATACCATTTTGGCTTCATTTAGTGATTTTTCCTGAATCTCTATTAGTCGAACTATTGATATTCACATTTTACTCAAAAGAAAACTGAAATGGGGGTAAAGAAAAACTTCAGAGTGGATGTCTGAAACACTGAATTTCCACACTTGTTTTCTTAAGACCTCTATAACAAATTCTGTGGTCTTCCTCAAGTAATTCAAGTTCAGTTTAAAATTACCTATCACATAAAACAAGCATATGACTCCTCTTGACCACAGCAATTAAAGACCAAGACAGAACAACAGAAGTATAGCTACATTTTAATGAAGTCATTTTTTTTTAGATTAACTTGAGTAATTACACTGCAATTTAAAAAACAAACAAAAAATGATTCACAAGAAATTTGCACTGGACTAACTTTGAATTGTATTTCTTACTAATGGTTGATGGTATAGCTTATAGTTGGTGGTAGTCCGAAGGAACAATTATTTAAATTCCAATGATATGCTATGAATAGTCAATGGAGGTTAATCAGTGTTATAGCAAATTATGGTTACAAATGTTTTCAAAATTAATTTATCCATCATTAAGTATTATGGGTCATCATAAAGAGATTTTGTTCTTATATCTACATGCATTTTATATTTTAGGTCAGGTACTAGGTTGAGTATAATTCAAATAGAAAGCTGAAAACTAAAATTTAAGGGTTATACAAGATACACAAAGAGAGTTTTAAATCCTAATGAGCACATTCTGTTGGGGTTATTTTGTTTTTGGTTTTAATTTGGTTCTTCCTGTCCTGAAAACAGATGAAAGATTCTCATTTTTCTTCAAAGTTTTATTGTGCTATAGTTATCATGTGCTTACTGGCAGCTTAAATTCCGTTAGTTTAACAAAACAGCAAAAAATATGGATGGTTAAAATATACTGTTGAATTACCAAAGCTCCACTTAGCCATCAGTTATTTATTTTTGTATTTAAATTGCAACATCATATTGGAATACAAAACCTTTTCCCCAAGGCCAGCATGCTTTCTTCCACAACAAATTACACTCCAGGTTCTTACTACCGATAACATATATTTAGTTACAAGATGTGCATGCAGTAAGCAAAATATGATTTGTGTGACTTAAGGCATTGTGAATATTTAATTAAGTTGGTATAATATTATCAGAAGAAAGAAATGATTTGAAAATAATAAGATTGACAGTATAGCTTAAATTAAAAAGAATATAAGGTAATTGTATCATTTTATTGTATTCAGCAACCAGAAAATCTGAATTTTAGTTATAAAAGTGGAAAAAATGGTGCATTGTTTTCTGTGCAAATAGCCAAATAGATTAAAAACTAAAAGAGTCTGTTAAGTTTCTTATACAATATGCAGAATATAAAGTGTTATTAATTTTTTCTATCATTACTTGGTTTCTGTAGCAACTTGGAAAATCTTACGCTCGAGAGAAATTCCTCAAGATTTGTTTGCATTGTCAGGAAAAATTTTAAAAAAGAAAGAAAATAAATCTAAGTTTTATAATAATCAGGTCTTTTTATATATGTTTCAGTTATACATTTTGAATTACGAAAAATATACCGTTAAAGCAGACAAGATCTGGATGGATGCTAAAATTAGTGGGCAAAAATTTAAGAGAGAAAGGATATTTGCATAGCCTGTAAGTGTCTCCCCCAGGGTATTTATTAACTGCAAAGGGAAAATAGTAATTTTTACAGTGGAGAAACACAGCAGACACTAGCTGAACCAAATCATCAAAGTTAAAATCACCAGTAGAGAGACATAGCAACATCATTTCCCCCCAGACATAATGCACTGAGAAGGGCATATCACTTCTGGAATATTCTTAATAAAATTCATAACCTCAATCTAATCATGAGAAGACAAATCCAATCTGAAGAACATTCTACAAAGTAAATGATCACTACTCTCTGAGTACCAGTGTCCTTGGTTCTCCTAAGGTGACTAAGAAGACATAACCAGGTGGGAGCCTGAGATTGGGTTCTGGGACAAAATAAAGATACTAGTGGAAAAACTGAATCCAAGTAAGGTCTGTAATTTGGTTAATCATATTGAACCAATGTTCTTTTCTTTTGATAATTGTCCTAAGATAGTATGAGATATTAATGTTAAGCAGAGTGGAGAGCATATGGTAATTCTCCATGCTATCTTTGCAATTCTTCTGTAAGTCTAAAATTATTTCCAAATTAAAAAAAAATTCAAGTGATTTTTATATTGTGCCTTACCTTATAGTAAAAACAAAACTCCATACCCATATCATTAAAATATATTATAATGGAAAAATATATAGCATTAAAGAATTGGAAGAGCGCTTGTAAAGTTTTCACTTGCCTTTTTTTAACAATAAAGAAATAGTTAATAAGAGAATATGAACAGCTTCCTACATGATTTTATAGAAAACTTGTGGAACATGCCTGATGTTTTCTCAGCTTGAACCAACGTTTAGGAGTTGAGTAGAGTGAGAAAGCACCTGTATTTATTCTTTAGATTTATGATGCAATGCTCTTGTTAAAATTACTGCTTTCCCTTGATAAATACACTAAGATAGGATAAATATTAAAAATATTCAAATACAGTAAGACAATGCTGACTATAGATGTATAAACTTGTTCTTAAAACTTTAATCTGTGTGGAACAAAATTATGTGTTGAAAATTCTAGTTCACATTATCTCTCCCTTTTGAAGTAGCCTTGAGAATTATACTAGCAGCAGCCTTTTTTGAGATAGTTCAAAACTGAGGTCTGGTTGATGTAGTGTTTTTAAGTAATTGAGAGCAAGCCAATGTGTTTTTCTGTGAAATCACTGTGTTTGTTTCTCTACCTGTAAACTGAGGTTACTCTATTAAATTTACATTGATTCTACACTGGGAAACTGTGGAGGCAAATTTGATGATGGATAGGGGATGGACATTAAAAACAAATTACTATTAGAAGAAATGCTTTATTGTATAGTAGTTTAATCAAGTGGCATTGTCATCCAAAATAATTGTCATGAAACTTGCTGTCGCTATATTGTCACATTTCTTAGTTGTAACTAAGTGATTATTTAACAATTGCACTATATCTCCAAGTGAGGGCAATGAATAATGATGATGGAAGCATCCTCTCAAGTTTAAAATATCATATGAAAAGATAATTGATTTTTTAACATCTTTAATGGAGTATAATTGCTTTACAGTGATGTGTTAGTTTCTGCTGTATAACAAAGTGAATCAGCTATACATATATATATATATATATATATATATATATATCCTCAAAGTGAATCAGCTATACATATACATATATCCTCATTTCTCCTCCCTCTTGCGTCTCCCTCCCACCCTCCCTATCTCACCCATCTAGGTGGACACAAAACACCAAGCTGATCTCTTTGTGCTATGTGGCTGTTTCCCGCTAGCTATCTGTTTTACATTTGGTAGTGCATATATGTCCATGCCACTGTCACTTCGTCCCAGCTTACCCTTCTCCCTCCCCATATCCTCAAGTCCATTCTCTATGTCTGTGTCTTTATTCCTGTCCTGCCCCTAGGTTCCTCAGAAACATTTTTTTTTTCAGATTCCTCATATATGTGTTAGCATACGGTATTTGTTTTTCTCTTTCTGACTTACTTCACTCTGTATGACAGTCTCTGGGTCCATCCACCTCAGTACAAATAACTCAATTTCATTTCTTTTTATGGCTGAGTAATAGTCCATTGTATATATGTGCCACATTTTCTTTATCTGTTCATCTGTCGATGGACACTTAGGTTGCTTCCGTTTCCTGGCTATTGTAAATAGAGCTGCAGTGAACATTGTGGTACATGACTCTTTTTAAATTATGGTTTTCTCGGGGTATATGCCCAGTAGTGGGATTGCTGGGTCATATGATAGTTCTATTTTTAGTTTTTTAAGGAACCTCCATACTGTTCTCCATAGTGGCTGTATCAATTTACATTCCCACCAACAGTGCAAGAGGGTTCCCTTTTCTCAACACCCTCTCCAGCATTTATAGTTTGTAGATTTTTTTGATGATGGCCATTCTGATCAGTGTGAGGTGATTCCTCATTGTAGGTTTTTTTGTGTTTGTTTGTTTTTGTTTTTGTTTTTGTAGTACGCGGGCCTCTCACTGTTGTGGCCTCTCCCGTTGTGGAGCACAGGTTCCAGACGCGCAGGCTCAGCAGCCATGGCTCACGGGCCCAGCCGCTCCGCGGCATGTGGGATCTTCCCAGACCAGGGCACGAACCCGTGTCCCCTGCATTGGCAGGCAGACTCTCAACCACTGCGCCACCAAGGAAGCCCCTCATTGTAATTTTGATTTACATTTCTCTAATAATTAGTGATGTTGAGCATCCTTTCATGTGTTTGTTGGCAATCTGTATGTCTTCTTTGGAGAAATGTCTATTTAGGTCTTCTGCCCATTTTTGGATTGGGTTGGTTGTTTTTTTGATATTGAGCTGCATGAGCTGCTTGTATATTTTGGAGATTAATCCTTTGTCTGCTGCTTCGTTCGCAAACATTTTCTCCCCTTCTGAGGGTTGTCTTTTCATCTTGTTTATGGTTTCCTTTGCTGTGCAAAAGCTTTTAAGTTTCCTTAGGTCACATTTTTATTTTTGTTTTTATTTCCATTTTTCTAGGAGGTGGGTCAAAAAGGATCTTGCTGTGATTTATGTCATACAGTATTCTGCCTATATTTTCCTCTAGGGGTTTTATAGTGTCCGGCCTTACATGTAGGTCTTTCATCCATTTTCAGTTGATTTTTGTGTATGGTGTTAGGGAGTGTTCTAATTTCAGTCATTTACATGTAGCTGTCCAGTTTTCCCAGCACCACTTTAACTAATTGAAGGAGATAAAGCATATGATCATCTCAACAGGTGCAGAAAAAGCTTTCAACAAAATTCAACACCTATTCATGATAAAAACCCTCCAGAAAGTGGGCATAGAGTGAACTTACCTCAACATAATAAAGGCCATATATGACAAGCCCACAGCCAGCATCGTTCTCAGTGGTGAAAAACTGAAACGATTTCCACTAAGATCAGGAACAAGACAAGGTTGCCCCCTCTTTCCACTATTATTCAACATAGTTTTGGAAGTTTTAGCCACAGCAGTCAGAGAAGAAAAAGAAATAAAAGGAATCCAAATTGGCAAAGAAGTAAAATTGTCACTGTTTGCAGATGACATGATACTATACACAGAGAATCCTAAAGATGCTACCAGAAAACTATTAGAGCTAATCAATGAATTTGGTATAGTAGCAGGATACAAAATTAATGCACAGAAATCTCTTACAGTCCTATACACTAATGATGAAAAATCTGAAAGGGAAATTAAGGAAATACTCCCATTTACCATTGCGACAAAAAGAATGAAATACCTAGGAGTAAACCTACCTAAGGAGACAGGAGACCTGTATGCAGAAAGCTATAAGGCATTGATGAAAGAAATAAAAGATGATACAAACAGATGGAAAGATATACCATGTTCTTGGATTGGAAGAATCAACATTGTGAAAATGACTATACTACCCAAAAGCAATCTACAGATTCAGTGCAATCCCTATCAAACTACCAGTGACATTTTTCACAGAACTAGAACAAAAAATTTCACAATTTGTATGGAAACATAAATGACCCCAAATAGCCAAAGCAATCTTGAGAAAGAAAAATAAAGCTGGAGGAATCAGGCTCCCTGACTTCCGACTATACTACAAAGCTACAGCAATCAAGACAGTATGGTACTGACACAAAAACAGAAATATAGATCAATGGAACAGGATAGAAAGCCCAGAGATAAACCCACGCACATATGGTCACTTTATCTTTGATAAAGGAGGTAAGAATATACAATGGAGAAAAGACAGCCTCTTCGATAAGTGGTGCTGGTATATTTGATTTTTGTTTCTATTTTTGATATCGCTCTTTATTTCTATTATAACAATGATTTCAGAAAAAAATTTAATCTTAAATCTTTCAGGGATTTTTCACAGCCTTAAACAAGATAAGGTTTAATCTCCCTAATCTTGCAAAAATTTCAAATATCTCATCACTACTTCATTTAATAAATATCTAAGCTCTGCCATGTTCCAGAT
Source organism: Lipotes vexillifer (assembly GCF_000442215.2). Taxonomy (NCBI): domain Eukaryota; kingdom Metazoa; phylum Chordata; class Mammalia; order Artiodactyla; family Lipotidae; genus Lipotes; species Lipotes vexillifer. The sequence goes on from NW_006798086.1 coordinate 434,659, forward strand.
CCCATGGCTGTCATTAGGGCACAGAGGGAGTAAGACTAGGTCTGTCTTTTAGGTGCTCACCAGCTTAGTTCACGAAATCTATCTCTTGATATTTCTCTGGGTGAGCCCTTTATCCAGACCAGCTGGCCCACACTCATATTTCCTGATGGTCACCCCTCCCTCCCTCCTCTTTTCCTACTTAACTTCCCTTCTCCTCAGTTCCCATGCACCCTGTTACATCAGTCACCTGGAGGCCTTGCATCCCCAGACCAGCACAGTCCTCAGCAATCTCTATTTCTACACTGAAAAACTCAGCTTGCACTTCCTGCATGCAACAGTGCCCATATGTTTGAATATATCAGGGCCTCTTAGTGAGAGTCAGCATTCCCAGCATGGGAACTGTTCCTTCTTTTTCTATCTTTGCCTTTCCAGCAACAACTGTAGGGAAGGACATGGAACCAATTTTATTTTAATTTGTGGACAAGAGCATCAGTATATGAGTCCTTCCCCAAGACCCCAATTTTTTTTTTTTTTTTTTTTTGCGGTACGCGGGCCTCTCACTGTTGTGGCCTTTCCTGTTGTGGAGCACAGGCTCCGGATGTGCAGGCTCAGCGGCCATGGCTTACAGGCCCAGCCGCTCCACGGCATGTGGGATCTTCCCAGACCGGGACACGAACCCGCGTCCCCTGTATCAGCAGGCGGACTCTCGACCACCGTGCCACCAGGGAAGCCCCCACATATTTTTTTATCTGACCTTTCTCCTGTTTACCTCCTCCTTCCTCTCTCACTCCAGAGAAAACTCTTCATTATGAAATTCCCACTGGAAATCTCTTATTTCATGCTGATATAATTCTAAAGCATGAAGCCAATGATAGGCATGTCCTGTGGCCGGGATGATGATAAATCCCTAGGCTCTCAGGGCTCTCTATGATTTCCAACCTTTTTCATACCATGATGCCAAAGAAAATGATGATGTTTGAATGGTACGTTGAAGTAAATAGGAAGCTGCTTGCCCCTGGTTTACCAGGCTGCTCCAGGGCAGAGGTAGTGATATCATAGCACAGCTATGAATTCAATACAACCCAGCTCTGCACTAATTAATTGTACAAGGTGACTTCGGGGCAATATTTCTTCTCAAATCCTGTAGGCAATACATTTCCTCCTCCCCAATGCATGCTATGTAGTTACTCCTTTTGTCTTAATTTCTGGAGATACTACTAGTTGACTTGAGAATATCCTACAGTAGTGGTTTAATAAGTTTGTAGATTGTAAACAAGCAAACAAAAATTGTCCACACATTGAGTCTATTTTTCAAGTCCTTTGAACCTTTCACTTAAGCTCAAAACAAAAGAGCACTGATTAAGCAAGGGAGTGCTTGAGACAATCACTCTGCTTCCCTGTTTTATTGTCCTGCATAGCTTATAATGGGTGCTCCATGAAAACACCAACAAGACAGTGAATTGACAAATCAAATATGGGCCCAGATAGCAGTAAACAGAGCCCTCAGTTGAAAGAGAAGAGGGAAATTGAGATGTTAGACACTGTGTTGACTACCAGGACTAAAATCCCATCTGCAATTCTTTGCAGTTCCCATTTTTTCCTAAAAGACATCTTACTACTCAAGGATAAACTGTCATTAGATGAATAACGTATTCTTACTCGGTTCAAGGCATTTTGTTACACCAGAGACTATATAAAATGTAAAAATTTTCAGGAAAACTATGTTTTTCCTGAAAATTTTTGTATAAATAATGCTAAGGATGATAGTAAACATTTTGAATGGAACATAACTAACTTTAGAATATGGTTTCAGAACTCTGGGAACTTTTAGTGTAGTGGTACAGATAAGTTATACAGAGATGCAGTAATAGCTAGGAATATAAGGCTAGATTGGGATGACACGAGACATACATGGAGAAGATTAGAAGGAATACAGTGTTTTAAAGAAGGAAAATATCATTTATAACCAGAGGTAACAAGGAAATATTCTCAGACATGTTAAAATTTGAGCTGAGCAATGCAGGATGAATATGAGGGGAAAATTCAGAGCTCAGATTAGATATACCTCAGTGTACTTCTTTTGGTTATCCCATTTATATGACATTCTATCCTCATTCTTACGAATTAGCAAAATAGCCACCAGCCCTATCAATGTATCAGTGCTTGCAGAATGCAGTTTATTTCATGCCAATTGAAGGACATAATATTGGTTATACATGCCAATTGGAAGAAACTAAAAATATATTTCTTATTCTGTGAACATGTATAACCAATATTATGTCCTTCCAATAATTTGAAGCCCTTCATTCACCCAGTGCTATTTGTAACATTTTACTAAATGTTGATAGAAGAAGCCCTCTGTTATTTTGCTTCTCTGAAGATGGCAATTATGAAATTATCCCTGGTAGATAGGAAACCATGTTGATAACATGCAATTAAGATGCATCATCAGAAACAGAAATGTGCTGTTTACTTGACAGAGTTAAATCTCCAAAAAGGAGATAACTTGTGTTAATTCCTTCTGGACTTCTCTGTATTTCACATTTATAGTTTTTTGTTTGTTTTTTGTTTTTGTCTTTAGAATAAAAGCACAAATTTATAAATGGTTAAAATATCCCAATTGCTTTTTTAAAAAAAAATTTTATTGGGGTATAGTTAATTTACAATGTTGTGTTAGTTTCAGGTGTACAGCAAAGTGAATCTGTTATACATATACTTATATCCACTCTTTTTTAGATTATTTTCCCCTATAGGCCGTTACAGAGTGTTGAATGAAGTCCAATTGCTTTTGAAGAATGAAGGAATATTATGTTAAAAAAAGCAAATCACATTAACGTAAAACAAATAAATTTTGTTTTTTCATTAGCTACTTGAAAACAAAATGAGGTCATTCTACACTAGCGATATAACCTTCTCTTTTATATACCCTCACCATGCCACCCACATACTTTCTAAACCTAGAATCTCTAAGTTTGTTAAATGCTCTTCACACACACACACACACACACACACACACACACACACACACACACAGAAAATAAATAAATAAATAAAAATTATTGTCTTATGCTCTCTGGAACTTGGATACCATTTGCCTTGTTTGGCCTAGGATGCTGGGTCAGTAGATCTAAAATATTACAGCAACTATTACCACTGATACTTGAAGCAGTTCTGATTATTCTTCAAGTTGAATAATCTATTCTGAATGATATAGCTTTTAATTTTTTTATCTATTGGTGTGCTACTTATTTCCATCATTTATGACCTTTATTTTTAATTTTGTATATATATAAAATGTTTGCAAAATTAATAATCTGCTTCACCTTTTTGTCTTTCCAAATAAATGACCTTAGCCCTAATCAACTCAAGGTTCCCTAATTGGCATCTTTTTTCCTGATTGGAAAATAAGATTTATTCAAAAGTAATGCAAAGAGAAAAAAAGTACAGGTATCCCCCACTTTTTGAAGGTTTGCTTTATACCATTTCACATGTAGGAAAGACCTACATTAGTACATGCTTTTGCTAGATTTTCGCTTTTACAAGACAAGGCAAAAAGAGAAAATAGTGTCCAGCGTTTGTTTCGTAGTGAACTGATATAGAGGCAAGGGCATCCCTAGCAGGGAGAGTGGCACTGGCCAAGCTTCCTCCCTGGGAACTACACTCAGCATCTCAGCATCAAGAAGCCATAGCTTTGAACTGTGTCTGTGAGCATCTGTGCTTTATCTCTTTTTATTTTGTGCATCAGTGAGCCAGATGTGTCCTAAGGTGATATCTTCTTCACTTTACACCATTTCTACTTAGGAGAGTTTTCATAAGAATGCTGTACTTTCAGATAACAGAGGAAACCTGTATAAGTTTCTAAGATGCAAACATAATTTCAAAGTAAAATATCAGCCTTGGAAACAACCGCAATATCATAATTTATTCCAGTGAAGCAGATAAGGCATATATTATCATGTCACTACCAAGTGTTGGCAAGGGCATGGAAGAAATGGAGCTCTCACACACTGCTGTTGAGAATGTAAAATGGTGCAACCACTTTGGAAAATTGTTTGGCAGATTCTTAAAAAGTTAAACTTACACATACCATATAATCCAGCCACTCCACTCCCCAGTATTTTTTCAAGAGAAATGAAAGCTTACTTTAGGGCAATGGCTTGTGTTTGAATGTTCATAGCCATTTTAATTGTAAGAGACAAAAACTGGAAACAGCCAAAATGTCTATCAGCAAGTGGATGGATAAACAAATTGGGATATATCCAAATAATGAAATAGTACTAAGCAATAAAAAGGAATTGACTTTTTCATTTTATTTATTTTTTATTGAAGTATAGTTGATTTACAAATTTGTGTTAATTTCTGCTGTACAGCAAAGTGATTCAGTTATACATACATATGTTCTTGTTTTAATACTCTTTTCCATTATGGTTTATCATAGGATATTGAATATGGTTCCCTGTGCTATACAGTAGGACCTTGTTGTTTATCCATTCTATATATAATAGCTTACATCTGCTAATCCCAACCTGCCACCCCATCCCTCCCCCAACTGGCTCCCCCTTGGCAACCACCAGTCTGTTCTCTATGTCTGTGATTCTGTATCTGTTTCATAGATAGGTTCATTTGTGTCATATTTTAGATTCCACATATGAGTGATATCATATGGTATTTGTCTTTCTCTTTCTGACTTACTTCATTTAGTATGATAATCTCTAGTTGTATCCATGTTGCTGCAAATGGCATATTTCATTCTTTTTTATGGCTGAGTAGTATTAAAAAGGAATTGACTTTTGGTACACATAATAACATGGATGAATCTCAAAATAATTATACCAAGTGACTGTATTAGTCAGTGTTCACCAGAGAAAAAGAACCAATAGGATATAGATATAGATGTAGATATAGATATAGGTACAGATACAGATACAGATATATGAGACGATTTATTATGGGAATGGCTGACACAGTTGTAGAGACTAAGATATGTCACTGTCTGCCATCTGCAAGTTGGAGAACCAGGAAAGCTGGTGGTATAATTCAGTCTGAGTCTGAAGGCCTGGGGACCAGGAGCTCCAATGTCTAAGGGCAGAGGAAGACGGATGTACTAGCTCAAGAAGAGAGAGAATTCACCCTTCCTCTGCCTTTGTGTTCTGTTTGAAGTCCTCAAAGAATGATGTCCACTCGCACTGGTGAGGGTAGGTCTTCTTTACTCAGTCTGTGGGTTCAAATGCTAATCTCTCTGGAAACACCCTCACAGACACACCCAGAAATAAAATTGTACCAGCTATCTAGGCATCCCTTAGCCCAGTCAAATTGACACATAAAATTAACCATCATAGTGACAAAAACCAGATTAAAAAAAAAGCAAAACTATATACTATATTATCCCAATTACATTACATTCTAGAAAATGTAACTAATATATAGTGACAGCAGATCAGTGGTTGTCTGGTGCCCGGAGGATGAGTAGAAGGGGTTACACCTTTGTAACAAGAAAACTTACGGGGTGACGAGTACATTCACGATCTTAACTATAATGATAGTTTTGTGGGTGTATACATATATCAAAACTTGTGAAATTATACATTTTTAATATGTAGAGTTTGCTGAATGTCAACTGTAGCTCAGGAAGCTGTTTTTTAAAAGAGGGAGGACATTCAGTTAATTACTGGAAATGGTTCCTTCAATTATAAAATGTAGACAGTTGAGATGTAACTGCAACTAAATAAATTAGTTCTAACTGGGATTTGTCAGTTAGAGGATTGGGAATCAATAACAAGAGAGAAATCCTTTCTACTGACCTTCACATCTATTCAGAGTATTTTAAGGTATGGGGGGGCCCCCTCCTTATATCACAGATAATGCTTTAAAGTCTATTTTATTAACTAGCAGGAAAATAGTAAACCTATTGAATCTAATGTATGAAATTAGCATAATAATTAAAGTTTGACCTTATTGTAGGTCACAAAAATTGTTTAATCTCTTTATTCATCTGTGCATATTGAGAAAGAAAGTGGCCTGTGGAGATGCTAGTAAGCTAGGATCTATCAAAGCAACCATGTTATATTAAAAGAACAAAGTTGGGCTTCCCTGGTGGCGCAGTGGTTGAGAGTCCTCCTGTCGACGCAGGGGACACGGGTTCGTGCCCCGGTCCGGGAAGATCCCACATGCCGCGGAGCGGCTGGGCCCG
>NW_006798086.1:440864-465606 GCF_000442215.2 Lipotes vexillifer
CTGAACCTGCGCATCCGGAGCCTGTGCTCTGCAACGGGAGAGGCCACAACAGTGAGAGGCCCGTGTACCGCAAAAAAAAAAGAACAAAGTTAATTATACTTTCAGTTTATCACTTTTTTGATGCTGTAAAGGTTAACATGATTTGTTTTTTCTCTTCAAAAAGCTTATATGTAGAAGAACCAAACATTACATGAGTTTCTATTTGAAAGATAAACATCTCTTTGTCTTTTATTAAGAATTATTGTTCTGCACAAGGGGTGATAGCATTGGGCTATTTTTATTGCAAAACAAAACTAAAATATACCTTACAGTTTCAGTTTTTTTAAAGGAATATCAACTCATTTCCTATTATGTGAACCTAAAGCTTTATCTCAGCTTCAAGGGAATGTCAAAATATATGATTTGGTTTCCAGACTCAAGGCAGTTTCTGGTTGAGATGAGATGGCTAGCTTCTCTGTGCCCAGACAGTGAAGGAGATTGTGCAAGTCATAATTATCTACAGACACTTTCCTGTTAAATCTTTCAAAAGAATCAAGTGCTTTGCCTCTGGTTCCATATGGTAATTCGGGGGCCAAAATTAGAGTGTTTTTACCACCAAGGAAGATAATTAAATCCCAGTGCCTTTCCATCTATCCCCTTCACACACACTTTATTATAGAATTTCTTAAGCTTTGAATTGTCAAGAGTTCAACTCTAAGCTAGAGATTTGGGATACATATTTTTGGCTCAATGGCTTATGCAAGTTTCTCTGAAAAGGGAAGCATGCTATTCTTTAGTTTGTATTAAAATTATTTTCTTTTTTGAGAGAGAAGAGGTGTATTCTGATTGGAAAATATAAAATGTAAATGGTATTTTTAGTGAATTTCAAGATTCAATAATTGCTTTGTGTAACTGTGTATTTGTCATCTCTCTGCCATAATAGTTTGTAAGTTCCAAGAGAATCTGTTTGTTCGTTCACCATTGCATTCCTACCCTCTGAGCACAGTGCCTAGACCCATAATAGGAGATGCTTAAATACTTCTTTATTAAAGGGTGAATTAATAACATAAATGAACAAAAAAACATTTTCAGCTTCTAAATGTCAGTTTCTCCCAGAGATCACTGTCATTGAGACTTTTAAATGTATAGATTCAGCAAGCAGGATTTCAGCTATTGGGAGACAGCTGCTAGATATTTCCAGCCAATCAAAATAAGAAGAGTTAAAATAATAGAAATATTCTTAAATCTTTAAACTCAGAGTTATATTTTTGGATACAGAACATACCATTATAAGAATGAACGAGTCAGTAGAGTGCATATTGTCATATATATAGATTGTGACTGTGGGTTATATGTATGTGAATTATGCATATGCATTTGAAAATTCCATATTAACTTTTTCCAGAACCCAGAATGAGGCAGGATCACTTTAATGCACCAATTGTCACATGTCCTAAAGGAATGCAACTAATTGTGAAATTAGCCCAAGCAAAGGAGAATTAGAAAGACAATTCTAAGCTAAGATATTGTCAAACACATGGATTTTTTAGTTTTCTTTCATTTTTTATTTATCTGGATTTGACTGTTTATGTTAAACTCTTACCCTTCACTGTAAAGACCCCATAACCTCAGGGTTGGAATAGGCAGTATCTTACCAGAGATCATGGAGAGGAGTTCAGTAGAGGTAACTGAGCTAAAAATTGAACAAAAAAATCAATTTCTAGGAAGCAGAAAGGAGAGCACAAAGATTCATTTAACTGAAAGAATCAGAAATCCCCTCAAGATGCAGGAATCTAAAAGACAGAGAGATAAGAGAACAAACAGAAAAGTTGGAAAGGAGCAAGTGATTATCTGGGAAAAAAGTATTTTAGAGATATGAAAAAATATGGTGTATGGATGGTGTTTCAGTGACCAAGAATACAGGGTGGCCAGTTTAAGTCAAAGAGCGTGTTAGCAAGACTAGCCCTGGAAAACAGTGCAAAGCAGATAAAGGTATCCTAGACTTGTCTTTGCCTTCTGGCCTCCATCACCTGTATCTTGGTTTATTATCCCTTAGCATCGTTTATCATGGAGTGGTTCATGGACCAGAATGATCTATCAGAATCACCTGGGTGTTTGCTAAAAAAACAAGGTTTTCCAGATGCCACCCCTAATCTACTGAGTGAGGATGACTGGGGATGATGTCCAAGGATCAGTGATTTTACAGTCTCTAGAAGAGTTGGATCCTCTGTAAAGTTGGGAAGTCCTGGATCTAAACCTTCCATGCCAGTGTCCTCATCTTGCCCCATCAGCTAAAATTAGGTTGAAATTTAATCTCCCACATAGAAATTTCCTTGATCAAAATTTTCACTGCTTCAAAAATGAAAGAATCAAAATTTTCTATCCAGTACCCCAAACCCTTCTACTATATTAATTGGAGAAGTAATAGACTTATCTTGTAGGAATTCTCTATGGACAGTTCCTTCATTCTCTTGATATTTTAACCATTCATACTAATCCTAGCTAGAATTTGAAGACAGGAAAGTGGAACATTGGGTACCTAATGGGGACATGTTTGTAACAAGATGATCATTTCTGTGTGTCTCAAAACACACTGTGTAGGTGGCCACTAACTAACTGCCTATGCAAAAATCTAACCCTGAATATAGCAGGGCAGGTGTAGTGTTCAAAATAATGAAGGCAAAATAGAACCAGCAGCTTTTCCTTGCAGATGATATACTTTTCTAACTTATGCAAGCTGTGGTAAGGACATTCTGTGTAGTTTGTAGCATTTCAGCACCTGTTGGGAGGAATTGAAATAGACTTTATACATGGCACCCTCAGACTCTTGAAAAATATTTGCTATGTACATTATAATATCAGTACTGTCACAGAATCTGTAGGGAGTGAAAGCCTTAAGGAATAATGCAAATAACAATTAGGAGGAATTGCTGTGATGGACAGACCAAACAGTTCCTTTTTTAGTCTCTGCAAGTCTAAGAAGCCTTCAGGAAGCACTTCATAAATATAGTAAGAGGCCTGCCTGGGGAGAGGCAGCTACTAGTGTTTGCATGTCAAGCAGTTCATTTTTTAATTAATATAAAGTATCTGGGGTGGTCTTCAGATGATGTATTTGGAGAAGGAATGATGCTGTTTGGGTTCTAAATGCCATGAAAAAGGAAAAGAATTTCAAAAAAAAGAAAAAGAATTTCAGAAGGAAGGAGAAACTCCTGCTCTGCATAACCTAATCATATTATGAAGGCATGCTGGTGCTGTCACTCATGTTACTGTACCATAGAATTTTCCTAATGTAACAAATAGAAGACCAAACCAGCCTCTAGGGCCATGTGTATAAACAGCTGATAGGTAATTACTGGGAACCTTTAAGGCACAAGCAAGGAAAACTGGACACTATTAAGAATAAGCTATAGGGCTTCCCTGGTGGTGCAGTGGTTGAGAGTCCGCCTGCCGATGCAGGGGACGCGGGTTCCTGCCCCGGCCCGGGAAGATCCCACATGCCGCGGAGCGGCTGGGCCCATGAGCCATGGCTGCTGAGCCTGTGCGTCCGGAGCCTGTGCTCCACTACGGGAGAGGCCACAACAGTGAGAGGCCCACGTACAGCAAAAAAAAAAGACAGAAAACCTTCACCCTACAAAAAAAAAAAAAAAAAAAAAAAAAAAAAAGAATAAACTATAGTTGAGCAATGTGATAGAGCAAAGCACTATTTACATTCGCTAAATGGAAGGAAACTAGTTTCTGAAAAAAGAGGAAGAAATTCACCTAATTTGTTTTTAGACTCAAGCAGTCCATGTTAAACTGAGGCTAGGATGAGGAAGCAATCCAGGCAACACTACAAATCAGAAATAGGCTCAAAGATATATTTCATTGTCAGTTCTTCTGTGAACCCTCTACTGAAAGAACCTTCTCTTCCCTGATGGGTTAGGGACTTTTTGTTATCAAAGAGGCCTGAGATGCATGGATTTGCCACTATTTGCTGAGGAAACCTAAGCCATCACCTGATATCTCTAAAACTCAGTTTTCCTGTAGAATATGGATAGTAAAAGTATTAGCATAGATGCTGGCAACAATGAGCACTAAATGATAATCACACTCATCATAATGATTTAATACTACATAAAGAACCTTGCAACCTTATTTTAAGATAAACAAGCATGCATATACATTCAGGATTATTTTGAACTCTCTGAGGCCTGAAACTTTGTTTGCTTTTTCCCCTCAGCTTTATTGAGGTATACTTGACAGATAAAATTATATATGTTTAAGGTGTACAATGTGATTGGATTTGATATATGCATACATTATGAAATGACTACCACTATCAGGTTAGTCAGCATATCCATCACCTCACATAGTTACCTTTTGTGTGTGTGTGTGTGTGTGTGTGTGTGTGTGTGTGTGTGTGTGATGAAATGTACTGTGTTAGCAAACTTCCAAGTATACAAGATAGTATTATTATCTATAGTCACCATGCTGTACATTAGATCCCCAGAGCTTATTCATTTCATATCTTTATCTTTCTGTATCCAACCCTCAGACCAGTGCCTAGCACCTAGTTGAGACACCATACATTTTTGTTAGATATTATCTGTTGATGAATGGACTTTTTGAGGTTCTGGTAGGTCCTGTTCCAGTATCTTGGAGGACCCTCAATGCAAGTCAGAAGCAGCCGGCCAGATACATGGTATTGGCCTGCTTCCTGTGGAGTCAAATACCACACGTTCACATTGACATAAACCAGTGGCCAAGGGTCCTGCTCACATTTCCAAGCCTCTCACCTATTCTAACTGCAGGTTACATGTTACCCTTGCCTGAAGTCCCTTCTCCTTCCCAGATGGATTTCGATGTTCAAGCTCAGAGAACCCCACCCTCTTAAAAACTGAAACCGGTTCGTGATACTAGGATATGACTTGGTAACAAGTCAGTCTCAGTATTGTTACACTCTGTGGGGATGGAGAAGTATTTGATGCTCCTCCTAGTTGTTATGCTTTGGGGTGAAGGAAAGCAACATGGCAACTTTAAGAGGCTAGAATTTGCAGTCAGACAAACTAAGGCTTTGATCCTGCCTCTGCAATTTACTAGCTCTGTTATCTTGAATGAACATCTCAACTTCTTTTTGAACACCTTAACTTCTTAATGCCTCTGTCTCCTCATCTGTAAAATAGGGGCAATAGTACCTACAACAAAGGAGATAGTTAAAGGAGATAGTTAAAGGAGATGGTGTATGTAAATTGCTTAGCATAGTACCTGGCTCTCCTAGGCTCTCCTGACCTTCCACCTCTCAAAGGGTGTAAAGTGCAGTTGTTAGGATTTGTTGAGCACTCCCTGTATACCAGGCACTATTCTAGGTGCTGGGATAAATTAATAAACAATACAGACAAAAACTCCAGTCCTGGTGGAACAATTTTAATGATAATTATTTTCTTTAATATAAAGTAAAATTTATAGGTTCATTGAATCTTCAAAACCTCCAATCTTATTAAAATGGAAACTAAATTTAGGATGAAATCAAAGCAAAATCAAGTATAAATGATGGTTATAATTGATTGTAAGATGTTAGTCAAGGCATTGACTAACTTTCAGAGGGTTAAATCTGTTGCACACTTTTTAAAGTTGTGGATTCAGAAAAACAAAAGAAAAAGAATGAAAGCCATAATTAATTTTGATTAAAGAATAAACCACTAATTTTTCTTAAAAATATATATATATGAATATATAATTTCCAACATACAAAAATGTATCCCCAAATAAGTTTCATATTCATAGAGGCATGTTTGGTTCTTAAATTTTAAAAGATTTCTAAGTCCTTTTAAAATTATAAAGTCCTGGGGCTTCCCTGGTGGCACAGTGGTTGAGAGTCCGCCTGCCGATGCAGGGGACACAGGTTCGTGTGGCCACTGAGCCTGCGCGTCCGGAGCCTGTGCTCCGCAACGGGAGAGGCCACAACAGTGAGAGGCCCGCGTACTGCAAAAAAAAAAATATATATATATATATATATAATATATATAATATATATATATTATATATATATATAAGTCCTCAATAATTTATGTCACAAAATGATTTTTAAATAAGATTTATTCCATTTATCAAACAACCCCAAACTATATGTCAGTATGCTGCATACTCCCCCAAAAACAGATTTTTAAGCTTCTTGGATGAAAAATAACTTACTTTTTTTTCAAAGGACGTTTATTATCCTCCACATTCAAATAAAGTGTGTCAGGTAATAGGCCTATCAAATAGACATGCAGGAGAAAATATACATATTAAACAAAATGAAGCCCTTTGTAATGGGTAAATGTAAGAAGTGTCCATCAAAATGAAAAATAGTTTACTACATCAAAAACTGTACACGGCAAAAGAACAATTGTTTGTATATCCATTTACAGTATGATGGAATCTTGAAGCAATGTGTTGTTGATGCATTTAGCGTTTGCCCTTGTTGATGGAACCAGAGAGCCATATCTCATGCCATCCTGTATGTGCGTGACATATAAGTGGTAAGAGAATTGGAGGACTGGGGAAAGGCCAAGAGTACTGAAGCTGAGTGGTGAAGAGAGGCAAGCAGATGCTTCCTGCCACTACCTTCCCTAATAATCTACCTGAATGTATCTTTTGAGTGTATGGTTCATTCTCTATCTATTGCTTGCCTACAGTGTAAAACGGACTGTTACAAGTGTTATGCTGTGATATGTTGGATAGTATGAAATGATACATCCTGCTCTCAGGAAGCTCACACAATTCTAGAAAGAAGGAAGAGAGCTTTTCAGAATTGGGCAGTGTATGGTTATTGAGGGGATGAAAGAAAGCACTTTTACTAGTGTGACTAAAGAGGAGGTGATGTTAACTCTGGACCTGGAATCGGGCAAAATGCCACTGAGATACTGAGGATGGCAGAGAGGGAGCAAAAGCAGAGGCTCGGAAACAGGAGGGTGATGAGGCTCTAGAGACAACAGGGAAAGGAGTGGGGAGGAACTTCCAGAGTCAATGCTTGTGAGTGATGCTGGCAGAATAATTGCCAGGAGATGGAAGTGGAGTGCAAAAGTGAGGTTAATATTTCTAGAAGACATTTTCAGTAATAATAATTTAGATAATTTTTCTTCCCATTACATAATTGTGCCCTCCAGGAAACAAAAACAGTGAATGCACTTCCAGCAAGCTAAGAACTTTGGGTTTGTACTTAAATGATCTGTGTTTGTATCCTGCTTTGAGGATTACCAAGAAATTAGGTAATTCTTCCTTCTAAAGTGAAGATACACCCACCTGCTCTTACCTCAACTGTTGTTGTTTTGAGGTTGAATCAAATGGATAAGGTGTGAATGCTTTCTGGACCCTGGGATGTGAGTGTAGGGTTTATAGTATAAGGTAAAATTAAGTAAAATGAAGATTTGGGCTAAGCACCTGCACAGTGAGCCAAAACAAAGGCAGCAAACACAGAAATGAAAGACTAAGACTTGCTGAAAGCATTCTGATGGAAGAGGTGGTCATTCTTGTATCTTTATTCAGAAGCTAATTACGCAGTGTAAAAGCCTTTCTTAAGTGTGGAAGAACGAGTCTCCCGTCTGCTTTTGCTAATTTACTGTCATCTGAGATGTGGCTGCAGTTCATTGTGACTATAATAGAAGAGGAAATCCAATAACATGGTTTACTAGTCCTGGTTCTACTACTTACGGCTTCAATAAACTCTACAGCCTCTTTCTTTCTCTCTCAATTGGGGATAATAATAGCTTGGAGCTGCTGTATGGGTCAACAGATTATCCTTGTGATTTAAAGGAAGATGAGAATTTCAAGTGTAAAACAGTTAAAAAGACATTAAGTTTCTTTTTTGTTTTGTTTGTTTTTGAGGGCAGAACACAGAACACTTACCTCATGTCTATCCTCCAGTCCGGGCAGAGCCCCAGTCAATAGGAAGCAGAGACAGCCACCACTTCTCAAGGAGAAGGAAAGGGTTTTACAACTCCACGTCTGACCTTCTATCACTAAGAACAACACCAATCATTTAAGAACTGTCATAAGTGTGGCATCCCTGGGGAGGCTACTGACTAAAGAAAAAATAAAGATCCCTGTCCTGTGTCACATTCCACTGTGGGAGATCGAACAACAAATATTTAAGCATAAGTAATTATATACTATATATATTAGGAAGTATGTAAGTTCAATGGAGAAAAATAAAGCAGGGAGAGGGAAGGTAAAGTGTGGGTGATATTGGGACAAAGATTAGAAAGAGGTGAGAGAGCAAGCAATATGGATATCTGGAAGAACATACCAGACAGAGGCAAGAGCCAGTGGAAGGCAGTGATCTAGTGAACTGCCTGGCTTGTGAAAGAATCAGTGGGCTAGTGGTTGTGGCTGGAGCACATTGGGGGCCTGGGTGGTACTGAAGGTGAGCTCACAGACGTAAGGGTGGAGTCAGATTGTGTAGTTATGGCCATTCTAAGAACTTCGGCTTTTATTCAGAGAGATGGGAAGCTGCGAGGGGGTTTGTTGTTGTTTTTTGTCTCTGAAATTTTTAATGCAATAGGAAAATGCCCATGTCATGTTCGGTGGGGAAAGCAAGATACAAAACTAACATCCGATATTAATAGTGTTTATTTCCCGATGGATATTGGTAATTTCTCTTCCATTTAATTTCTTTATCTTCCAAAAAAAGAACAAATGCTCTAGGATAGCCTTATTATTTTTTAAACTAATGAATTAATTGTAATGGTGGCCTCTCTGATAACGAAGATATTTTGTCTCAAGTGTGAGATGATATTCTTGCTGAGAATTGTTTTTCTTAGTAAATTATTACTTTGTTCAAGTAGCCCTTGAGCTTGGGTGGTATGGTGGGGACCTGGGGGCTGTGGGGTAGATTGTCCATTAATTAATTAATGGTGATTAGTGTATAAACACAGAGAAGTCCTGTTGTGTCAGTTATGGCAGGGTAGGCTACTGAGTATATTTAACCATGCATTTGTAAATAAAATAAATATTTACTTAGATGATAGATTAATTTCACTTCCCACTTGCTAACCTCAGTACCTTAAATGGAGCAAAACACTGTGCAGTGGAGAAAATTGATACTTCTAGAACTCTATAAACTCCTGTTTCTCTTAATATGTATTTTATTTATTTTGTCCTTAGCTTGTGACTTTGTCAGATCATTTTCATGATTTCTGGCTGCACCTGTTCTAGTACAGATTGAGCTGCTCTTTAGAATGTAGGTGCTACTTACTCTTTTAATTAACACCTCTTCTTCTTCTAATTCAAAAAGGCTACTTAATTTCTCATGGGTGGGATTTCAGCCAAAGAGTGACATGATTCAACTTTAAGTTTTAAAAGGATCATTTTGACTTCTTTTGGAGGAGGGAGGCAGGGAAGAGTCGACTCAGGGATACCAGTTTGGGGGTTATTTCAGAAGTCACCAGACACTGGTGACTCAGACAAGGGCGGCAGCAGTGAAAACGATTAAGTGTTTAGATTCTGGGTTTATTCTGATGGTAGAGCTGATAGATTTGTAATGGTTTTACCCAAGCTTTCTGAAGCCTAGAGGTCAATACCTTCCCATTTCTTTGTATCGGTAATTAGATTGAAAAGTGGTTCAAGTTTAATTTCACACTTATATGTCAGTTTACCCTTAAATAATCGCTGGTTTAAGAATTCCTTTTCTTTTTTCTCCTTTGTTATCTTCGACTCTTGAGTATTTTTCATTGTATAAGACACTTACATGTAATATCAAAAACAAGTGTCAATATATACTACTACAAAGTTAAAGTGATATATATCAGCTATATTTATATGGTGGGTAAGTGAGTGATGACGTCCTAGCTTTCAAAGTCCCAAAGTCCTAGTTGTCTTCTATCCTCTTTCTTTCTCCTGCTCTCCTAAAACAAAAACAAAAGTAAAAACCAAAACCAACTGTTCTCCATTCATAGGTATTTTGCTCCCAACAAGATGCCATGATGTAGCTCTTAAACTAAGTTATACTGGCAAAGCTTTTTAGCTATTAGCAAATGTTTTTTCAGTTCAGTTTAAATGTCATTTTACATCCAAACAAGCACTACAACCTTATCAGGCTGGACTGGTTCAGGTTTTGTTTATCAGAGCATCTCTAAACACATCCTGAATAGAAAAGCATATATTCTTATCCCTAAGTTGTAGGCTACAACAAATCTGGGTTCCAGAAGCAGTTGTTTTGGTAATGTGGAAGGAGTTGTTTGAAAGTCAAGTAAAAATGCATCAGATGAAGTTCTTCTTGATTCTTTATTAATGCTTGAAAAAAAAGGTTATTATTTTCTTCTGAAAGAGAAAAGAGGAGAAGGAAATAGAAGAAAAATAAAGAGGGAAAAGAGAACTATATCTTTTTCTAATGCTTGCTACTTTCCGAAATAAAAATATAAATAAAACTAGTCAGTCCAATTTGCAATTTAGTCATACTCAGCTAATTGTTTTTCTTAAATTGGCCAAACCACCACATATCAAACAATCCCAGCTTTCCAAACTTTCTATTTTACATCAAGATCTGACGTTTTTCCCAGGTTGCAAAGGACTTAAATTAATTTGACGTTTCTTGCTCTTTTGTTCCTTGCTCTGTTTCCCCACATCCACTTGGTCACACAGTGTGAAATGGATAATAATTTTTGTTTGAGCATCATTTGAACCTCTGTTTGGAGTAACCCTATTGGCTACTGATTAGATAGGAAGATGAAAAAGCCAGAAGGGAAGAAAGGGAGTAGGAGATTGTGTGCCTCAGCTGCAGCCATTATGTCACAAAGGAAAAGGAAGGAAACAAAAGAGGCAGGTGGAGAAGACAGTAATGACAGCTGGGTTCAAAACTGAACGTTTTTCCAACCGAATGAATCTTACACTATCCACGAGGCAGTAGGAGAGCAGGACAACCTGATCACGTGGTTAACATATTTACTTAAAATCCAAATTGTGGTATACTAATACTTTAAGTATTTATATGTAAATCAAGGTTAACTTGAACTTCTCTGTATTATTTATGTGTAAATTTTAAATTCGGCTTCCCTGCCTCTTTTCCCAATAGAAGTGTGACCTCAGCAACTTCATGGAGATAAATAGATTGAGAATGAGCCATAAGCTGCAGCCGTTTAGATATGGAGTTAATTAAATATGAGTGGGAATCAACATGAGGAAATGGATATAAAGGAAAAGGGGGACATAAAAACTTTAAAGAACAGTAAAAAGAGGAGGAATTCAAAACAGAAAAGAGTATGGTCAGACACAAATGAGAGATGGTCATGATCATAAGCCATCATGAAAATGCAAATTAAAGCCACGATGAGATACCCCCACTGAGATGGCTGTAACCAGAAAGACAGATAATAAGGAGTATTGGGGAAGATAAGGAGAAGTTGGAACACTCACATATTGCTGACGGTAATGTAAAACTTTGGAAAACTGGCAGTTTCCTAAAATGTTAAGCACAGGTTTAACACATGACTCAGTAATTGCACTCCTAGGTAACCTACCCAAGAGAAATAAAAACAGGGCCACACAGAAAGTTGTACATAGATGTTCATAGCATAGCAGCATTATTTATAATAGCAAGAAGTAGAAACAATTCAAATGTCTGTCAACTGGGAGATGGGTGGGCAAAAATGTAATATATCCATTCAATGGAATACTGTTGTGTTCCACATGCTACATGCTACAACATGGATGGACCTCAAAAACTTTATGCTAAGTGAAAGAAGTCAGACACAAAAGGCCACGCATTATATGATTCCATATTAACTGTCCAGAAAAGGCAAATCTGTAGCAACAGAAAGAATAGTGATTGCCTGGGTTGACCTGGGGATGGGAACAGGGAATGACTGCTAATGAGCACAAGGTTTCTTTTTGGTGCAATGGAAATGTAAAATTAGACTGTGGTGCTGGTGGCACAACATCATAAATTTACCAAAACTCATTGAATTGTACATTTATTTATTTATTTTTATTGGAGTATAGTTGCTTTACAATATTGTGTTAGTTTATACTGTACAGCAAAGTGAAGCAGCTACATGTATACATATATCCCCTCTTTTTTGGATTTCCTTCTCATTTAGGTCACCACAGAGCACTGAGTAGAGTTCCCTGTGCTATACAGTATGTTCTCATTAGTTATCTATTTTATACATAATATCAATAGTGTATATATGTCAATCCCAATCTCCCATTTCAACCTTGGTGTACATACATTTGTTCTCTATATGTCTGTCTTTATTTCTCTTTGTAAATAAGACCGCCTACACCACTTTTTTTTTCAGATTCCACATATATGTGTTAATATACGATATTTGTTTTTCTCTTTCTGACTTACTTCACTCTGTATGACAGTTTCTAGGTGCATCCATGTCTCTACAAATGACCCAATTTTGTTCCTTTTTATGGCTGAGTAATATTCCATTGTATATATGTGCCACATCTTCTTTATCCTTTCCTCTGTTGATGGACAATTTAGGTTGCTTCCATGTCCTGGCTATTGTAAATAGTGCTGCAATGAACATTGGGGTGCATGTGTCTTTTTGAATTATGGTTTTCTCTGGGTAGATGCCCAGTAGTGGGATTGCTGGGTCATATGGTAGTTCTATTTTTAGTTTTTTAGGGAACCTCCATACTGGTTCTCCATAGTGGCTGTATCAATTTACATTCCCACCAACAGGGCAAAAGGGTTCCCTTTTCTCCACACCCTCTCCAGCATTTATTGTTTCTAGATTTTTTGATGATGGCCATTCTGACCAGTGTGAGGTGATACCTCATTGTAGTTTTGATTTGCATTTCTCTGATGATTAGTGATGTTGAGCATCTTTTCATGTGTTTGTTGGCAATCTGTATATCTTCTTTGGAGAAATGTCTGTTTAGGTCTTCTGCCCATTTTTGGATTGGGTTTGTTTTTTTGATATTGAGCTGCACGAGCTGCTTGTATATTTTGGAGATTAATTCTTTGTCAGTTGCTTTGTTTGCAAATATTTTATCCCCTTCTGACGGTTGTCTTTTCATCTTGGTTATGGTTTCCTTTGCTGTGCAAAAGCTTTTGGTTTAATTAGGTCCCATTCGTTTATTTTTGTTTTTATTCTCATGAATTGTACATTTAAAATGAATAAATTTATGATGTGTAAACTATACCTCAAAAAATCGATTAGGGCTTCCCTGGTGGCGCAGTGGTTCAGAGTCCGCCTGCCGATGCAGGGGACACGGGTTCGTGCCCTGGTCCGGGAAGATCCCACATGCCGCAGAGCGGCTGGGCCCATGCGCCATGGCAGCTGAGCCTGTGCGTCTGGAGCCTGTTTTCTGCAACGGGAGAGGCCACAACAGTGAGAGGCCCGTGTACCACACACACACACACAAAAAATCGATTAAACATTTTCTTAAAGGTACAAATGAGACAAAACCATGAATCTAGAAACCTGGAGGTCAAAGATAGCAACATATTAAAGGAGAGTGGGAATGATAAGTGATGTCAGGTGTAGAAGAGATGTGTGAAAAATTAAAAGAGAAACTTCATGTTTGTCTCTCTGATTTTACCAGGGAAGCCTTTCAACTGATAGTCCAGCCTGCAGGTGTCTGCATTACTCCAGGCTGTAATACCTGTCCTGTGGCCACGGAGCAGCTCATAATGATCCTACAATAATCTGCTCATTTAAATAGGGTTCATCATGCATAGACTGTTAGGCGTTTGTTGTTGTTTCAGTGCAATTCTGGGTAGACTGTTGTGCAGGACTTATTTTAACAGGAGTTAATTAGGTCCAGAAAATTGTCCTTGTTTGTTACAGTTCCAAAGCCCCAGTACAAACTATATTAACCCTATCATTGTGAGCGATGGAAAAAAGAAGGGGTAGGGTTGGGGAAGGAGGAGAAATGGAAGAGAACAAGTTTGCCAGCAAGTTCACATTCTTTACTTTTATAGAGATAGTTTTCCTTTAGAAATGCTCCTAAGAATAAAGAGCCAACTTATATTTTTCAATGTGGTCAGAAGGTATTCTCTACAGGAAGGAATTGCTATGTACATGCACAGTACATAGATCACTCATTTCAAATGAATTAAAAATAAAATAAAATAAACCTAATAATAAAACTCAGAATTACTTATTTTTATCATGATCTAATTCCCAGGAATGACAGTGTTTGGGGATCATTGTTATGGATATTAATTACTTTCTTACCAGTTATTGAAGGAAGCTGTGGCTAAAACATGTATTTTGAGTGCCAGGTTATAAAGTTTACTATAATGTAATTCACTAGATACCAGAAACCACAGAAAAATGGGTTCCTATTTTGTAGTTTTTCTACCACTTAAAATTAATTCCAAAGGGTTGGCTAAAATAAGTTGCCAGTTACTTATTTTTATGCTTTTTTCATCTTGAAATATTCAGGATCTTAAAATTTTAAGTTAGAGCTAAAGATAACTTTGTACTTCTTGACTGACGTTTTTGTTTTAAAAGTCAGCAGTTAATTAAGAACACAGTGAGGGGTTTTTAAAATAGACTATGAGAGACTTGTTTCCGTTTGTTGGTTTGTTCTAATAGTTTGTATTAGCAAGTGTTTTATCACCCAAATTACAGTGAGGTACAAAGAAAACTCCTAGGTTTCATTGTCTGGCATTTGGAAAGGCACCTATTTTTCTGCTGGTTTGGGCATGCACATAATGAGCTCATGGAGCATTTGTTTTCCTGACCTCTGGAATAAAAAAGCAACCTGGGGACTTCCCTGGTGGCGCAGTGGTTGAGAGTCCACCTGCTGATGCAGGGGACACGGGTTTGTGCTCCTGTCTGGGAAGATCCCACATGCCGCGGAGCAGCTGGGCCTGTGAGCCATGGCCGCTGAGCCTGCGCGTCTGGAGCCTGGGGTCCACCATGGGAGAGGCCACAACAGTGAGAGGCCCGCATACCACCAAAAAAAAAAAAAAAAAAAAAAAGCAACCTGACATTAAAGACAGGGATAAAATACTGGGCTGCTGCTTATAGGCTTATTGGTGCGTTTGTTGTCACAATAATTGTTTGGAAGCATTTTTATTTGATGTTTAAATTTCAGAGCAGGTTCTTATGAGTATCCAGGGGAAGAGAGCATAGAACCGGAAGGTGAATCATCCTTTGATAACTGTGTGGACATCTGCACAAAAACAGTGTGCTCTGTTATCACACGACGTCAGGAGCTGTACACTGCTTGCTCTTCCTGAAATCATATTTTATCATTTTATATTTATATATATGCTTTATACGTATGTAAAGCAATGACAAGAAGGCATCTGGCATCAGAAAGCAGGGATCTCACATTTGGGATCTTTTCTTGTATCAGAGCCACTTTGATAACTACCTTACAAAATAGGTTAAATTTTTTTAAAAAATGCTCTCATTAATTATCACAGTAGATATTTACAGTCATCCCTTGGTACCCATGCAGGATTGGTTCTAGGGCCCCCGTGGTTACCAAAATCTGTAGATGCTCAAGTCCCTTATATACAATGGCATATTCTATATATCACATCCACACACCCTGGGGACAGTGCACAGTTGAGGCAGTTCTTCAAATTCCTCAGGAACAATGGCATTTCTGACTGGAGCTGGTAAAACTGGGAGACAGAAACAGCTGGAGAATAAATATAAATGCCACCAGTGTCCACTTTAGTTTACTGGATTTAGACCACTTGTGGCTATTAGACAATGAAAAGGTAGATGACCACAGCTGATTCATTTTTCTACATTTTAGGGACAGAGCAAGGGCAGTGATGACCTCTATGATTCATTCCCATCCATCAAACAAATCAGTCCCTAATCAGAGAAATCTGTATTGTATGCACGCAAGAGTGCTAGGGAGTCAACAAAAATTCCTTGCCCTGAAAAAGAGTTATCTTCTAGTACAAGAATTTTCAGACAATAGTGTATGAATCCATTTTCCTCTGATTGCACTTAATCTCCCTAGAAGTCAAGTAATGCAATATGTATTTCTAGTCCCATTTGACATGATTTAAGATATTTAAATAACTTAGCCAAAGTCACAATGTCATTGGCTGAAGCGGAAGCAGATACCCCCTTCCCCAAGGAGAGACTGACACGGTAAGAAGCAAAACCAGTCAAACAAGTAAATGAGCAGATTTCTGTAAACAGAAGTCTCATTTGACTATCTCACCTTAAAATCGAGGGTTCCTCATTTGTATCTGCCTCTATGAAGTTTTAGGAGTCATAGAATATTTTCTGCAAGGAGAAGAAGCCAAACTGTAATCTGGAAGCATTTCTATGTTTTAGTAAATACCTAAAGAAATTTCAGAAGAAAAGGATCTGGCATATTCAGAAATTAATTGTGATTTCTTTGTGTGTGTACCTAATTTTGTATTTTCCTTGAAAGAAGACCCCCCAGTTCATATACAATTCAAACTATCCAAAATTTGAATACACTTCTAACTATAGTTCATCAGTCCTCTAGGTTGATAAAGGAAAACTAAAGACTTTCAGACAGAATGGGTGTTAAATTAAGCTGAATTCATTGCTAGGCAAATCAGGGAAACCTGACCCAGCTCAGAGGTATTGGGATCTGAGGGAGAGGACCTTCAGATTAACTGACAAGGAAATCTCAGAGCCCGTGAGTTGTGAGGATTTACGTGGATATACATTTGTACAAGAGCGAGCAGCCCCTGAGAAGATGGTCTCAGCAACCCAAGGCAAAGGTGGCTTACAAAGGTGAGGGCCCAAGATTCTTTAAGGAAAGTGGATTGTTCCTTTAAACAAGCCCTTGGCTTCTCAGTCCAGCATGCTGGCTTACAGTGGAAATGAGTAGGGGTGAAGCAGACTGTTTGCTGAACCCAGGTCCCTGGGGGGTTTTCATGAGCTTCATTGAGTCAGTTGCTTAGGTGCACACATAGTACACTTGAATTGCAGACCATAAAGGATTGTAAATCTCCATCAGCCTATCTTTCTGGTATTTCTGATGACTTTTAGAAGTGGTTGCTCAGGTGCCATCTTTTGAGGCCCTGACTACATGCTATGTTGCAGTCTCTCACACCCTACAAATCAGGGTCCTACAGAGGAAAAACCCAGGACAAATTATCTTGATCAGTGTGATAGCCAAAGTGAATTCCATTTGATAGAGGAGGATTCTCACAAATACATGTTTTATCTACTCTGCTTTAAATTTTGTCAGCCTGGGCAAAATCATGACTCTGAAATAGATATCTGCTAAGGGATTTTCCCTGACAAAAGAGCAACGGAAAATACTTTCCACTAATGATCTCATCTGTAGCTTCTCAGCATTTCCAACTGTTAAACACTGTTAAAAAAAAAAAAAAAGAAAAAAAAGAAATACAGTGTTGTGAAAAAGCAGAGGGTCTCTGTAGGAGGTTTTGTATTATGTCATTGTTGGCAATTGAGTCTCTGCAGAACCCAATATGGTTTGGCATCTCTTTGGCTTGACTTGTAAAAGGGAGCTATTTATGTAGAATAATTTATGCACATGGCAAAATGAGTGTAAATTACTCATTTAATATTAACTTTTTTCTGGTTATGAAAAGTGCTCATTATAGAAAATTTGGAAGATTAAAGAAAAGATTTAAAGAAGAAAAACCCACACTTTTATACAACACAGAAATAGTCACATTCTAATACACATATACATTATAATTATAAGCATACAATTTATAATACAATTTGTCTTTATTTTGTTTAGTTTTATGTGAAGGGTATCTTCCTCCATCATTAGAACATGAGAGCATGATTTTTTTTTTTTTTTTTTACTTTTGGCTGTGTTGGGTCTTCGTTTCTGTGCGAGGGCTTTCTTTAGTTGTGGCAAGCGGGGGCCACTCTTTATCGTGGTGCGTGGGCCTCTCACTGTCGTGGCCTCTCTTGTTGTGGAGCACAGGCTCCAGACGCGCAGGCTTAGTAGTTGTGGCTCATGGGCCTAGTTACTCCGCGGCATGTGGGATCTTCCCAGACCAGGGCTCGAACCCATGTCCCCTGCGTTAGCAGGCAGATTCCCAACCACTGCGCCACCAGGGAAGCCCGGGAGAGCATGATTTTTAATGATGCAAAATATTCCACCCTAATGTTCTTTCATTATTTGTTTTCCAATAATTGAATATTTTAATTGTTTACAAATTTTCCTGATTTTTAGGTCTGTAATGGACATCTAGTATACAAACTTCTGTTCATGTTTCTGATGTTTTTCCTTAGTTGTGTTATCTAGGAGCACAATTATTAGGACAAGGGCAGAACTTTTCTTTGAGTCTTTAAATAAATCGTCGATTTATATTCCCCATAGTTTATACCACTTTGCATTTCCACTAGTTAGTTAGGTACGAAGTGCTTATTTTGTTACACCCAACCATTATTACATATTGTAAGCTAAACACAAAGCCATTTCTATTTTGTTTTTCCATGCATTTCTTTGAATATTTATAAGGTTGCATAATTTTTCATAGATTTATTGATCATAAATTTTCAGTTTTGTGGATTGTTTATTCATGTTCTTTACCTATGTTTCTGTTGGAGGGCTAAGGATTTTTTCTGAACTGGTTTTAACAATCTTAAAAATGTTATACCTTACACGTGTATTCAGAACATAGAACAAGACGTGAGGCTCTCAAAACTGGCTAATAAATGAAATAATATATATTTTCCCCTGGATTACTATCTACAAGTTTCAACTTTTTTTCTTCTTCAGGACAATCTCCAGAGAATGACCTAAGCAAACATGTCTAAAACTGAGAAGTGTTTGGTAAATATGACTTGTTTAGCAAGTAATTGCTCGAGAAGACTTTCCATTGCATAGATATTCTATAGAGAAATATTAAAACAAGATGCCCAGATTGAATAATGTTCTCTCAAAGAAGGTGATGCTTGAACTTGAATTGGTCTTTTACATCCTCATTAGAAAATTTCGTTTGATAAAAATATTCTAGGGGCTTCCCTGGTGGCGCAGTGTGGTTGAGAGTCCGCCTGCCGATGCAGGGGACGTGGGTTCGTGCCCCGGTCCAGGAAGATCCCACATGCCACGGAGCGGCTGGGCCCGTGAGCCATGGCCGCTGAGCCTGCGCAGAGCCTGTGCTCCGCAGCGGGAGAGGCCACAACAGTGAGAGGCCCGCGTACCGCAAAAAAAAAACCCCTCTATATTCACATCTATATTCTTTCTACCTTCCTACCTCCCTCCTGCCCTCTTTCTCCTCTTCTCCTCAAGAATCATATGCAACTGAATAAAAAATTGTGTAATAAAGGGTATAAAATATAGAAGAGGTCAGAGGAGGGATGGCTAAATAAGGAAGGATTCTTGCAGTAGGACTTGAGGTGAGTCTAGAAATATGTGGCTAGTGGAACAGGTCAGAGAGAAAAAAGAAAAGTATAGAGTCAGAAAAAACTATGGCATTTGAGGAATCATAAGAAAATGGAATTTTTCATAGTTGAATAATTGAACCTAGATTGTGTCACTAGTATGAAAATAGATGGATGAGGTTTGGCTTCCTTTTGTCCTCCCCTAGAAAGATCTCAGATCTGCAGCCAAAGAGCTGATTCTCCTCAGTTTGATCTCTCATATCACAGTGTGCTTATGAAATTTGGAAAGCCATCTAAGGAATTTCAAACATTCTGAATACAAAATGCCTTTTTTTTACCAGCCAGGAGTCACCCTCATCACTAAACAAACTGGCCAATTTTAGAGTATTTCCTGCTTTGACTTGTTACTGATGCAGCATCTGGCAGGAACACAGTGCTGCTAGTTGCAGGAAAGTTCAGGAAAGTTCCAAGGACTCCAGCTGGCTAACTTCAGTGTGAGAAGAAAGTCTGCCATCAAAATAGCTGCCCTCCACCTGTTTTGTTCTGATTCTTTTTCTAGTGCATCTTCACTCTTATAGTTTCTAGAATTTGACAAGATCTTCTGGCCTCAGAACTTTCTAGATATCTCTGTAGACACCTAGAATGTTCCTTTCCATTTCTACCTGCTTTAACTCTTACTCTTTCATCAGCTCCCAGCAACTGAAGTGTTCCTTTTAAGGGAATCCCTTCCTAAGTGCATATTTGAGTATCTGCCTTCAAGGCACATTTCAGTTTTCCTTCCTTGGTGGCACTTTGAATAAATATAATTGAATGACTTGTTTAATGTGTGATAAGGACCTGTTTCCCCTCCTTAGATAGACATATAAATAAAAATCATTCCTGATCTCACATTCAAGCAGTAGCTTTCTTTAGCTCTATAATCAAATTTGATTTTTAATTTTAAGCCCAGTAAAGCTTAAAAGGATCATAGATAATAATGACAGAAAGTTCCATTTATATTTTAAAATAGCTTATTTGGTTAGTTTTTAGTTCTTGTGCTCATGTGCAAATTGCAAATTAAGTAATTATAAGTAATTCAGTCAACACAAGGTTATTGAGTGCCTCCTAGGTTCTGGGCACTGTCCCAATCCCTGAGATCCAGTGGTAGACAACCATCATGACAACGGCAACAAAGTCTCCTGCTCTCGTGGAGCTCACACTTTTAATGGGACATGTGGAAATAAATAAATAAATAAATAAATAAATAATTCATAACTGAGGTAGTGATAAATGCTGTACAGAAAGAAAAATAAAGTCCAGTAAAGAAAAAGATGCAGGTGCTATTAATTCCAGAGGAAGTGCCTTGTTATTTTTTTTTTTAATATTTTGAAATTTTATTAGTTTCCATTCAGTAAATTAGAAGGTAACTTTTTAAGAAAATTTAAAAACACATCAAATTCATAAAATATATTATTTCCAAGTTATAAAATTAATCCATGTTCTTTGTAAAAAGTCACACAGCAGGTAGGGTAGAAATTGAAGGTGCCCTCTCATAATTCTTGTATTTATTTTTTTCTTAGAAATGAAAATTAGAGACACTTTTCTATGTAGCTTATAGAAAAACACTGCTTTCTGGGAATTGGCTTTGAATGTTTATTTTGGGTCACATTTGGAATATACCTGTATTTGACATGTTATTTTCAATATCAAAATCAAGAAGTTTATGTAGCTATGTTTTTGTAAAGAAAAATTTATATTTAGCAAACCTGTAGATGCTCTCCAGCATCCTGAATTGGATTAAATTGCAACACTTTCATTTTCTGAGTTAATGTGTTAAGTGCTGGACCTCAGTAGTGTAAGAGGAAGGTGACTATTTGCACTTTCAATGTAATTTTATGTCCCTCAGGGTTGTTATTGGTGAGTAATAATGAAAGAATTATTTTCCTTCAACCTGGAGGATAGACTAAATGAAGAATCGGACTTAGAGTAAAGAATGTCCTCCAGTGAGCTGGTAGAAGAGAATTTTATTCCATCCCATAAGTTTATGAGACTAAAATTGATGTCCATCTATCAGGATGGTTTAGTCCTTACTTTCTGACTGTAGGGCCATGGGGATTAGCCATGCGGGGGCTGCTCGTCTGTTTCCAGTTAAACCATTGTTGTTGTTGTTGTCATTATCACTTTTGATAGTCTCTTATATGGAATTTATAGGAGTTATTCCTTTCCATAAGATAGAATTTTAAAATAGTATGGCTTGCTAGCTGTAAACATACATATATAAATCTAGTGGAAAAAATCGTTTTTTTAATATCTGAAAGAGTAATATAAAGAATAAATCTCTTTCTTACCGGTTCAGTTACTTAGCAAAATCAGGATAGAAGGCTAAAGAGGCAAGGCAAAAATATTGATGGGATTTTCTCTCAAATCATTGTGTACATCAAATTAAAGTAGATGTTTAAATCATTAGGGTTTTTACCTGCATGAAGATTTTAGGAATATTAAAAGCTTATCCAAATGTTGCAAAATACTGGCCTTGTGTAAGACTTACATAAAAAAAATAATGTCTTTCCTGAAGGATACAAAATAGGGCCCAAATAAGTGGAAAAACAAACCATGTGTTCCTGGATCGGATGATTTAAGCTTTAAATTAAATGATAGATTTAGGGCAATTTAACTCATAATCTCAATTTGGGGAGAGGGGTTGGGGAATTGACAGATTGATTCTAAAGTTAATATGCAAACATAAACAGCTAAATTTTTTTTGAGAAAGATAATAATTTGGGTAGGTTACCAACTTAATATTAAAAGGTACTGTGAAATGACTATAAGTAAAGCAGTTTTGTTCTGGCATAGAAACAGACAAACAGGTATATAGAGAAAAATAGTGTCTAGAAATAGATCAGGTATTTATGGAGTTTAGTGTATGATAATGTGGTGTTTAAAAACTGTGAGGAAAGAATGTAGTATTTAATAGACAGTGTTGAAAGAACTGATTATACATGTGGGAAATAAAGTAAAATTAGGTTCCACCCATGTATCATTCATAAAGGGATTGCATGTTATAGAAATACTAGAAGAAAAGAGAGGAAAGTATCTATATAATTTTGGGAGTAGGATATGTTTTCTTAATCAAGAAATAAAAGCAGCTTGCCATGAAGTAAAACTCTGATGGAAATGATTTTATAAGATTAAAGAGCAAACAGAGAAAACTTGTGTACCAGGAAAACTGAATGACATTTGTAGCCAGACACTATGCTAATAATTTTATAAGCATCAATTCATTAACCTCTGGGTAAATATAACTTTTACCCACATTTTAAATAGGAGAAATTGGAAAATTATAATGTTAAACAACTTGCCCCCAATCACAAAGCTAATAAGTGATGGAGTTGTAGTTTGGGCTCTTAACCACATCACTGGGAACAAAGTCAAAAGAAAATGTATTTAGGCACTGTATTCATTTGCATTTAAATTTATTCTACCAGAAAAGTTGACATTCACACAGGATATTTAAAGAATATCTTGGACTATTATTTCTTCTATGTTCAATTCAGTAGTTTTAAAGAATCTAAAGTCTCTTCATAATATCCGTTAATCATGTTTAATGCAACTTACTAGTTATATCTTACAATTAAATAGAATATAACTTTGCTTTACTTCTTTGAATCATTAAACCAATATCCTCCTTGGCAGATAGTGCAAAGTAAACCCTTCTTACATGAAGTCTTTTTCCTCACAAATGCTTGTCTGTTTGATAGGAAATAAGAATAAAAATATCTAGTGATGGACCATCCATCTGTCTCCTCCCTCCTCCCAAACTAAACCTGAATAGCTTTCCAAAGCTCTCCTTATTTTTACATTGAAGTCATTACCTTGATTTTAGATAGATTGCATTTTTCAAAACTTTAATATTCATGACAAAAGTATGAAGTGCAACTCTTGTCCCTAAGTCTGTGTCAATCAGCAATTCACAATTCATTCTCAGCTGCATATTCCTGATAAAAATGTCAGGAATATTTCTTTCCTTTATCCAAGCCTTTTATAATTCAGGCTTAACCAAACTCTCTCACATCATTTGCCTTTCTTCTTCTTCATGCCATCTTAGTTCTAGTCAAATTTTATTAATTGTTTGACTTCTCACCTCAAAACGGTCACTCATTTCATCCCCTCACCTGCTGTGCTGTTCCCCAAATTCCCTAAATTTCAAATGTGTCATCCTTCAAGGTGTCATCCAAGTTTTACCTTCTTTAAGAAATGTATCTCAACACTTTGGAAATAATCTCTTCTTTTGAATTTCCCTGACCTCTTACATGCCTTGTGTCCTCTTTGCATTTTGAACATCTTATAAGAGATATCTGTCTAATTCAACATTGTTTCCCTCAAAGTAATTAATATAGTGCCTCACACATAGTAGGTCTTTAATATGTTTCTTTAATCAATGACTTAATTAATTCCTTGGGGCTTCCATGATTTATTTTGCAAACACATTCTAAAATGCTGCTTAAGACTTAAGGCTTTGAAATGCATCAATTAAAAAAATCTATTCCCCCTGGAAACTTTACTTAGTCCTTTATATATGTACATATGGATCTTGATTCATGGGAACATCTCTTTGAAAATCTTTGGGATTGCATACATATACATGCATATATATGTATAAAGAGGGAATGTGGTTTTCAGAGAGCAGAAGAGACAGCATTAAGAAGGGGACAGACAGATGCAGGAACTCAGCGGCTGTCGGGAAGGTCTCTGCAGGCAACACCTGCAGCAGCGTCCAAAAGTGCTTTGAAGGCTTGGAGTGGTTATTCTGCTGAATAACTGAATATCCACAGAGCCAAGGTCCATGACCTTGAGCACAGCAGATCTTTTCTGCTGAATATGATCTCATTCCAAGTGAAGTCAAATTATTCTTCCCAGTTGCCAAGAAAACCTCAAAGCTTTCAAATCACTTTGCCCTAAGAGATGCCTCAAATCTGCCAGGGCAGCCCACAGGACACAAGGACCACAGAATGCACTTGAATTGTTTGGAAGCATAAAACTTTCCATTTTGTACAGAATTCTGATGCATCTAGGTTGTATGCCAAGTATAAAAAGGACTTTGACCTGAAGTAGGAAAGGCCGAAGGGCTGCCTCTGTGCCTTCCTTGAATCTGAGCTAGAAGAATAAAGGACTTGTTTTAGTGGAAAGAATCGCAAGGCCTGCCAGAGCCACGGACATTCCATCTTGACCCATCTGCCCACTCTTCCATTTTCTCTTTTCAGCATTCAGAGAGTGTGCTTTTTAATTAGTCAAACAAGCAACAGCAAATGAGGGAAATGGGGAAGAAACTCTTTGTCTTCAAATTGAAATACATGTAAGGAAAACACAAGCAGAAATTTATAAAAGGCTTCTGTGGGCTTCCCTGGTGGCGCAGTGGTTGAGAGTCCACCTGCCGATGCAGGGGACACAGGTTTGTGCCCCGGTCCGGGAAGATCCCACATGCCGCGGAGCGGCTCGGCCCGTGAGCCATGGCCGCTGAGCCTGCGCGTCTAGAGCCTGTGCTC